>NC_044555.1:152752937-153352937 GCF_007565055.1 Rhinopithecus roxellana
TCACAAGCATTCTTATACACCAGCAACAGACAAGCAGAGAGCCAAATCAGGAATGAACTTCCATTCACAATTGCTTCAAAGATAATAAAATACCTAGGAATCCAGCTTACAAGGGATGTAAAGGACCTCTTCAAGGAGAACTACAAACCACTGCTCAGTGAAATCAAAGAGGACACAAACAAATGGAAGAACATACCATGCTCATGGATAGGAAGAATCAATATCGTGAAAATGGCCATAATCCCCAAGGTTATTTATAGATTCAATGCCATCCCCATCAAGCTACCAATGACTTTCTTCACAGAATTGGAAAAAACTGCTTTAAAGTTCATATGGAACCAAAAAAGAGCCCGCATTGCCAAGACAATCCTAAGTCAAAAGGACAAAGCTGGAGGCGTCACGCTACCTGACTTCAAACTATACTACAAGGCTACAGTAACCAAAACAGCATGGTACTGGTACCAAAACAGAGATATAGACCAATGGAACAGAACAGAGTCCTCAGAAATAATACCGCACATCTACAGCCATCTGATCTTTGACAAACCTGAGAGAAACAAGAAATGGGGAAATGATTCCCTATTTAATAAATGGTGCTGGGAAAATTGGCTAGCCATAAGTAGAAAGCTGAAACTGGATCCTTTCCTTACCCCTTATACGAAGATTAATTCAAGATGGATTAGAGACTTAAATGTTAGACCTAATACCATAAAAATCCTAGAAGAAAATCTAGGTAGTACCATTCAGGACATAGGCATGGGCAAGGACTTCATGTCTAAAACACCCAAAGCAACGGCAGCAAAAGCCAAAATTGACAAATGGGATCTAATTAAACTAAGGTGATTTTGCACAGCAGAAGAAACTACCATCAGAATGAACAGGCAACCTACAGAATGGGAGAAAATTTTTGTAACTTACTCATCTGACAAAGGGCTAATATCCAGAATCTGGTTGTACAGTTTCTTATTGCTGCTATGATAAATTACCACAAAGTTGTTTAAGAATGCACAATTTTATTATCTTATGGTTCTGAAGTTTGACACAGGGCTCGTGGGGCCAAAAGCAAGATGTCAAAAAGACTGAATTTATGTCCAAAGGCTCTGCAGACTAAACCATTTATTGTTTTTTTCAGACTTCAGAGGCTTTCTACATTTCTCGACTCCTTGGTTCCTTCCTCCATCCTTAAACCTAACAATGGCGAGTTTCTTCTTTCTCACACTGCCATCTCTCTTGCTATATCTTTTATTTCTGACCTGTGAGCACATTGGACCCTCTCAGGTAATCTAGGATAATATCCCTATTTTAAGGTCAGCTGATTAGCAATCTCAATTCTATCTGCAACTATAACTTTCTTTTTCCATATAATCTAACATATTTACAAGTTCTGGGGATTAGGATATAGACATATTTGGGGGCCCATTATTAGCTTATTACACTAATGCATTTCTTTATTTACTTTATTTTCATTTTATAAACGTGTTCAATGCTTTATTGTGTGTCTGACAACATGTTAGATTCTGGAGACACAAAACTGAGTAAGATACAGTTCCTGTCCTTATTACCCTATTTCTCTGTCCCCTCACTGGTTACAAGTAGATAAAAAATATTGATAATAATATCTAGTTCAAGGAGTTGTCTAGAAGATTAAGAAGAATACATAAAGATGTATCTGGCACTCAATAAGCATTGCTATTTTTAGAGTTAGTTGACAATAGATAAGAATTGGTAAAACATTATGGAAAATAACACTAATCATTTGTTTACTTCTTTATTGTTCTCCCTTCCTGTAATGTAAGCTCCATTAGGAGCCTTGTCTGTCTGTCTATGCTCAATATCTAGTGCCTAAAACAGTGCCTGGTACTTAGTGGGCACTTAGTAAATATTTGCTTAAGTAATGAAAAAATTTTCCAATTGTACCAAAATGACTATCTGTAAAATGTTTTTAGAAGTACTTCAAAAACAATGGCTTAATGACCTCTATGGATCCTCTCTCCAGAGAAACAATCAAAACTGGTGAAATCATTTAAAAAACCAAACAAAGAATGTAAAGTTTCTGTAAATTGTCTTAACTACATGCAGTAAGTGGAGAAACAGCTAGTTTAAAAAATCTACTAAAACTTTGTAAGAACAATGAGAGTCTGTGATATTTGGGCCACAAAATATTCCCTTTTACCACACAGCTCTGATCTGGAAAGTGACATCCAAGAAAACAGGATTCTTAATCCCTTCAAGTATTTGTCTAGGGTTATGAAAATCAGTCAGGGTTCTCTAAAGGGACAGAACTAATAGGGTAGATGAATATGTGAAGGGGAGTTTATTAGGAGAATTGACTCACATGATCACAAGGTGAAGACACACGATAGCCTGTCTGCAAGCTGAAGAGCAAGGAAGCAAATCCGAGTCCCAAAACCTCGAAAGTAGGGAAACCGATAGTGCAGCCTTCAGTCTGTGGCCAAAGGCCGAACGGCTCCTGGCAAACCACAGTTTAAGTTGAAGAGTCCAAAAGCTGAAGAACTGAGTCTGATGTTCCAGGGAAGGAAGCATCCTGCATAGGAGAAATAAAAAGGTCAGAAGACTCAGCAAGTCTGTTCTTTCCATGCCTGCTTTTATGCTGGCAGCTGATTAGATGATGCCTGCCCAGACTGAGAGTGAATCTGCCTCTCACAGTCCACTGACTTAAATGTTAATCTTCTTTGGCAACACCTTCACAGACACACCCAGGAAGAATACTTTGCATCCTTCAATTCAACCAAGTTGACACTCAATATTAATCATCACAAGTCCATCCCTTGTCAACTTGAAGTCACACACATCTCCTGAAATCATACATAAACTTAAAATAAAGAAAATAATTAGATGATAATCATGCCTAACAAAATACAGCTATCCTTTGTGCAAGCAGAAGCACACTAATCCTTAACCTTAATGCAATTAGCTAAAGTTAACAACATTTAAATGCTGATAAGAAGTCGATAAATCTTATGTCACATGATAAAGGAAAAAGAAAAAAATGAAAATTTTTCTTAATGCTAGTGTATACACGCACAAACATGTTCTTAGCAAAATAAGGAGGAAATACTCATGACAATTACAGTCTTCCTTTCTGCAACTGGTCACGTGATCTTAGCTGAAGTTGATGACTACCATCTTCTACTACCCATTCTGTAATCCCTTTGCCTTCAGCAAGCACCTCAGCAGGTCGTGGTTTTTAACCTGGTGGAGTAACCAAAACTTTTATTCCTGAAGGGTCTTGGTCATTTGTAGTCCTGCCTAGATTGGGTTGTTGTAGTTTCCCATTTACCTTAATCACAGGGCATGGTAATAATAAGAGACACCCTAAGGGATCTCCTCTATTTCACGCATACTCTTCCTTACCTCCATTGTGGAGTAGTAGACTGATTTCATCTTGATAGTCTGGGTCAATCACTCCAGTTAATACTGTAACTCCCTTCTTAGCCTGTTGACTTAGAGGTAGGAGGGGCCCAAAGTGTCCAGGTGGCAATCTTACTTCCAGTTTAATAGAAACATTGTTGTGTCTCCTGTGGCAGCATTCCTCCCTCTGGAACTAAGACCTCTAGACCAGCAGAACCTAATGTTGTAGGAACAGGAACCAAAAATGGGGTGATGGTGAGTGGTGACCCTTCCACTTCCACCCCTTGATTCCCGGACCAGTGAATCCTGGACATGGGAGAAATGGTGATATATTGGATGTTGATTCAGAGCATACACAGCCTTCTTGGGAACTTTGCCCCAGCCCTACAAAGTACTGTCACCTAGTTGGCATTGTAATTGTGACTTCAAAAGGTAATTCCACCGTTCTATCAAACTAGCTGCTTCAGGGTGATGGGGAACATGGTAAAACCAGTGAAATCCATGAGCACAAGCCCACTGCTTCAATTCTTTAGCCATAAAGTGAGTGCTGTGGTCAGAGGCAATGCTACATGGAATATGATGATGGTAGATAAGGCATTCCATGAGTCCACAGATGGTACTCTTGTCAGAAGCATTGCCTGCAGAACACAGAAACCCATATCCAGAGTTAGTGTCTATTTTGGTGAGGACAAGCTGATGCTCCTTCCCTGAAGGAAGATGTCCAAAATAATCATCCTGCCACCAAGTAGCTTGCCAGAGAAATTGTGATCACCCAGAGGAATTGTGCCATATGGAAGGCTCAGTGTTGGTCTCTGCTGCTGGCAAATCTGACACTCAGCAGTGACCATAGCCAGGTCACACTTAGTGAGTGGAAGTCCATGTTGCTAAGCCCATGCATAACTTCCATCGCTACCACCATGGCCATTTTGTTCATGGGCCTACTGGGCAATGACAGGAGTTGTTGGGGAAAGAGGCTGTGTGGTGTCCACAGAACAAGTCATTCTATCCACTTGATTATTAAAATACTTCTCTGCTGATGTCATCCTTTGGTGAGCACTGAAATACAAATATCTTATCAGTTTTTGACCACTCAGAGACATCCGTCCAGATACCTCCTCCCCAAATTTATTTGTCACAAATTTTCCAATCATGCTTCTTTAGAGTCCCTGATCATTCAGCCAAATGATTGGCTGCAGCCCATTAATCAGTATATAGTCACATATCTGGCCTTTTCTCCTTCCAAGCTGTGTAACCAGGTTCACTATTCAATGTCCTGCACACCAGAAAGATTTCCCTTTGCCACTGTTTTTCAGGGATGTTACAGAAAGGTGATGTAGTGCTGCAACTGTCTACTTTTAGGTGATGCCTGCATATCATGCAGAGCCATCTGTAAACCAGACCCTTGTCTTTCCTTTCTTTGTCAACTGATCATGGGGAACTCCCCATGAGACCATGGGTGCAAGCTCAGGGAGAGAAGGCAGATTGGCAGGAATGGGGAACATGGGCATTTGAGCCACTTCCTCGTGTAACTTACCAAAATCTTAACTATTATAAACAGTGCTACAACAAACATGGGAGTGTAAATATCTCTTCAATATAATAATTTTATTTGTTTTGGTATATACCAGTAATAAAATTACTGGAGTATATGGAAGCTCTATTTTTACTTTTTTGAGGAAACTCAAAACTATTCTCCATAGAAGTTGTACCAATTTACATTCCCACCAACAGTGTTGGAGAGATCCCTTTTCTCCACATACTTGACAGCATTTGCTATTGCCTGTCTTTTGGATATAAGCCATTTTAACTAGGCTGAGATAATATCTCATTGTAGTATTGATTTGCATTTCTCTGATCCTCAGTGATACTGAGCACATTTTCAAAAGTCTACATGCCATTTTATTTCTTTTGAGAAATGTCTATTTTAATTTTCTGATCCCCTTTCTAAAAAAAATCAAACTATTAGATTTTCTTTAGAGTTGTTTGAGCTCCTCATATATTCTGGTTATTAATCAATCCCTTGTAAGATGACTAGTTTGAAAATATTTTCTCCCATTATTTAGGTTGCCTTTTCACTGTTTTAATTGTATCTGTTGCTGTGCAGAAGCTCTTTTTTTTTTTTTTAATCATACTTTAAGTTCTAGGGTACATGTGTATAATGTGCAGGTTTGTTACATATGTATACTTGTGCCATGTTGGTGTGCTGCACCCATCAACTCGTCAGCACCCATCAACTCGTCAGCACCCATCAACTCGTCATTTACATTAGGTATAACTCCCAATGCAATCCCTCCCCCCACCCCCCTCCCCGTGATAGGCCCCAGTGTGTGATGTTCCCCTTCCCGAGTCCAAGTGATCTCATTGTTCAGTTCCCACCTATGAGTGAGAATAGGCGGTGTTTGGTTTTCTGTTCTTGCAATAGTTTGTTGAGAATGATGGTTTCCAGCTGCACCCATGTCCCTACAAAGGACAAAAACTCATCCTTGTTTATGGCTGCATAGTATTCCATGGTGTATATGTGCCACATTTTCTTAATCCAGTCTGTCACAGATGGACATTTGGGTTGATTCCAAGTCTTTGCTATTGTGAATACTGCTGCAATAAACATATGGGTGCATGTGTCTTTGTAGCAGCATGATTTGTAATCCTTTGGGTATATACCCAGTAGTGGGATGGCTGGGTCATATGGTACTTCTACTTCTAGATCCTTGAGAAATCGCCATACTGTTTTCCATAATGGTTGAACTAGTTTACAATCCCACCAACAGTGTAAAAGTGTTCCTATTTCTCCACATCCTCTCCAGCACCTGTTGTTTCCTGACTTTTTAATGATTGCCATTCTAACTGGTGTGAGATGGTATCTCATTGTGGTTTTGATTTGCATTTCTCTGATGGCCAGTGATGATGAGCATTTTTCCATGTGTCTGTTGGCCGTATGAAGGTCTGCTTTTGAGAAATGTCTGTTCATATCCTTTGCCCACTTTTTGATGGGGTTGTTTGATTTTTTCTTGTAAATTTGTTTGAGTTCTTGGTAGGTTCTGGATATTAGACCTTTGTCTGATGAGTATATTGCAAAAATGTTCTCCCATTCTGTAGGTTGCCTGTTCACTCTGATAGTAGTTTCTTTTGTTGTGCAGAAGCTCTTTAGTTTAATTAGATCCCATTTGTCAATTTTGGCTTTTGTTGCCATTGTTTTTGGTGTTTTAGACATGAAGTCCTAGCCCATGCCTATGTCCTGAACGGTGTTACGTAGGTTTTCTTCTAGGGGTTTTATGGTATTAGGTCTAACATTTAAGTCTCTAACCCATCTTGAATTAATTTTCGTATAAGGAGTAAGGAAAGGATCCAGTTTCAGCTTTCTACTTATGGCTAGCCAATTGTCCCAGCATCATTTATTAAATAGGGAATCCTTTCCCCATTTCTTGTTTATCTCAGGTTTGTCAAAGATCAGATGGCTGTAGATGTATGATATTATTTCTGAGGACTCTGCTCTGTTCCATTGGTCTATAGCTCTGTTTTGGTACCAGTACCATGCTGTTTTGGTTACTGTAGCCTTGTAGTATAGTTTGAAGTCAGGTAGCGTGATGTCTCCAGCTTTGTTCTTTTGACTTAGGATTGTCTTGGAGTTGCGGGCTCTTTTTTGGTTCCATATGAACTTTAAAGCAGTTTTTTCCAATTCTGTGAAGAAATTCATTGGTAGCTTGATGGGGATGACATTGAATCTATAAATTACCTTGGGCAGTATGGCCATTTTCATGATATTGATTCTTCCTATCCATGAGCATGGTATGTTCTTCCATTTCTTTGTGTCCTCTTTTATTTCACTGAGCAGTGGTTTGTAGTTCTCCTTGAAGAGGTCCTTTACATCCCTTGTAAGTTGGATTCCTAGGTATATTATTCTCTTGGAAGGAATTGTGAATGGAAGTTCATTCATGATTTGGCTCTCTGTTTGTCTGTTACTGGTGTATAAGAATGCTTGTGATTTTTGCACATTAATTTTGTATCCTGAGACTTTGCTGAAGTTGCTTATCAGCTTAAGGAGATTTTGGGCTGAGACGATGGGGTTTTCTAAATATACAATCATGTCATCTGCAAACAGGGACAATTTGACTTCTTCTTTTCCTAACTGAATACCCTTGATTTCTTTCTCTTGCCTGATTGCCCTAGACAGAATTTCCAACACTATGTTGAATAGGAGTGGTGAGAGAGGGCATCCCTGTCTTGTGTCAGTTTTCAAAGGGAATTTTTCCAGTTTTTGCCCATTCAGTATGATATTGGCTGTGGGTTTGTAATAAATAGGTCGTAATATTTTGAGATACATTCCATCAATGCCGAATTTATTGAGTGTTTTTAGCATGTAGGGCAGTTGAATTTTCTCAAAGGCCTTTTCTGAATCTATTGTGATAATCATGTGGTTTTTGTCTTTGGTTCTGTTTACATGCTGGATTATGTTTATTGATTTGCGTATGTTGAACCAGCCTTGCATCCCAGGGATGAAGCACACTTGATCATGGTGGATAAGCTTTTTGATGTGCTGCTGAATCCGGTTTGCCAGTATTTTATTGATGATTTTTGCATCGATGTTCATCAGGGATATTGGTCTAAAGTTCTCTTTTTTTGCTGTGTCTCTGCCAGGCTTTGGTATCAAGATGATGTTGGCCTCATAAAATGAGTTAGGGAGGATTCCCTCTTTTTCTATTGATTGGAATAGTTTCAGAAGGAATGGTATCAGCTCCTCCTTGTACTTCTGGTAGAATATAGCTGTGAATCCATCTGTCCTGGACTTTTTTTGGTTGGTAGGCTATTAATTATTGCCTCAATTTCAGAGCCTGCTATTGGTCTATTCAGGGATTCAGCTTCTTCCTGGATTAGTGTTGGGAGAGTGTAAGTGTCCAGGAAATTATCCATTTCTTCTAGATTTTGTAGTTGATTTGCGTAGAGGTGTTTATAGTATTCTCTGATGGTAGTTTGTATTTCTGTGAGGTCGGTGGTGATAACCACTGTATCATTTTTTATTGCGTCTATTTGATTCTTCTCTCTTTCCTTCTTTATTAGTCTTGCTAGCGGACTGTCAATTTTGTTGATCTTTTCAAAAAACCAACTCCTGGATTCATTGATTTTTTGGAGGGTTTCTTCTGTCTCTATCTCCTTCAGTTCTGCTCTGATCTTAGTTATTTCTTTCCTTCTGCTAGCTTTTGAATGTGTTTGCTCTTGCTTCTCTAGTTCTTTTAATTGTGATGTTAGAGTGTCCATTTTAGATCTTTCCTGCTTTCTCTTGTGGGCATTTAGTGCTATAAATTTCCCTCTACACACTGCTTTAAATGTGTCCCAGAGATTCTGGTATGTTGTAACTTTGTTCTCATTGGTTTCAAAGAACATCTTTATTTCTGCTTTCATTTCGTTATGTACCCAGTAGTCATTCAGGAGCAGGTTATTCAGTTTCCATGTAGTTGAGCAGTTTTGATTGAGTTTCTTAGTCCTGAGTTCTAGTTTCATTGCACTGTCGTCTGAGAGACAGTTTGTTATAATTTCTGTTCTTGTACATTTGCTGAGGAGTGCTTTACTTCCAACTATGTGGTCAATTTTGGAATAACATGCGATGTGGTGCTGAGAAGAATGTATATTCTGTTGATTTGGGGTGCAGAGTTTTGTAGATGTCTTTTAGGTCGGCTTGCTGCAGTGATGAGTTCAATTCCTGGATATCCTTGTTACCTTTCTGTCTCGTTGATCTGTCTAATGTTGACAGTGGGGTGTTGGAGTCTCCCATTATTATTGTATGGGAGTCTAAGTCCCTTTGTAAGTCTCTGAGGACTTGATTTATGAATCTGGGTGCTCCTGTATTGGGTGCATATATATTTAGGGGAGTTAGCTCTTCCTGTTGAATTGATCCCTTTACCATTATGTAATGGCCTTCTTTGTCTCTTTTGATCTTTGATGGTTTAAAGTCTGTTTTATCAGAGACTAGTATTGCAACCTCTGCTTTTTTTCTATTCTCCGTTTGCTTGGTAGATCTTCCTGCATCCCTGTATTTTGAGCCTATGTATGTCTCTGCATGTGAGATGGGTCTCCTGAATACAGCAGACTGATGGGTCTTGACTCTTTATCCAGTTTGCCAGTCTGTGTCTTTTAATTCTTTTAATTAGAGCATTTAGTCCATTTATACTTAAGGTTAATATTGTTATGTGTGAACTTGATCCTGCCATTATGATATTAACTGGTTATTTTGCTCCTTAGTTTATGCAGTTTCTTCCTAGCCTCGATGGTCTTTACATTTTGGCATGTTTTTGCAATGGCTGGCACCGATTGTTCCTTTCCATGTTTAGGGCTTCCTTCAGGGTCTCTTGTAAGGCAGGCCTGGTGGTGACAAAATCTCTAAGCATTTGCTTATCTGTAAAGGATTTTATTTCTCCTTCACTTATGAAACTTAGTTTGGCTGGATATGAAATTCTGGGTTGAAAATTATTTTCTTTAAGTATGTTGAATATTGGCCCCCACTCTCCTCTGGCTTGTAGAGTTTCTTCTGAGAGATCTGCTGTATGTCTGATGGGCTTCCCTTTGTGGGTAACCCGAACTTTCTCTCTGGCTGCCCTTAAGATTTTTTCCTTCATTTCAACTTTGGTGAATCTGGCAATTATGTGTCTTGGAGTTGCTGTTCTCGAGGAGTATCTTTTTGGCATTCTCTGTATTTCCTGAATTTGAATGTTGGCCTGCCATACTAGGTTGGGGAAGTTCTCCTGGATGATATCCTAAAGAGTGTTTTCCAACTTGGTTCCATTTTCTCCCTCACTTTCAGTCACCCCAATCAGATGTAGATTTGGTCTTTTTACATAATCCCATACTTCTTGCAGGCTTTGTTCATTTCTTTTTCTTTTTTCTTTAGACTTCTCTTCTCACTTCATTTCGTTCATTTGATCCTCAATCACTGATATTCTTTCTTCCAGTCGATCGAGTCAGTTACTGAAGCTTGTGCATTTGTCAGGTATTTCTCGGGTGATGGTTTTCATCTCTGTCAGTTCGTTTACGGCCTTTTCTGCATTAATTATTCTGGTTATCAATTCTTCCACTCTTTTTTCTGGATTTTTAGTTTCTTTGCGCTGGGTACGTATTTCCTCCTTTAGCTCTGAGAACTTTGATGGTCTGAAGCCTTCTTCTCTCATCTCATCAAAGTCATTCTCCATCCAGCTTTGATCCGTTACTGGCGATGAGCTGCGTTTCTTTGGAGGGGGAGATGCGCTCTTATTCTTTGAATTTCCAGCTTTTCTGCTCTGCTTTTTCCTCATCTTTGTGGTTTTATCTGCCTCTGGTCATTGATGATGGTGACGTACTGATGGGGTTTTGGTGTGGGTGTCCTTCCTGTTTGTTAGTTTTCCTTCTAACAGTCAGGACTCTCAGCTCTAGGTCTGTTGGAGATTGCTTGAGGTCCACTCCAGATCCTGTTTGCCTGGATGTCAGCAGCCGAGGCTGCAGAAGACAGAATACTGCTGAACAGCGAGTGTACCTGTCTGATTCTTGCTTTGGAAGCTTCCTCTCAGGAGTGTACTCCACCCTGTGAGGTTTGGGGTGTCAGTCTGCCCCTAGTGGAGGATGTCTCCCAGTTTGGCTACTCAGGGGTCAGGGACCCACTTGGGCAGGCAGTCTGTCCATTCTCAGATCTCATCCTCCGTGTTGAGAGATCCACTGCTCTCTTCAAAGCTGTCAGACAGAGTTGTTTGCATCTGCAGAGGTTTCTGGTGCTTTTGTTGTTGTTGTTGTTTAGCTGTGCCCTGTCCCCAGAAGTGGAGTGTACAGAGACTGGCAGGCCTCCTTGAGCTGCTGTGGGCTCCACCCAGTTCTATCTTCCCAGGGCTTTGTTTACCTACTTAAGCCTCAGCAATGGTGGGCCCCCCTCCCCCAGCCTAGCTGTTGCCTTGCAGTTAGATCACAGACTGCTGTGGATCCAACTGAGGAAGGCTCCGTGGGCATGGGACCCTCCCGGCCAGGTGTGGGATATCATCTCCTGGTGTGCCCGTTTGCTTAAAGCGCAGTATTGGGGTGGGATTTGCCCGATTTTCCAGGTTTTGTGTGTCTCTGTTCCCCTGGCTAGGAAAAGGTATTCCCTTCCCCCTTGTGCTTCCCAGGTGAGGTGATGTCTCGCCCTGCTTCAGCTCTCGCTGGTCAGGCTGCAACAGCTGACCAGCACCGATTGTCCGGCACTCCCTAGTGAGATAAACCCAGTACCTCAGCTGAAAATGCAGAAATCACCTGTCTTCTGTGTTGCTTGCGCTGGGAGCTGGAGACTGGAGCTGTTCCTATTCAGCCATCTTGCTCCGCCCCCCTTGTGCAGAAGCTTTTTAACTTTTGTAATTAATTTTTTCATTTTTGCTTTGATAGCCTGTGGTCATGGGATATTTTTCAAACATATTTTGCCCAAACTAACATCCAAAAGAGTTTCTCCAAAGTTTTATTGTAGTAGTTTCATAGTTTGTGGTTTGCATTTAAGTCTTTAATTCATTTTGATTTGATTTCTGTATATGGTGAGAGACAAGCATCTAGCTTTATTCTTCTGCATATAAACATTCAGTCTCCCTGGTACCATTTATCGATGATACTATCTTTTCCCTAGTGTATGTTCTTTACACTTTTCTCAAAAATGAATTCACTGTAGGCGTGCGGATTTGTTTCAGAGTTCTCTATTCTTTTCCATTGGTCTATTTGTCTCTTTTTATGCCAGTACCATGCTTTTTAGTTACTATAGCTCAGTAGAATAATTTGATGTCAGGTAATGCAATTCATTCAGTTTATTTTCCCCCTTAGGATAGCTCTGGCTATTCTGGGTCTTTTGTAATTCCATTTAAATTTTAAAAATGTTCTTTTCTATTTCTGTGAAGAATGTGCCTGTTATTTAATCAGGATTGGATTGAATCTATAGATTGCTTTGGACAGTATGGACATTTTAATATTATCGATTCTTCCAATCCATGAAGATAGAATATTTTTCAATTTTTGGTGTCCTTTTCAATTACTTTCATCAGTGTTTTATAGTTTTTATTATAAGGATGTTTCACTTCTTTGGTTAATTCCTCAGTATTTAATTTTATGTCTGGCTATTTTAAATGGGATTTCGTTTTTTCTTTCATTTTCTGGTTGTTCACTGTTCACATATAAAAATGCTACTTATTTTTGTTTGTTGATGTTTATCTGCAACTTTGCAGAATTTGTTCATCAGTTATAATGGTTTTTTGTGTGTGTGTGAGTGGAGTCTTTATTTTCAAATATAAGATTATATCAACTGGAAAGAAAAAAATGATTTTACTTCTTTCATTTCCAGTTTGAATGCCTTTATTTCTTCATCTTATCTGATTGCTCTATCTAGAATTTCCAGTACTATGTTGAGTAACAGTAGTGAAAGTTGGCTTTCTTGTCATGTTTTAGATCTTAAACGAAAGGCTTTCAGTTTGCCCCATTGAGTATGATATTGGCTGTGGCTCTGTTGTACATGGCTTTTATTATGTCGAGATATGTTACTTCTATACCCAGTTTTCAAGTGTTTCTTTTTAAAATGATAGAATGTTAAATTTTACCAAATGCTTTCTCAGCATTGATTAAAATGATTGTATGGTTTTCATCCTTTATTCCACTGATATATTGTATCACATTGATTAATTTGCATATATTGAATCATCCTTGCATCCCAGGGATAAATCCCACTTGGTCTAATGATTGTCCTAATGTATAACTGAATTCTGTTTGATACTGTTTTGTTGAGAATTTTTGCAACAATATTTATCACAGATATTGGTCTGTTGTTTTATTTTATTGATTTATTGATGTATCTTTGTCTCGTTTTGGTATGAGAGAAATATTGGATTCATAGTATGGTGTTGAACATGTTTCCTTCTCTATTTTTTTGGATTAGTTTCAGCGGAATTTGCACTAGTTCTTTAAACATTTGGTAGAATTCAGCAGTGAAGTAATCAGTTCCTGGGCTTTTCTTTACTCGGATACATTTTATTATTGCTTTGATGTCATTACTTGTTACTGGTCTCTTCATGTTTTGAATTTCATCCAAGTTCAATTTTGGTAAGTTGTATGTGTCTAGAAATTAGTCCATTTCTTCTAGGTTTTTCAATTTATTGGAATATACTTGCTCATAGTAGCCACTAATAATCCTTGTAATTTCTGCAGTATCACTTGTAATGTCTCATTTTTTTCTGATTTTAATCATTTTTATCTTCTCTCTTTTTCTTAGTTGGTCTGGCTAAAGGTTTGCCAATATTGTATAACTTAATAAAAAACAACTTCTTATTTCATGGATCTTTTATATTATTTTCTTCAATTTATTTCTATTTTTTTCTGTTGTTATTATTTATTCTCTTGCACCAATTTTTGGTTTGAATTGCTTTTGCTTTTCTAATTCCTTAAGATGTATTATCAGAATGTTTATTTGAATTGTTTTCTTTTTATTTTTATTTTTTGTTTTTGGCACTTATAGCCTTAATATTTTCTCTCAGTACTGCTTTTGCTGTATCCCATAGGTTTTGGTATGTTATACTTTAATTATAATTTGTTTCAAGAATTTTTTTCAATTTCCTTCTTAATTTCTTCATTTACCCACCACTCATTTAAGAGCATGTTTTTTAATTTCCATGTATTTGTATAGATTCCAAAATTTATTTTGCATTCAATTTCTAGTTGTATTACATTGTCTTCAGAGACGATATCTGACACTATTTAAATGTTTTTGGGTTTTAAGACTCATTTTGTGTCTGCAAATATGGTCTATTTTTAGAATGATCCATGTGCCAAGGGATAGAATGTGTATACTTTAGCGGTTGAGTAACATTTTCTGTAAATATATATTGGTTCCACTTGTTCTATAGTGCAGCTTAAGTCCAATGTTTCTTTGTTGATTTTCTGTCTGAGAGATTTGTCCAATGTTAAAAATGGGGTGTTGAAGTTTCCAGCTATTATTTTATTGTTGCCTATCTCTCTCTTGGTTCTAATAATATTTATTTTATATATGTAGGTGCTCCAGTGTTAGTGCATATTTATTTAAAATTATTATATTCTTTTGCTGAATTGACCCTTTATTATTATATAGTGACATTCTTTCTCTCTTCTGATAGTTTTTATCTTGAAATCTGTTTTGTCCGATAGAAGTATAGCTACTTCTGCTCTTTTTCGTTTTTCTTTAGGATGGAATATCTCTTTGTATTGATTTATATTTAGTCTATATATATTATTACTCTGTCTTTTGATTGGTGTTCAGTTCATTTACATTCAATGTTATTTTTGATAAGTAATGAACTCATGCCTAGCATTTTGCTATTTGTTTTCTGGTTATCTTGTGGTCTCTTTCTTCTTTATTTCCTTCCTGTTTTCTTTTTAGTGTGGGTGATTTTCTCTGGTGATGTAATTTACTATTTTTACTATTTTTTGTGTGTATCCATCATGTGATTTTTGCTTTGAGGTTACTGTGAGGGTTGCAAATACTGTCTTATAGTACATTTTTTAACCTTATAAGAACTAACACTGTTTGCATAAACAAACAGAAAACTAATAAAACTCTATGTATTAACTTTATCCACCCTCTTTTTAACTTTTTTTGTTTTGTTTTTATTTATATCTTACTAAAGATATAAATATTATACTAAAACTACAGGATTCAGTCCTTCTCACTATTCTTTCTTCTTTCCAAAAGCAGAGGAGCCTCACCTTATATCCACCACAGGCCATGAGGAGTACTCCCATACTACCACCAATGTTTCCTTAAACACCTAGGGCTCTTAAGTCAGATTGCAGTGAATGCTGCCTGGCCTGGGACTCATCCTTTACAGCAGTGTCTTCCGTCTGGGCCAAGGCAGGTCCAAAACTGCCATTCAAGTATCAACTCCTGGAATCAGGAACCTTAAGAGCTTTTTTTTTTTTTTTTTTTTTTTTTTTTTATTATACTTTAAGTTCTAGGGTACATGTGCATAACGTGCAGGTTTGTTACATATGTATACTTATGCCATGTTGGTGTGCTGCACCCATCAACTCGTCAGCACCCATCAATTCATCATTTATATCATGTATAACTCCCCAATGCAATCCCTCCCTCCTCCCCCCTCCCCCCTCCCCATGATAGACCCCAGTGTGTGATGTTCCCCTTCCCGAGTCCAAGTGATCTCATTGTTCAGTTCCCACCTATGAGTGAGAACATGCGGTGTTTGGTTTTCTGTTCTTGTGATAGTTTGCTAAGAATGATGGTTTCCAGCTGCATCCATGTCCCTACAAAGGACGCAAACTCATCCTTTTTTATGGCTGCATAGTATTCCATGGTGTATATGTGCCACATTTTCTTAATCCAGTCTGTCACAGATGGACATTTGGGTTGATTCCAAGTCTTTGCTATTGTGAATAGTGCCGCAATAAACATACGTGTACATGTGTCTTTGTAGTAGACTAATTTATAATCCTTTTGGTATATACCCAGTAGTGGGATGGCTGGGTCATATGGTACATCCAGTTCTAGATCCTTGAGGAATTGCCATACTCTTTTCCATAATGGTTGAACTAGTTTACAATCCCACCAACAGTGTAAAAGTGTTCCTATTTCTCCACATCCTCTCCAACACCTGTTGTTTCCTGACTTCTTAATGATTGCCATTCTAACTGGTGTGAGATGGTATCTCATTGTGGTTTTGATTTGCATTTCTCTGATGGCCAGTGATGATGAGCATTTCTTCATGTGTCTGTTGGCTGTATGAATATCTTCTTTTGAGAAATGTCTGTTCATATCCTTTCCCCACTTTTTGATGGGGTTGTTTGTTTTTTTCTCGTATATTTGTTTGAGTTCTTTGTAGATTCTGGATATTAGCCCTTTGTCAGATGAGTAGGTTGCAAAAATTTTCTCCCATTCTGTAGGTTGCCTGTGGCTCCACCTGTACCTACAGTGCAAGACAAACTCCCTTTTACTTTTCCTTCAGTTTTTCCCAGCAGATGGAGTTTCACCTCACAGTCAGCACAGCTGGAAATATTCTTAGTCTCACCTGAATCCATCAAGTCTCAGAAACTCACCCAAGGTCTTTGGTGTATTACCTGGGTATTACTGCTGGTTATTCATGGCACTAGGGCTCTTTAGTTAGAAGATGATAAATACTTTCAATCTTGGTCCCTTTCTTCAAGGTAGTGGGTTCCCTTTCAGGGTAGGGTGTGTCTAGCCATGCTGTCCAGGAGCTAGAGCCTTGAATAGAGGCCTCGTGACTAACTAATGGCCTATTTTGCTGTGGCTGAGCAGGTATTCAATACTTGAGATAAAATTCTTACTACTTTTCTCTTTCCTCTCCTCTCCTCAAGTGAAAGAAAGGGGTCTCTTTTGGAGCTGTGAGTTGTGCATCCTGGGGTTAGGGGGAGGGAGATGCCAGCATTCACTTAGCCAACCAGCTGGAGACTCAGTAGATCACATGACCCCCAGTACACTGTGACAGTTCTCACTTCAGCACTAGGAGTTGCCTAAGATTTGCAGTCCTAGTGGCCTATTGTTTCCTTAAATTTTACTTAGAGACTCAGAGCCCTTTAGCCCTCAGTGGTGAGGCTTGCAGAGACTTAAGTTCTGACTACTGAGAATGGTGATTCCCCTCTGGTGAGGGTTGGTTTAAGTACTTCCTTCATGCAAGGGCATTGGGTGAGTTGGGTCCGCTTTTCCCTCCTGCTCTATCAGGAAAGTGCTGATTTCAATGCCTCAAAACTGCTGTGCTCTTTCTTCCCTAGCACACACAGACACTCTCATCACCATGCCACCGCTGCTCACTACTGGGCATGAGTGGGGATTTGTTAACGATTCAACATTTTGTTTTCTTTTCACTCTCTTCAGTGCCTCTTTCTGTGATATTAAGTTAAAGACAGGTACTAAAAAAGTTCACCTAATTTTCGGTTGTTATGAAGGTGTTTTTGTTTTTTTTTTTTCTGTTTAGGTAATTTTTAAAATTGATCCTATTATAGGGAGGATGGCCAGTGGAGCCTTTTTTTCTGCCATCACATTCAGGAGAATCCTTTTTCTCTCCCTTTTGCCTTTCTCCATGCTCTTGTTAAATAATCAAATGTCTTATTAGTATTTGCAAAACCCATATGAAAAATCTGTGACAGCAAATTTGATAAGGCTTTATATTAATGGTTATTTGAGAAAAATAGGAGTAGTATCACATTGGGTGCCCATGTGGAAGGGGCCCTCTTAATTAAAGCATTTCTCATCACCAAGGTAATGACCATATTCAGTTGGTGAATATGTATGTCATCATAATTTCAGTTCCCCATGGCTTGCATATGAAGCATATTAGATATTTTATCTGGGGTGTTCCACCTGGCATTTATAGGTGGAGTTGGACAGTCCTCTTTTGCAAGGTAAATTGATCTTATAATGGCTTCTATCCAGTTCACTAGGCTGGCTGTCTTCTTAGAAATGCCCATCTTTGTGTCTGGATTACATATGTGATTTGTTTAATCGTGAGCTGTGTTTCCTGCATCAAACCGAACCTATTTCATCCACTCTGCACCATTTAAAATAAAACACACTACTTCCAAATAATTTGCTTCTACAATCCATTTTAGTACAAGTTCCTCAGGAAGCTGATGATACTGATCTACGAAGGAAAAAAATTCCTTCCTCTGGTTTCAATAGTTATTTGGTCTTGTTATTCCCTCATGTTGACTACCTTCTTGGTAAGCACAGGTCTCAGGGGTACATTTTGTTGCCCTGGTATAATATTCCTCTTTGTGGGTAGCTTTGAGGCTAGTACTATGCAATCAGACAGACTAACTTCTGAGCTTTGTTAATTCAGGCCGAACCCAGCACTCTTTTAATTTTAGCTATTATAGATAACGATAACCAAGGAATTTAATATTTTGCTTTTCCTTATTTGAATCTTTTATGCATCTAATGGACCAATTTACCAGGAGTTGGATTTTTCTCTCTGAATTCCACTGGTATTCTGTGATTTTGTTATAAAAATATTTTTAAAAATTAGAGAAATATAAGCAAAGGAAAAATATGAACTAAAATATGAGTGAAAAAATGAGGTACAATAAATACATAAATGTCACAACAGGGAGAAAAATGAGCAGAAAATTAAAATGGAGGACAAATTAAATGGAAAATAAAAGGAAAAATAAAATAAAAGTCTTATGGAATTCTTAATAAAAGAATTTAAATAAATGGGAGAGACAAAACAGTTGAAAATAAGACATGTTTAAACATTTTGAATAACTAATAAAATACATGCTCATCAAATATCAGCCAACAAAAGCACAACAAATGTACATGTCTGAAAGAATCATAATAAATAAAAAGTTTAACACCAATATAAAGAAAATAATTTCAAATCATTAAAGCATAAAATGCAAATTAACTACAGAGCAATAACAGATTTTCATCCCATTTATTGATATCTTCATAGAATTGATAAGCCAAAGGATATTATGTTTAAAGTAGTGAGTTAAAACCCCTGTCCAATGGGAATTGCATACCCACCTAAAATAGTTTTCATGATTAAGGACAAAATGTAAATTAATACGAGTAATATTAACTAAATTTACTTCAATTATTTTTATCTTTAAGAAATCTACTAGTAACATTTTTAAAAAATACTGTTTCTTACTAAAAAATAAATAAATTCCACTGTTATCTTTTACTTTTAGTAAACTGAATGGATCCCAGCTGCAGTTCCATACCATAGGTGAAAACATGCCTACCCAGGAATAAAAACTTTCTCATTTCCTACCATTTTATTCTTTCTCTTTGTATCCATTTAGTTTTATCTATATCATATTTCTTTCATTTTGAAGCCAAATTTAAATAGTCTCTAAACTTGTCAAAATAACTTTACCTTTTGTAAAAACCACAACCTCTTGTTTTTTGTAATTTTTACTAGAAATGCATCTTTCTTTATACGCTCTGTATGTAGAAATTTTTTCTCTTATAAATAGTAGTTTTAATTACATATATTAACTACTCTTCTAACTGTTAATAGTCTCAGTTCCCAGTGAGTGAAAAACCTAGGATTACTTAATTTAAGACAATATGACTAAGATTTTAAACTACCAAAGAGAATTTTGAAACTTTTTTTTTACCAACGATTACTAAAGTCACATAAACTAAAAGGCTTTTGAGCTAGCATCTATTTTTCTAATAAAGTATTGGAATAAGTGCTTACTTTTCTTTAAGCCAATTGATTAGAGCTATTTTCTATAATTTGTTAGTGAAACATAAGATGAACATGACACATATAAACATACAGACATATAGACTCACATAATCAGATTTTATGAATTTAAAAGATTTTTTATTTTTCAGATTTCAGAAAGTTTCTCTCCACTTTAGGCTATAAATCTTTTGATTACTCGTTTCACGCCCTAAACAATTGTTAGCTAGGCAAATCGAAATTTACATCTCCAGACACATGACTCTTAAATCAGAAAATGTACATCTCAAAGAGACAGAACTCAAAACTACACAAAGGCAAGGTTTGTTATGTAAATTTTATGCCATTATCTTCCCTATAGTTAATATTGCTAGTGGTTTAGGGGCAGAGATAGTGATGCATTTAAAAATGGAGATTTGAATATATAAATTTCTTTCAAAAACGTTTCAAAGACTGTTTTAGTTTGATAGGTTGTCTTTTCACCTTGGCTTATTTCTTAATTAGATTATGGGCTTTAGGATAGAGCCCTTTAAGCAACAAAGCCAATAAAGCATGCAGTTTTTATAGTTCAAACCATACCTTTTTAATCTAAATACGAAAAGAAATGAGCAACCCTCTGTAGTAATAACCATTTCCTGTAAATTGTCCTTAGCCACCCCAACCCTGTTGCTCTCAGCTGACTCATCGGCCACACCAAAGTCAAGTCCTCTTACAGTACAAACTAATATCTGGCACCCCGCAAAAGCCAAAGAGATCAGGTAATGCAATACAAAAGTGAGCAGAGTTTTAGACCTAAGTGGAACCTGTCTGTTTACAACTCTTGGAATTTCATTAGAAAAAAACAAGGTTCCTCTCAAAAGGAGTCTGTGGTGCTCTTTCTGTTTTCTCCAAGGGATTCCAGGTTGTTGTTTGGATGAACGGAGGCAAGATGGTGCACTTCCGGGTTCTTCTTAACCAACTTTTCCCGCGCGCGCGAAAATGCAGCCGGTGCTTGCGAAGGTGCAGACCAACTGGGCATGCGCCAGGTGACGTCAATCTGAAGAGACCAAGATTTACCTGGTCGCACCTGTGGAACGCCCCCTGACACACCCGTGCCCCGCCTATTGCCCTCCCACTCCTAGAAAAGCCGCTCCGGAGGCACGCCACGCGCGGCCTTCCTCAGTCCTCCACTCCTGTCAGGATGTCAGGACTGCGGGAACTCCGTCCGAGAGCCCCACCGGGGGACTCTGTCGGCCTTCTTTGCCGGAGGCCAACAGACCTCTTCCCCACACCTTAGGTGACCAAAATAAACTTGCAGTTTTGCTCCTACACTTGCCTACTCGCTGGTTCTTTTGTGCCCACTCTGGTGGTCTTAGAAAAACAAATCAGTTGGTGCCGAAGACACGAGAGGAGACCCCTCCTCAGGCCTCTAAGGGTTGAGGAACCTCCTCCTGCTCCCATGCAGCAGACGGACCAGGACCTGAGACCCGCTTCCCTCACTCTCACGGCCTCTCTGGGGTAAGTGCCATTGTCTCCTCTTTACCTCCCTTGGCCAAAATCCTGTGCAGGTCCAAGGTCCATTTGGAGCCACCATGTGGCTCGGGAGACCCGTTCAGGACGGAGACGTCTGCCTGAAGGTAATCTCCACTTTGGCTCCATGAGCCTCCAGTCTGTCTCTGCTGGTTCCAAAGGACGCTTTGAAGCTAGGCAGGGATCCATTTCCATTTCCATTGTGTCCATTGTGTAAGTAAAGAGGAAACAAACGGGAAACCCCCAGTCCAAATTTCCAAAGAGCACCGGCCTCTCTGGGGTAAGTGCTCTTGTCACCTCTTTACCTCCCTTGGCCAGAAATTCTGCACAGGTCCGAGGTCCATTTTGAGCCACCAAGTGGCTCGGGAGACCCGTTCAGGATGGAGACGTCCGCCTGAAGGTAATCTCCACTTTGGCTCCATGAGCCTCCAGTCTGTCTCTGCTGGTTCCAAAGGACACTTTGAAGCCAGGCAGAGATCCACTTCCATTTCCATTGTGTCCATTGTGTAAGTAAAGAGGAAACAAACGGGAAACCCCCCAGTCCAAATTTCCAAAGAGCACCCCCTTAGGGTGCCTCCTAGCCAATTTAAAAACCTTACAGCTTGAACAAGACCTTAGGAGGAAGCAGTTAATTTTCCTTTCCACTGTGGCGTGATCGACCTCAGCAATTTCTGCCAGCGGCTAGGCAAGTGGTCTGAAATTAATTACGTACAAGGCTTTTGGGCCTTAAGCTCTCGTCCCTATACTCCTCCTTCTCTCCCCGCTCTCTCCACCCCCTCCCTTCCTGCCCAGACTCCTCCTCCTCCCCCCATCCAGACTCCTCCTTCCTCCTCCTTATCTACTAGTAATCCACTAGGTCCCGTGCCTCCTTTGGGGCCCCCAACTGGCTGTCTTGAGTCCCCTGTCTCTGTCCACACCCTCCTACAGTGTTAGCACCTTTGCGAGAGGTGGCTGGGGCGGAGGGAGTAGTCAAAGTACATGTCCCTTTTTCATTGGCCGATCTTTCCAAAATTGAGAAGCGTTTGGGTGATTTCTCAGCTAATCCTACCATATACATAAAGGAATTTAGATACCTTTGTCAGGCCTATGACTTAACTTGGCATAACCTCCAGGTTATCCTAACCCCTACCCTAAACTGACTGAGGTTCTAACCCAGTATACCCGGTTAGATCCGGCCTCCCCCACAGGGGCCACCATTTTGGCGTCTTATTTTATTTCTCAATCAGCTCCTGACATTCGTAAAAAACTTCAAAATGTAGAGGATGGTCCTCAGACACCAATAAAGACCTGGTTAAATTTGCCTTTAAGGTCTATAACTCCAGAGAGGAGACGGCAGGCTCGCCTCAAACAGAAGTTACAGCTCCTAGCAGTGGCTTTACAGCCCAGTCATAACCCCAGGCCAGAGAGTACACACTCCGCAGACTCCAAGGCTATGAAAGGAGCCTGCTATAAGTGCGGCAAGGCAGGACACTACGCCAACAGGTGTCCTCAAGGTCCCCGAGCCCCAACGCAGCCTTGCTATAAGTGCAAGGCATCAGGACATTGGGCCAGTGAATGTCCTAACCCTCGTCCACCAGCAACCCCCTGCCCTGCTTGCCAGCAGGGAGGACACTGGAAGTCTGATTGCCCCACCCTGAGAACAGGTGCTGCGTCTCCACGTGACCCCCTTTCCCAGGATCCTGGGAGCTCCTTCCAGCTCCTACATCTGGGCAACGACAACAACTGAAGGTGCCGAGACTCGGGGACCCCCATCACCCTCGCCGAGCCGCGGGTAACTCTCCTGGTAGTGGGTAAGACAATTTTTTAATCAACAGCGAGGCTACCTATTCTGTTTTGCCATCCTTCTCTGGACCTAGCCTTCCATCCAATATCTCTGTAGTAGGAGTAAGCGGAAAGCCATCCACTCCACAAAAACTCCACTCCTTAATTGCTGCCTGGCCAACAACTACTCTGCACACTCTTTCCTCATTCCCAGCTAAAAAGGGCCCCTACCGAAAGCAATCAGTGGAAATCAGTTTGGCTTTCCCCCACTCGCCTCAAACTTACTAAATTTTCTTAACTATCTCATACTCCTCAACCTTGCTGGGACCTTCCTTCTGGGTTTTGCCCCTATTCCAACAAATGCTTCCATTCCTCATTCCTATACTAATACTGTGCCTTATTTTATTCTTCATCCGTACATCCAAATGCCAACCATGGGCCCCGAACTTAACGACGCCCCTTAACAGCAGGAAGTAGCCAGACAGACCACGGCGCCCCTTATCACTATTACCAATAAAAGGTTGGACTGTTTGGATGAACGGAGGCAAGATGGTGCACTTCCGGGTTCTTCTTAACCAACTTTTCCCGCGTGCGCGAAAATGCAGCCAGTGCCCGGGAAGGTGCAGACCAACTGGGCATGCGCCAGGTGACGTCAATCCGAAGAGACCAAGATTTACCTGGTCGCACCTGTGGAACGCCCCCTGACACGCCCATGCCCCGCCTATTGCCCTCCCACTCCTAGAAAAGCTGCTCCGGAGGCACGCCACGCGCGGCCTTCCTCAGTCCTCCACTCCTGTCGGGATGTCAGGACTGCGGGAACTCCGTCCGAGAGCCCCACAGGGGGACTCTGTCAGCCTTCTTTGCTGGAGGCCAACAGACCTCTTCCCCACACCTTAGGTGACCAAAATAAACTTGCAGTTTTGCTCCTACACTTGCCTACTCGCTGGTTCTTTTGTGCCCGCTCTGGTGGTCTTAGAAAAAAACAAATCAGTTGTCAAAAATTATTTTTTTATGTTTGTTTTCTGGTATTCAGAGGAAACAGGGACAGATAGAAAGCAATTGGAGAAACAGACAGGATTGAGTTGACTGAGGAAAACATTCCCAGAACAGGATTCAAAAAGAGAAAAAGCATCAAAGCCTTTAAAACTATAAAGTTATAGCTTGAATATCAGTTTTTAGTTAAGCTAACTTCTAACCATAGAGTTTTTTTTGAAAGAAAAAATCCTTTCCAATTTCTTATTACAAGATTTTAGCTGGGACAAATAGCTGATATGTCTGGCCTTTAAACTTCCTCACCAAAAGTAACCTTCCAAGTGAAACCAATAAACCTTAACCAAGGTTAGCGTTAGCACTGGCAAATCCATTTAAGTCTGTAGCAACTCAATTCTTGCCTCCTCAGAGAAAAGAATTAATCCAAGGGGTATAAGACAGAGTCAGAAACCAACGAAAGTTTTAGGGCAGAAGTGAAAGTTTATTAAAAAATATTAGAGCAGAAACTAAAAGAAGTCAAGTACACATAGAAGAGGTCCAAGCAGGTGACTTGAGAGACCCGAGTGTGCCACTTAGTCTTTGACTTGGTGTTTTTATACACTGGCATTGTTCTGAGGTTTGAACCTCTTCTGTCTTGATTTTTCCTTCAGGTGGGCTGTCCCCATGCACAGTGGCCTGCCAGCATGTGGGAACAGCCACAGGCACCATGTGCTTACTGAAATTGTACACATGCTCTTTTGAGTTGTGTGTGTGTGTGTGTGTGTGTGTGTGTGAGAGAGAGAGAGAGAGAGAGAGAGAGAGAGAGAGAGAGAGAGAGAGAGAGAGAGAGAGAGAGTTTTTCTTACCCATCAAGTGGTCCTAGGGGAAGTTCATATACCAGTTAAACTCTGCCATTTTGCCTCTTAGAGTGTATGCTTGAGTCCACTCGCCCACATCTTGAGATCTTATCAGGAAGCGGCTAATCACCAGCTTCAGGTGTTTTCTATCTGTTTGAAGCCCACCTTTTCCTGGCACTGGCTGCAACCAATTATTATATTAGAAAGACTGTTTAACAACCCCCTGACCATCACCTGATGGTTGCCTGACATTCCTTGGGTCAGGGGCTCTCCTGCCCTGCTCATGTCTGCCTAATTATCTACTCTAACATTTATCCCTTTAAGAGTCTGAGACCCAATTATTTGGGAAAATAGACAAAGGTAAATCTTCTGTAACTACTGCCTGCTGACAGAGGGGAGGTGTTGGTTGTTTCATGGGTTTTGGCCTTTTGCTAGCTGTCAGGGCAGGGTAGCTCCATGGGTTGGTGAAAGTGGTATTCAGCCAATTCCAAGGAAGACAAGGGCAGAATTTTGCCTCTGTAATGCCCCATTGATGGGCAGTCTAGAAGTCATCTGTAGAAGGGTGACTTCTGAATATCGCGATGATGGTATTCCTCACTGAGGATTATCTAGAGCTTGATGGCCTGAAGGTGAGAGGAGATAAATCAGGTTATTAGATTTAGAAGACATGGACCAAAAGGAGCAAAAGTAGAAGACTAACAAGTGGGCCCAAAAAGAGAAGAACTCAGGAGAACCATTTCTACGTTTCTTTTCAATCTAACCTACCCTGAGAAGCTTGTTTTTATAAACTGGAGGCTCGATTCAGGAGTTGTCTGATGTTGTTTTGTACTTTTCCTAATTGATTTATCCAGAAGCAACATTTTCCATCTGAGACTAAACAAATTTCTTCCTGTTCTTCAATTAACATATCTACCCTTCAATGATTTTTGAGGACTACAACTTCTAAAGAGTCAATGTGTTCTTGCATGTTTGTTAAGTTTTTAGCCCTGACATCAATGTTGTTGGCTATTTCTTTTTGAAAGTTGGCTACAGGTCAAGGATGCTTTTATGTTTTAGGCAATTCTGGTTCCCATACTGGCTATAATGCTGAGTCTCATGAGAAGGGAAATTAATTGGATAGCTGTCTTCACCTTGGGCAAAATGAAATACTCATAGGTTGGTACTGAAAGAGAGAGATTGCCAGGGACTAGAAAGATGTCCAGTAATACATAGCCAATTTTTAGTCCAGTTAGTGGGAAGGCATTGATGAATTGATTGGCCACAATTATAGAAGGCTTCTTGAGTTTTAAGACAAATAGAGACGTCAAAATAAAATAAGGGGGTGAGGACAGCTCCAAACAATCCTTAGGTTGCTGAAATACCCAGGTAACTGGTGGCTATAGTCATTCCTGCTAAGACTTGGGTGCATGGGGTTTGGCTCTGGTCAGCATAATGAGTTAGGCTAGTTGTGCTGAGTTCCCTGGAAACAGGGCTTTAGCCTTTATAACTTGGTGAAGGGACACTATAGCATTCCCTGCCTATATAGTTCCATCCCTGACAAAGCTACTACCATAGGAAAACCATATTTTATTTAGATTATCTAGGGGCTGATTTTTAAAGTCTTCATGACTGGCATAAATTTGGTTAAGTATCTCACAACATGAATGTGTTCAGTTAACAACTCCTGGTAGTGGCAGTAAGGAGGTTGAGTTAAGGGTGGAACACTACTCCACTGTTAAATGTGGATATTCTAACAACAAGACTTGCAGTCTATTGCAGTTGGACATTGTGGTTCTTTTATGTCCATTAAGGGGTCTATTCGGTGAGATGTCAGGAGTCAAACTGACTGCCTCATGCTGATTTTGAGGGCTCCTAGACTAGGAAAGTTGCTGCAGTCATGACCTTGAGGCAACGTGGCCACCCTTGTGCTACTGTGTCTAGGTTCTTTGAAAAGTAACCTACAGGATGTTTAATTGGCCACATGGTGTAAGGTAGAAGTTTTAGGGCTACATCTTTCCTTTCAGTGATGAGAAGCTAAAATGGTTACACTAATATGAGTAGCCCAAGGGCTGGGGCTTGTGAGAGGGCAGTTTTTTGCTGCCTAAAGGCTTGCTCCTGATCATTTTCCCAGAGAAGTGGGTCCCTATTTATCCCTTCTTTTAGAGCCTGATATAAAAACTTAACAATTCCACCATATCCCCATATCCAAAGTCTGCAATATCCTGCAATCCACAGAAAAGCCTGAAGTAGCTTTTGGGTGGTTGGGACAGGTATTCTAAGGATGGTCTGTATCCATTCTGGAGAGAGCTTATGTTATCAGGGGTCAAGATTATCTCCAGGTATTGGACCTCTTGTTTTAGTAGTTGTGCCTTGGCCTCAGATAACTTGTACCCTCTGTCTGTGAGGAAACTTAGTGTCTGGACTACATGTTGGATTCCAGCTGTCTTGCTGGGGAGCAGATTAACAGGTCATCCGTGTACTGTAGGAGACACCCTTTCTTCTCAAGAGTTGGTGAATCTCTAGCCAAGCCTTGCCCAAACAAATGGGGACTATTACTGAAATCTTGTGGAAGCACTGTTCAGGTGAGCTGTTGAATCCTTCCTTTTTAATTCTCCCAGTCAAGTGAAAATAGAAATTGGGAGGATGGGTCTAGGGGGATACAAAAGAAAGTATCTTTGACGTCTAAAACTGAAAACCACTGAGCATCTAGAGATACTTCTCCTAGAGTTACATTTGAGTTAGAGACCATTGGGTGTATTGGAACTACTGCCTCATTTATAATTTGCAGGTCCTGAACTAGCCTGTATTTTCCATGGCTTTCTTTAACAGGTAAAATGGAGGTGTTTTAGGGGGAGATACAGGGTATTAATAACCTATGCTTTAGAAGTTTTTGAATCAAGGGCTGAAGTCCTTTTTTGACCTCTGGCCAAGGAGGAAACTTCCTTCTACAAGGATAGCTAGAAGGATGCTTGAGCTCAATTAATATAGGCATTACCATTATGACTTTTCATGGTACTCCTGAGGCCCAGACCTCTGGATTAATGAAAAGGTATGTGAGAAGTTTATCCTGGTGTGCAGTTTCCTTGAGGCATATAATAGTATTTGGAAAAGGAGGTGTTGGCCCTGGAAGAAAGGTTAACTGAACCCCTAGTTTAAACAAAATGCCTCCACCAAAAAGAGGCATATGATATTCTAACATCACTAAAAATAAGTTAAGAAAAGACAATCTCCCCTTGTAGGCAGCACAGAGGGGGAGTAAACCTTCGGGTTATAAGCACCCCATTTATTTCCATCACTTGGCAGGATTTGGAGGGTAATTGCCCCAGCAAAAAGTACGCACTGAACAGGCCACTTTCATGTTCAAAGGAAAGCTTATAGTCCTGCCTGCCATGTCCAAAGCATCCCTTGACTCCGTCCCTTCAATAGTGAGACTTGATCTGGGAGCCAGCTAGACCATAGGGCCCCTTCAGTTCAAGGCCATCAGGGATTGGGATTTTGTCCCAGGGGCCCTTCTGCCCTCAAGGAAGTCCTGTTTCCATTGGCCAGGCTTGTGGCAGAGAGGGCAAATCACACCTGTCCCACTGGGGCAGTTTTCCTACCTGTCCCATTGGGGCAGTTTGCCTTCCAGTGATGTGGTTTCCCACATTGATAATGGTTACCTGAGAGGGTATTCTGAGGGCAATCTGGAGGGTGCTAGTGAACTTGTAGAGCAGCTAATAGTTGGAGCTGCAACTTTTCCTTCCACTTCTCATTTTACTGAGCCTTTTCTGTTCTTCCTGGTCCCAGTTATACAGGACTGAGGAACCTATTTTGAGGATGTCAGGGTGTCGGGGGGCAGTGCTCATTTTTGGAGTGTCTTCCAAATATCTGGAGTTTCCTCCAATTATGTGGAGTTGTCTGAGTTAGGAAATGGTTCTTTAGGACCAATTACCTTTCTGGTGTTTCTGAGTCTGGGTTACTATGTTTCACTAGGGCCTCTTGTAGCCTCTCTTGGAAAGTGGTGGGGTTTTTAACAAGTGCCTTGATCTATAAAGGCCAATTTATTATAATTCCAGGGCTTTGTTCTGCTAAGCTTTCATTCCTTCTACCATAGAGAGAAACATGTGGTTCCTTGCCCATATACCCCCTTGGGTATTGTAATCCTAGTTGGGGTCAACCTGGGGAACTGCAGTGGCTCCTATAGGTAGCCACCAGGATTAGTCAGGATCAGTCATATGCATTACATTTTCAAATTATTGGACTGCCTCTGTAATAGAGTCACATTCTCCCTTAGAGAGGGTTTTCCCTAGTATTACTGAGAGATCCCTCAGAGTGAGTTCAAATGTTAGGCCCAGTTTATAAAATTCTTCAATGTATTTGTCAGGGTCCTCCATAAACTTCCCTAGTTTCATTTTAATTTGGCTCAGGTCTTGCATAGTAAATGGAATATGGACTGTACTGGGTCCACTAAGGCCACTAACCTCTCAAAAGGAGCATAGCTTAAGGGCGTGGTGTTCAGAGGATGGCCCTGGGTAGGGAGGGGAACGCTCCAGGACTGACAGACTTAGATATAATGGGGTAGAAGGGGCAGTGAAGTTTAATCTAATCTCCTCCCTTGGTTCATTCAGGGCTTGAGCCCTGGGTAAACCCAATAATGAGGTCTTCCAAACCAAATACAGGGGGCTGCCTATTACAGCTATCATCACTGGATCCATTTTACAAACATGACATAGGTCAGGATTGTTTCTTAGGTCCATGAGGGCCTGTGCATAGGGTACTTACAGACATTTTCCCTGCTGGCATCAAAATAAATCTAGTTAATAGATCATATTAAAATTATGTTTCCATTTTCCAGCCAAGATTTCTGGTCCCAGATTTTGGATTCAACCCAAGCTTTGTTAATAAATTGATCATACTGGGTACCCCTAACCTCATCACGATTACCCATTAGAGAACAGAAGGTATACTGGAGTAAGCAGGGAGCCCCTACTTCTTCTCGGGGTTCCAGAATAAACTGTCCTTACTGGGTACCCCTAACCTTGCTTTCATCTCTTTTCTAACAGCAATCTGTTCTGTGCCTGTAGCCTGGGACCAGCTTTAATCTGCATCCTATTGGTACTTTTGTCTCTTGCACCTGAGGCGTTGGGCCCACCTATATCTTTGTTTCCATGACCTTGTAGCAACTCTCACTCAGAGCATTCTAGCAACAAAATTATTATCTCTTTTCTTATAATCCCATTTCCCATATTCTTTAAGTAGATGAGAAGCCTGTTTGTCAGCTACCTGCCGCAAGTTGCTGGACTTTTCTCCCTTCGAATATGAACTTGAATGTCTTAATGCATATTGAGAAGGATGTGTAAGTGACTTGAGACATGAAAAAAAAAATTGTATTTGGGGTTTCTCATCCTCCATGGATAACATGCAGAAAAAATGCTTAATGAGATGAGACAATTCCTTTACTACAGGAGGAAGTGTGAGGAAGTAAGAAAGTTACTCATGGAAAGCCTTCAAATGCTTGCAAAAACAGCAGCCCTTGAGTTCAAGAGGGCAATGTTTATTTGCCCTCTTAACATGAAGGGAGAACTTGCAGAAGACCTTGGGCTTGGGCTTACTAATAGCAAAGGAACAATTTTTGCTGCTCCAAAAGGGGTGCTAACCACCCACACCCCCACCCACCCCCGCAAAAAGCAAGCCTCTCTTGTGAGACTCCAGGAAGGCTATCAGTGTTTCAGGTATACTTGATGTGGATTCCAAGGTCCTTCTCACCCTCATGAGCCACCCATTAGGGTGAGCTGAGAGATCAGCCAAGGGATGGAGAGCCACTGTGGTCAAGAGGAATCATTCTAAGGTTTGATTAGTAAGCAGGAAAGTGGAAGAGAAGGAAAACAAACACAGGATTGAATGACTCCAGCCAAAGAAGGCAAGGCATAGAGGTGTTTTACCACTAGGGAACTTACCTGAGTCGCAGCGCAAAATTTTGTTAGCAGTGGTGAATCTGCATGGATCTGCAGCACCTTGATTCTTGCCTCCTCAGAGAAAAGAATTCATATGAGAGACATAAGGCAGAATGAGAGACTGAGGCAAATTTTAGCACTAGAGTGAAAGTTCATTAAAACTACTAGAGCAGGAATAATAGGAAGTAAAGTACACTTGGAAGAGGGACAAAAGGGTTACTTGAGAGATCCAAGTGCACTGTTTAGCACTTTACTTGGGGGTTTATACATTGCCATGGTTTGAGGTTTGCATGGCCCGTCCCTTGATTTATTCCTGGGACAAGCTGTCCCCATGTACATTGGCCTGCCAGCACTTGGGAGGAACCGCATGCACGGTGTGTTTACTGAAGCTGTGTGCATGCTCATTTGAAGTATTTTTTCTCTTACCAGTTGAGTGGTCCTAGGGGAAGGTCATATACCAGTTAAACTCTGTCCTTTTGCCCCTTTGTGTGCATGCTTACGCCCATTTGCCCTACTCCTGATATCTTATCAGTAAGCTGCTAATCACAAGCCTCAGGTGTTTTCTATCTATTAGGAGCCTGCCTTTCCCTGGTGCTGATTGCAACCAATTATTATTTTAAGAAAAAAGGTTAACAACTGCCTGACCATCTCCTGATGTTTGTCTGACATTCCTGGGGGAGGGCCCTCTCCTACCTGGCTCATGTCTGCCTAACTACCTATTTCAACATTAGGACTTAACCAAGGATGCATGAGGCATCTCCAAAGAGATGCAGAACAGTCCTCACAAGATCCAGAATCACCCACAAAGACAGCTCAAATTTTAAAAAGTAGCTAAAAGTAAGGTACAACTCACATTTCTATCTGGCCACATTCCCTAGAATCTCAGCTTCTCAGCTAGTCATCTACACGCAAAGACCAAAACGTTCATATACCCCTAGAGATAAAAAAAAAAAAAAAAAAAAAAAACAATTCAAAATTTGTCCATAGAAGGCAAAAGGATCAATAAATGGCAAAAGTCACATAGATATTAAACCTAAAGGACTAATTTCCTAATCAGAGATTTTACCTACAAGACTACAAACTGAAATTTCCTCCATTGTTAATTTCAGGTGAAATTGAAGGTGGGCAGTCTTTGTGTACAAGGGTTTTTACCTTGTTTTAGGTCAGATTTTGCACTTTAATTTAGTCAAGAAAATTTTGAAGGCTGGCCATAACACTATCATGTGTCCTTTTAAAAATATAACATATTCATCAATTGTTTTATTTGTTTAATCTCTAGAATTTTTTCTAGAGATTAACCATTCAATTCAAAAAACCTCTTTATGTAAAGCCCAGGTTTCTACCATATATTCCTGGAGAGGATTTAAATGAGACAATCCTCATGATCCTCCAAAATTTACTCTCGGAAATATACTTAAGATAGCAAAAGATGAAAAAAGCCCCATAGGGATGGAACATTTTAAGACAACTCCCTAAAGAGCTTAATAACACCTTTGAAATGAATAGTGGGCAGCTTAAAATACTATGTGTCTCAGACTCCCAATATTTTCAGACTGGCTACCTAATGTGACCTCAAAAATCATATCCTCCAGTGGTGGAGACTGAGAGAATACCCCCACTTAGTCACAAGTCAAACACTCAAGGACATAAAACAAGATAAGAGGGAAATGTCATCTGGTTTTTATTTCAGAGACCCACAGCAAAATTGTTATAACAGACACCAGTTTCATCAGAACCACAAAATTGACATGTCTTCAGGGTCATTTTGAATAGCAGGCTTAAAAGTGTTCTAGGCCCAAGTTCTACCCTATGGTACCTCTCTTTATGACAAAATGATACAGAAAGACAAAGACAAAGGAAAATCACAACCCAAAAGAAAACTCCTTCTGGGAGGAAAGGGGTGAAACGATATCAATGTTTATACCACGAAGTACCAAAAATACACCAGAGTCACTAAAACCCAGGATTAGGCATATAAATCCTTTCTTCTCATTAATCATTATAGAGAAAACAAACAGCAATTTTTATCATCTGTTCAACTAGAGCATACAGAGAGAGAGGCTGGGAGCCTCACCATTAAGAAGGTCTTATTCTTTTGCAAGTTTGTCAGATTCCTGAATTTTCTTTGCTTGTGTTACCCTGCTTGCTACATGATACCGTGATGGCCATAGGCTATTGGCCCCCTAAAGATTCACTGAATAATCACTGACATGAGGCAGATTGATTAATATGATGAAACACATTTAAATATATTAAATGTGTATACATGAGAGTCTTCAGAATGAAGACCCCTGGCTAACCCTTCCTAGATCTGGACTAAGGAAGTTATGGCAGGGCCACTTTAAAATATGTCAAAAATATATTTTGGGGGTAAACATTGACTTCTGTTAACTAACCATTGTTTCTATAATTGAAACTTGACTTTCTTCAGCTGTGGGAGTTTAGGTTGACATTAGAGGGGGCCAAGAGTTGGTTAAATCTTACAAAAGATAGACTGAAATGTAAAACAGAAAAAGTGACTACACAACTTACATATTGTTTAGATCTCTGAGCATAAGGTGAGTTCATAGCTACTTGGAAATAAACTTAGACCTTCAGCTGCCAAATCCCAAAATGAAACCCTAAACCAGCATTTTACCTGGAGATGGGGCCCAAATTGAAGACTGCTCTCAATCATTGAATATAGAAAAAACATGCTTTATTTATCAAAAGTGAGCAAACTCCTTTTTTAGAGGAGTTTCCTGGCAAAATAAACCTTGTATCTCAAATCGAAAGTTTTGGGAGACCAGAGAACCTCAGGAGAGAGTAGCTTTTGAGCCTTAAAAATTTCCACAGTTTCTCAGAGAAAATATGTTGCTGGCACCAATAGGAGAATCACTGCAGGTCACAGGGGCTAATATCTTCACTGAGATCCCTTCGTGGTTACCAAAATAACAACCAAAATAAGTATCAAGGCATAAGTCTCAAATTATTGAGGCTTATTGAGACAGCTTGAGGGCACACCTGAAAAAATGTGAGTCACAGAAGCATCTATAGCTATATTTTCCAAAGAGGTTCTCATGAACTTTGGTATTTACACATTTTTAAATAAAAGGCAGGGTGGCAGTGAGAGAAATAATTACATACTTGTGAAACTTCAGTTATTGCCGAGTAAATTTACATTTTATATAAGATAAGGTAAAAATTGATGGAAAAGGGTATAGAGGAAACTGAAGTATTAGGGATAGGTAAAGGAATATTTAATCTCATCTTATTTTTGTTCTGTACCTGGGAAGATAAACTAATAGTCATTTGAAATGGCTGGTTTCTGTTTAGCCCCAAAGGAAGAAAGTCTAATGAGTGGTAGCAAAAGAGCAGTGTATAGCAAGGCATGTCTGATCTCCCATCCTGTTATGATTGTATACTAAGCTTCCAAGTTTATCTGGCATTCTTTTGGCCAAGGAGGACCCATTCAGTCAGTTGGGAGCTTAGAATTTTATTTTTATTTCTTACTCTGAATGACATGACAAGCTAGCACAAGACTCAAACCGGAACACAGAGCACTAGACAAAAACTGCTTCCAATGTCCACCACCATACAAACCTAGACCTCTTTTCTCCCTTTCTATTCATGGCTCTTCTACATGGGGTCACTTCTCTCTCCTTAGATTAACTAGGCTCTTGTTCCTGCACCTGTTCTCTTAAAGATATCTCTTGCATTACTTATACCCTGATGAGCTGGTAGTTTATCTCAGTAAGGTAGAGAGAAGAACTGATGAATACATGATCTCTGGCAGTATACACTTTCTAGAATGGCATGTTGATGTATACACACACACACCATATATATAACTTTAGAGGCCAAATGTATAGGGCTAATTTAAATTTTCATTAAATATCTCTGGAATGCTATATAATTAACTTCTTCCTTGATCTAATTTCTTTTTTCCTGTCACTTCTCAATACTCACATCAGATAGCTCTTCTTTGTCTCTAAACTGCTACTCGATATTATTAAACTTGCACAAATTTTTATTAGAGAAAGGCAGATCAACTTACTAAATCACTTTATTTTGTGCACAAATCTAAGCACAAATCCTCTGACTTGAGTGCTATTTCACACTTGCTTTTTATGTGAAATAAAATGCAAGAGTTCTGTGTCCATTCTTTCTTCATACCCTTAGAGATCATTGGGTCCATTCTTTATTTATCTTCTTAGAGATCATCTTAATATTTTTTCAGGTTTTGCCTCTATGTTATGATAGTTTAGGCAGTCTGATAAGAAAGTGGAATACATAAATGTGAGTTAAAATATTTTATATTACATTTATATTCTTGAATTTAAAATCATGATCTATTTTACAAATATAACTGAAAATCGTACTGTATATCTAGTAATTGTTGGAATCCTGCATACAAAATAATTTTTAATTTCCTGACTATTTTTGTTGCTTGTAGAGTCTGATTTGTTTTCCTACAAGCTTCAGTAAGGCCACGTGATTTCATTTGTGTTTCATTTTCTTCTTTAACTTGGCTCATTTTATTGGAATTTACACTTACCTCAGCAATCAGAGTTAAAAAAAGTTTATTCTCTGTATATCTGTATTATACTGCTGAATTTCTTTAGTGATATTAATATGTGTATAATTATAAAAATATCATATCCAAACTTTTTTTAGATCATTGGAGTTGGAAACCATTCTTTAAAGGTTGGACATTAAGGAGATCAGTGAGTGAAAATTTAGACTGTGCATTTTGCTGTTTCAGCAATTTATGGCATTTTAAATTAAATTAGTCAATATACATGAAAGCGCTTTGTGACATGTAAAGCAGTCTATAAACATAATCTAGCTATTTAATTAAGTTATTTGACATCTGGTATCAGGTTCCATGTGGAAATGAAACAAAAGATTATTTTAGGAAGCTCTGTGTTAGGTCATTTGTAAAAATGTGCCAAGATTTAGTGTCTGTTGTCTCAAATATTATTAAATATCTGACTACTTTCAGAAATTTAATTATCTATTTTAGTCATAGTTTTTAGTAACTTATGCTTCTAAGAATTTATTTAGAGGATAACTCTTGTACTATTCCATCTGTAAGTATATTCTGGCAGTTAAAAATTTAATCTTGCTGAAAATATAAAAAAATTATATTTATAAATAACTATGTGAAAATAAATAATATTTATACCTTAAATGTATTCTAAATTATAAAAATTCATTCTTTTTTATATTGATTTATTATTTTATATTGATCAAGTTTACAATGAAATTCAAGTTAACAGTACTATTTGAAACTACTTCTTCAGTTACAAAATCATTGTGGAGACAATCACACTGACTATATTAGTCCATTTTTACACTGCTATAAAGAAACACCCAGGGGGGCGGTTCCAAGATGGCCGAATAGGAAGCACTCCAGTCTACAGCTCCCACTGTGAGCGATGCAGAAGATGGGTGATTTCTGCATTTCCAACTGAGGTACCACGTTCATCTCACTGGGGCTTGTCAGACAGTGAGTGCAGGACAGTGGGTGCAGCCCACTGAGCATGAGCCGAAGCAGGGCGAGGCATCCCTTAACCCAGGAAGCACAAGAGGTCAGGGAATTCCCTTTTCTAGCCAAGGGAACCTGTGACAGATGGCACCTGGAAAATTGGGTCACTCCCACCCTAATACTGCACTTTACCAAGGGTCTTAGCAAACGACACACCAGGAGATTATATCCCATGCCTGGCTTGGAGGGTCCCATGCCCACAGAGCCTCGCTCATTGCTAACACAGCAGTCTGAGATCGAACTGCAAGGTGGCAGCAAGGCTGGGGGAGGGGTGCCTGCCATTGCTGAGGCTTGAGTAGGTAAACAAAGCAGCCAGGAAGCTCAAACTGGGTGGAGCCCACCACAGCTCAAGGGGGCCTGCCTGCCTCTGTAGACTCCACCTCTGGGGGCAGGGCATAGCCAAACAAAAGGCAGCAAAAACCTCTGCAGACTTAAATGTCCCTGTCTGACAGCTTTGAAGAGAGTAGTGGTTCTCCCAGCATGTAGTTTGAGATCTGAGAATGGACAGACTGCCTCCGCAAGTGGGCCCCTGACACCCAAGTAACCTAACTGGGAGGCACCCACCAGTAGGGGCACACTGACACCCCACATGTTTGGGTAACCCTCTGAGAAAAAGCTTCCAGAGGAATGATCAGGCAGCAACATTTGCTGTTCAGCAATATTCGCTGTTCTCCAGTCTCTGCTGCTGATACCCAGGCAAACAGGGTCTGGAGTGGACCTCCAGCAAACTCCAACACACCTGCAGCTGAGGGTCCCAACTGTTAGAAGGAAAACTAATGAACAGAAAGGACATCCACACCAAAACCCCATCTGTATGTCACATCATCAAAGACCAAAGGTAGATAAAATCACAAAGATGGGCAAAAAACAGAGCAAAAAAGCTGAAAATTCTAAAAATCAGGGTTCCTCTCCTGCTCCAAAGGAACACAACTCTTCACCAGCAATGGAACAAAGCTGGATGGAGAATGACTTTGACAAGTGGAAAGAAGAAGGCTTCAGACGATAAAACTTCTCTTAGCTGAAAGAGGAAGCACGAACTCATTGCAAAGAAGCTGAAAACCTTGAAAAAAAGTAGACAGGTGACTAATTAGAATAACCAGTGTAGAGAAGTCCTTAAATGACCTGATGGAGCTGAAAACCATGGCACGAGAACCACATGATGAATGCACAAGCTTCAGTAGCCAACTCGATCAACTGGAAGAAAGGGTAACAGTGATTGAGGATTAAATGAATGAAATGAAATGAGAAGAGAAGTTTAGAGAAAAAAAGAGTAAAACAAAACGAACAAAGCCTCCAAGAAATATGGGACTATGTGAAAAGACCAAATGTACGTCTGATTGGCATACCTGAAAGTGACAGGGAGAATGGAACCAAGTTGGAAAACACTCTGCAAGCTATTATCCAGGATAACTTCCCCAACCTAATAAGGCAGGTCGACATTCAAATTCAGGAAATACAGAGAATGCCACAAAGATAATCCTTGAGAAGAACAACTCCAAGACACATAATTGTCAGATTCACCAAAGTTGAAATGAAGGAAAAAAGGTTAAGGTAGCCAGACAGAAAGGTCGGGTCACCCACAAAGGGAAGCCCATTAGACTAACAGTGGATCTCTCTGCAGAAACTCTACAAGCCAAAAGAGAGTGGGGGCCAATATTCAGCATTATCAAAGAAAAGAATTTTCAACCCAGAATTTCATATCCAGCCAAACTAAGTTTCATAAGTGAAGGAGAAATAAAATCCTTTACAGACAAGCAAATGCTGAAAGATTTTGTCACCACCAGGCCTGCCTTACAAGAGCTCCTGAAGGAAGCACTAAACATGGAAAGGAACAACCAGTAACAGCCACTGTGAAAACATCCCAACTTGTAAAGACCATCAATACTAGGAAGAAACTGCATCAACTAACGAGCAAAATAACCAGCTAACATCATAATGACATAATCAAATTCACACATAACAATATTAACCTTAAATGTAAAATGGCTAAATACTCCAATTAAAAGACACAGACTAGCAAGTTGGATAAAGAGTCAAGATCCATCAGTGTGCTGTATTCGGGAGACCCATCTTATGTGCAGAGGCACACAAGGCTCAAAATAAAGGGATGGAGGAAGATCTACCAAGCAAATGGAAAACAAAAAAAGGCAGGGCTTGCAATCCTAGTCTCTGATAAAACAGACTTTAAACCATCAAAGATCAAAAGAGACAAAGAAAGATATTATATAATGGTAAAAGAATGATTTCAACAAGAAGAGCTAACTATCCTAAAAATATGTGTACCCAGTACAGGAGCACCCAGATTCATAAAGCAAGTCCTTAGAGACTTACAAAGAGACTTAGACTCCCACACAATAATAATGGGAGATCTGTCAACACTAGACAGATCAATGAGAAAGAAAGTTAACAAGGATATCCAGGAATTGAACTCAACTCTGCACCAAGCGAACCTGATAGACATCTACAGAAGTCTCCACCACAAATCAACAGAATATACATTCTCAGCACCACATCACACTTATTCCAAAATTGACCACATAGTTGGAAGTAAAGCACTCCTCAGCAAATGTAAAAGAATAGAAATTATAACAAACTGTCTCTCAGACCACAGTGCAATCAAACTAGAATTCAAGACTAAGAAACTCAATCAAAACTGTACAACTACATGGAAACTGAACAACCTGCTCCTGAATGACTACTGGGTACATAATGAAATGAAGGCAGAAATAAAGATGTTCTTTGAAAGCAATGAGAACAAAGACACAACATACCAGAATCTCTGGGACACATTTAAAGCAGTGTGTAGAGGGAAATTTATAGCACTAAATGCCCACAAGGGAAAGCAGGAAAGATCTAAAGTTGACACCCTAACATCACAATTAAAAGAACTAGAGAAGCAAGAGCAAACACATTCAAAAGCTAGCAGAAGGCAAGAAATAACTAAGATCAGAGCAGAGCTGAAGGAGATAGAGATACAAAAAACCCTTCAAAAAAATCAATGAATCCAGGAGCTGGTTTTTTGAAAAGATCAAAAAAATTGATAGAATGCTAGCAAGACTAATAAAGAAGAAAAGAGAGAAGAATCAAATAGGCTCAATAAAAAATGATAAAGGGGATATTACCACCGATCCCACAGAAATACAAACTATATCAGAGAATACTATAAATACCTCTATGCAAATAAACTAGAAAATCTAGAAGGAAATGGATAAATTCATGGACACATACACCCTCCCAAGACTAAACTAGGAAGAAGTTGAATCCCGGAGTAGACCAATAACAGGCTCTGAAATTGAGGCAATAATTAATAGCCTACCAATCAAAAAAAGTCCAGGACCAGACAGATTCACCACCAAATTCTACCAGAAGTGCAAGGAGGAGCTGGTACCATTCCTTCTGAAACTATTCCAATCAATAGAAAAAAAGGGAATCCTCCCTAACTCATTTTAAGAGGCCAGCATCAGGCCTTTGATACCAAAGCCCGGCAGAGATACAACCAAAAAAAAGAGAATTTTAGACCAATATCCCTGATGAACATCGATACAAAAACCCTTAATAAAATAGATGCAAACCGAATACAGCAACACATCAAAAAGCTTATCCATCATGATCAAATGGGCTTCATCCCTGGGGTGCAAGGCTGGTTCAACATGTGCAAATCAATAAATGTATTCCAGCATATAAACAGAACTAAAGACAAAAACCACATGATTATCTCAACAGATGCAGAAAAGGCCTTTGACAATATTCAACAGCCCTTCATGCTAAAAACTCTCAATAATTTAGATATTGATGGGACACATCTCAAAATAATAAGAGCTATTTATGACAAACCCACAACTAATATCAAAGAATGGGCAAAAACTGGAAGCATTCCCTTTGAAAACTGGCACAAGACAGGGATGCCCTTTCTTACCACTCCTGTTCAACATAGTGCTGGAAATTCTGGCCAGGACGATTAGGCAGGAGAAAGATATAAAGGATATTCAATTAGGAAAAGAGGAAGTCAAATTGTTCCTGTTTGCAGATGATGTGATTGTTTATTTAGAAAACCCCATCGTCTCAGCCCAAAATCTCCTCAAGCTGATAAGCAACTTCAGCAAAGTCTCAGGATACAAAATCAACAGGCAAAACTCACAAGCATTCTTATACACCAATAACAGACCAACAGAGACACAAATCATGAGTGAACTCCCATTCACAAGCACTTCAAAGAGAATAAAATACCTAGGAATCTGACTTACAACAGATGTGAAGGACCTCTTCAAGGAGAACTACAAACCACTGCTCAATGAAATAAGAAAGGACAGAAACAAATGCAAGAACATTCCTTGCTCATGGATAGGAAGAATCAGTATTGTCAAAATGGCCACACTGCCCAAGGTAATTTATAGATTCAATGCCATCCCCATCAAGCTACCAATGAGTTTCTTCACAGAATTGGATAAAAAAGTACTTTAAATTTCATATGGAACCAAAAAAGAGCCCGCATTGCACAGTCACTCCTAAGCCAAAAGAACAACGCTGGAGGCATCACATTACCTGACTTCAAACTATACTACAAGACTACAGTAACCAAACAGCATGGTACTGGTACCAAAACAGAGATATAGACCAATGGAACAGAACAGAGCCCTCAGAAATAATACCACACATCTACAACCATCTTATCTTTGACAAACCTGACAAAAACAAGAAGTGCAGAAAGGATTCCCTATTTAATAATTGGTGCTGGGAAAACTGGCCAGCCATAAGTAGAAAGCTGAAACTGAATCCCTTTCTTACACCTTATACAAAAATTAATTCATGATGGATCAAAGACTTAAATGTTAGACCTAAAGCCATAAAAACCCTAGATGAAAACCCAGACAATACCATTCAGGACATAGGCATGGTCAAGGACTTCATGTCTAAAACAACCAAAAGCAATGGCAACAAAAGCAAAAATTGACAAATGGAATCTAATTAAACTAAAGAACTGCAAAGCAAAAGAAACTACCATCAGAGTGAACAGTCAACCTACAGAATGGGAGAAAATTTTTGCAATCTACTCATCTGACAAAGGGCTGATATCCAGAATCTACAAAGAATTGAAACAAATTTACAAGAAAAAAAACAACCCCATCAAAAAGTGGGAGAAGGATATGGACAGACACCTCTCAAAAGAAGACATTCATGCAGCCAACAGACACATGAAAAAATGCTCATCATCACTGGCCATCAGAGAAATGTAAGTCAAAACCACAGTTGTTGCTGATCTGATTCTGCTGTTTGCTGACTCCTGCTTCTGGTGGTATATTTCTCTGGGTATTTTTCCTTTGTTATTATACTTATATTTGTAAGAAGTTTATGAAAAAAGTCTTTGAGGCCTTAGTTTGAGTTGATTCCTTTGGAGTTTCCATATTCTTGTGACAGGTGCTCCCCAGACCCTTGCAAACCAAGGACCATTTTTAGCTGAATTATTGCTTAATGATTTCAAGGACAATACTGGTTGTGTGAATACTCACTCAAATCTGTGTGAAAATGACTTGTGGTTACAAATTCTTAAGCAACCATCTTTCGTTTCTCTCCTCTACAGAGAAACAAAGCAAAACCAGGACATTTTTACTTATCTCATATTAACGATCTGTCACCTTTCAGCATTCTGAAGTTTTGTCTCCTCAGAAGTCTCATTTTATGGTTGTGTCACACTTCAGTGTTCTTGGCTTTATGTGGGGAATGCCAATTGTGACTTCCAACTTTGCTTCAGCTTGAGGCTTTGTTTCCTGGCAGCCCCTCCCATGCATCCACCTTGCCTGAAACTCATTAAAGCAAAGCTTAGACCACCAATGACCAGCAGGGTCCCCAGGGCAGCTGCTCACTTCTGTACATGATGACCTCTCTTTATCTCATTTCGGTCCCTTAGACTTTATTTTTTGTTAGTTCCGTAGCTATACATTATAAAAGATAAACTCAGCTTTATTTTTCTGGCAAAAAAAAAAAAGAAAGAAAAATAAACACCCAAGATTGGGTAATTTATATAGGAATGAGGTTTTATTTACTCACAGTTTTGCATGGTTGGGGAAACTTCCCCATGATAAAATCACCTCCTATGAGGTCCTTCCCTCAAGACCTGGGGATTAAAATTCAAGATGAGATTTGGGTTGGGACACAAAGCCTAACCATGTCATTCTGTCCCGGCCCCTCTCAAAACTCATGTCCCTTTCACATTTCAAGACCAATAGTGCCTTTCCAACAGTCCCCAAAAATCTTAACTCATTTCAGCATTAACTCAAAAGTCCAAGTCCAAAATCTCATCTTAGACAAGGAAAGTCCCTTTTGCCTTTGAGCCAGTAAAATAAAAAACAAATTGGTTAATATCAATTTACTATATTTGTCAATTTTTGCATGCTATTTAAAAATACCTAAGACTGAGTAATTTATAAAGGGAGGAGGTTTAATTGCCTCACAGTTCTGCATGACTGTGGAGGCATCAGGAAACTTACAATCACATCTTACATGGTGGCAGGAGAGAAAGAGAAAGTGAAGGGAAAATATCCTTTATAAAATTATTAGATTTCTTGAGAACTCACTCACTGTCATGAGAACGGCATGGGGGAAACTGCTCCCATGATCCAGTTTCTTCCCACCAGCTACTTCTCTCAATACCTAGGGATTACAATTTGAGATGGGATTTTGGTGGGGACACAAAGCCAAATCATATAACTGACTAATAAATACTTCTTCAGTGATTGTTCTGTGGTGATAAGTATAGGCTACTCTAACAAGGGCAGAAAAAGATAGTGGCTTTTCACAGATGGCTTTTTATTTGGGGGATGGCTATTTTTATATTTAGTTTCTTCTAATCTCCTTCCTTAGCCTCCTATTCTTTACTGATATGCATCTATCTTGTACCCTATTCCTCAAAAGTTCTTGTTTTCAATAGTAGGCACTGAGTCTATGGAGGGTGTAAAGCCTTCAAGACAAAAATGAAATAAATTTTCCCTGGAAAAATTCCAGGCTCCATTTCAGAATATGTGAAAGATAATTTTAATAATAATGTTTAGCCAAACCCCATTCTCCTTTACATTATTTATCTCTACGTATGTCAGGTCTGTCTGTGCAGCCAAATAATTGTTATCACAAAGAATATTTTTCTCAACAGAAAAGTATCAATTATTTTCTCTCAACACACATGTAGTGTCTACAAGCATGCGTTTACAGGTTGATTAATTTATTCAACAAATATTGTTACTACCTATGATATGCCTGGTAGCATTTTATGCACTGTGGATGTGCAAGCTTAACTTTTGTATGCATTGGGAAATCAAAAAAATTATGTGACTCACTTTATTGCAATATCCACTTTATTGCTAGGTAGTCTGAAACTGGGGAACCAACAATATCTCTGAGGTATGTTGGTATTTACGGTGCCTTTGACAAGTTATATACATCTCTACTTTAGTTTACTCATCTGTAACTGGGGATGATTTTAATGGTAATGACCTCATATGGTTTTAGTGATGACTAAATGAAATATGTAAAGCAGTTACAAAACTGCCTGTCATATAATAAGCATTAACTACTTCTATTATAAATATTTTGGAAACCCCCTCCCAGAAATAATAGGCATCTATGTGTCCCCTCTTTTCTGGGCATCAATACATGGAAATTTGACTCATGTATACAACACATACAATTTGACTCATAATATAGGAAAAAAAAACCCCTCTTTTTAATCAAGTCCCTGTCACCCTATGAAAACAAAGGAGACTCAGGCTCAAACAACTTGTTCGTAATAATCTAAGTCTATATTATAGGTCTATAGGTTATAATATCACTGTCTTTCCAGCTAATTTCCTCAACTCTTCAGCTAGCATTCAAGTTTGTATCAGTTTATATTGCCCTTTGGACTTGGAGGGTATATGCTTTCTTGGATGTGGAGAAAATTAACCTTCCTATCTCACATCAGGCATAAGCTTTGGTGAACTCAATTATACTTCAGCTATACTTTTACACATTTCTGATGAAAGGGCCAATTCTTTGTTCGTGGAGCAATATAATTACTCTCGTATTTGAACTTGAACTCATACCATTTCAGCAGACAGGCAGATAGGCAGTATTTCCCAGAAGTCCTGTAATAACAAAAAGATTATTTTTTATTTGATTTACATTATGCTGGAGTATCATTTGTTCCTCTAAACCTTAATGATTTGTTCTCAGAACTACTTATATTTCAAGCTTAGATTACTCTATTTTTTACTGATTTAGAATATAAAATCATAATTCAATTGATGCAGAGACTTTAAACCCCTAGGAGATGTTAAAGGCCATTTTCAATAAATATTAAGTATTTACAAAGTCTAAGGAATTTGTCTAACTCTCTGTAGAATACAAAGATTAAAAAAGCCTATCTTTTGACCTTAAGAAGCCTACCTTCTAGAAAGGAAGTTAAAGGCAGAGCACAAATAACTATACCAGTAGGCATAATATGAAGAAAGCAAAAGGAAGGTTCTGATGAGTATTCAACTGAAGAAAAAAAATAAAAAAATTTGAATGTAGGAAATAGAAACCAAATCACAGATGAAGTAAAATGTGCAACATGCTTTTAAAGACTGAGTAAAACATCAATAGGCAGAAGTGACAGGGAAGGTAATTATAGGCAGAATAATCACTATTGAATAAAGGAATAAAGACAGAAATAAAACTAAAAGTTATGCTTAGAGAATTTGGAATAGTTATTTTAGGTTGGAATATAGAATATGTGAATAAAAGCTAAGAAATAAGCATAGAAAGGCTCACTGTGTCCAGATTATTGAGCACCTTGAATTTCACATTGAGTAGTTTGAAGTTAATTACTAAAGATTTCAGGAAATTTATGAGCAGTGAAATAGTTATAAGTGTACCTTAAGACATCTCAAGTAGTGATATGTAGCATAGTTTTGACCAGAGGATAATTGGAAAAAGAGAAGCAGTAATAGTCTAGGGGTGATAAGACATTAGGGTTGGACTGGTATGGTAGCAGAGATCATGGAATTAGCCTTTGCAGAGGTAGAATTTGTGGATATTCATGAGTGATTTTATGTAGGAAGTTAGAGAAAAGGATGTGTAAGGTGACTCTATTGCTTTGTTCTAGGGATAGTGGGGGAATTGTGGTACCATTATTAAAAATATAAAGGAATTGCTTGCTTTTTCTATGCTGCTTACCATAACATAATGTTTGACTAGTGTCTTAAGAAACAAAGAGCCAATATATGGTAATGGTTCAGAGTATAGACTCTGAAGCCACATTTTTCTGGATTCAAATCCTGGTTACACTGCTTCCCAGTTTTGTGACCATGAAAAAGTTGTGTAAACTCTCTAGGCTTCAGCTTCCTTCATCTGAAGAGTTAGAGTATTGAAAATAAACAGTGAATACTCAGAAAGTTGCCATGAAGATTAATTTATAATTAGTAAAAGTGTTTAGGATATTACCTGGCATTTAAATTATTATTTAAGAACATGACAAATGTCTTATTAAGAAGTATGTTTGTGTGCTGCACTGAAACCAATAACACACAGGATATGTGTTAATATAGGAAGTTACTTTGGAGATACTAAGAATTAGCACTTGCTCTTATGAGAGACACTAGCACATACACTATACACGTTAAAAAACATTTTGATTAAAAAATATGAATGAGGAAAAAAAAGTAACAATACACAAGAGTTAAAAATGAGCTGTAAATGTTTTCCATGAAACTCCTCTAAAGCCCAAACTCTTTTCTCTGGAATAGAATGTCACAAGCACTTACTGTCTATTTTGCATATTAAGACTCAACAACAAATTGCTTCCCCACTACCACTGAACTTCAAAAAATGTGAAGTGCAAGGGTTAATAAACTTAAACATTTAAAGAGTAATGAAATGGACTGTTTTCCCTTTCCATCTGGCTTTTATCAATTGTAAGTCAGTTTCATAAGGACAGCTACACAATCAAAACAAGCAATCTTCCTAGTGAGATAATTCAATTTTATAAATGAATTACTTATGTGCCTATAAGTAAATACATTTCTATGCATGAGGATATTGGCTGCTGTCAATGAGATAATCAAATCCAGGGGAAAAGGCTATTCTTGTAAACACTTTAAACTCAAAAAGGCCCCAAATTTCTGGAGTATGATATATTCAATCAGAAACATTTCATTCTAACAGAAAGAGCAAGTTAGAAAAAAGAGTTTTAGCACAGAGACACAAGGTCAACAGAACATACATCAGAAGAGAGCCATTTGTTTTTTTAGAGAAATCAAGTGAGCAAAAAGAAAGAAAGAAAAAAAAAAAAACCTTGCTATTCTACACAACTTCAACGTCTGGAAAACATGTACCCATGCCAAAAGAAATTAAACATTACCCAGGCAGGTGAATATAGTCTCTAAAATACAGCACAAAATAAAGAAAAGAGCTTAGGAGTCTGACAAACTTGGACATGAATCCTGACTCTGATACTGGCTTACCAGCTGTGTGACTTTCAACAATTTACTTAACTTCCCTGGTCTTCACTCTCTTCACTTGTATAACGGAGGAAATAACACCTACTTTTCAAGGTTAGATCAACGAGAAAGAAGTAATGTATCTGTAAATTCACTAGTGTAGTGCCTGGTACATAGAAGGTACCTAGAAAAATAGTAACTCATCAAATTAGCTCTTTGTTTGCTATAGAATTTAACACAAGTAACTTAACTTCTTGATCTTTTTCTGCCTTCTGTGAAGTGAACAAACCGATGAGTTATTTAAGTAGGACATTTGTTGATATACATATAATGATGCATATGCAGTGAATATTAGTTTATGTATGTTAACATACACAGTCATACCTTAAGTTTGTGGAGCAATTTTCGTTTTCTCAGGAGCTTTGCTATACATTTCATTATGTTATTCACACAAAAAACTTGTGAGTTTGACAGGCAGGTATTTCTATCTCTATTTAACATATCAATAAATAAATAAATCTTGGAGAGATTACTTCCTGCTTGTCCAAATACGCACAACTGAGACAAGAATTTAGTGCTCTGTTATAACAGAGTGATACATCTTAAATGCCCTGCTTGTTATTTTAATGCAACAAAACTTCTGTTTTGGCTTTGCATGAAATTCCTCATTTTTTATCCTTTAAAATCAGAAAAATACATTGAGATCAGGTGTTAAAAGATTTTAAACAAACACAAGCTACTATTGCATTGAAAAAAATTATAATTTTTTTTTCATTTTTTTATTATACTTTAAGTTCTAGGGGACGTGTGCATAACGTGCAGGTTTGTTACATATGTATACTTGTGCCATGTTGGTGTGCTGCACCCATCAACTCGTCAGCACCCATCAATTCATCATTTATATCATGTATAACTCCCCAATGCAATCCCTCGCCCCTCCCCCCTTCACATGATAGTCCCCAGTGTGTGATGTTCCCCTTCCCGAGTCCAAGTGATCTCATTGTTCAGTTCCCACCTATGAGTGAGGACATGTGGTGATTGCTTTTCTCTTCTTGTGATAGTTTGCTAAGAATGATGGTTTCCAGCTGCATCCATGTCCCAACAAAGGACGCAAAACTCATCCTTTTTTATGGCTGCATAGTATTCCATGGTGTATATGTGCCACATTTTCTTAATCCAGTCTCTCACAGATGGACATTTGGGTTGATTCCAAGTATTTGCTATTGTGAATAGTGCCGCAATAAACATACGTGTGCATGAGTCTTTGTAGTAGAATAATTTATAATCCTTTGGGTATCTACCCAGTAGTGGGATGGCTGGGTCGTATGGTACATCTAGTTCTAGATCCTTGAGGATTTGCCATAATGTTTTCCATAATGGTTGAACTAGTTTACAATCTCACCAACAGTGTAGAAGTGTTCCTATTTCTCCACATCATCTACAGCACCTGTTGTTTCCTGACTTCTTAATGATTGCCATTCTAACTGGTGTGAGATGGTATCTCATTGTGGTTTTGATTTGCATTTCTCTGATGGCGAGTGATGATGAGCATGTTTTCATGTGTCTGTTGGCTGTATGAATGTCTTCTTTTGAGAAATGTCTGTTCATATCCTTTCCCCACTTTTTGATGGGGTTGTCTGATTTTTTCTTGTATATTTGTTTGAGTTCTTTGTAGATTCTGGATATTAGCCCTTTGTCAGATGAGTAGATTGCAAAAATTTTCTCCCATCCTGTAGGTTGCCTGTTCACTCTGATGGTAGTTTCTTTTGCTGTGCAGAAGCTCTTTAGTTTAATGAGATACCATTTGTCAATTTTGGCTTTTGCTGCCGTTGCTTTTGGTGTTTTAGACATGAAGTCCTTGCCCATGCCTATGTCCTGAATGGTACTACCTAGATTTTCTTCTAGGGTTTTTATGGTATTAGGTCTAACATTTAAGTCTCTAATCCATCTTGAATTAATCTTCGTATAAGGGGTAAGGAAAGGATCCAGTTTCAGCTTTCTACTTATGGCTAGCCAATTCTCCCAGCACCATTTATTGAATAGGGAATCCTTTCCCCATTTCTTGTTTCTCTCAGGTTTGTCAAAGATCAGATGGCTGTAGATGTGTGGTATTATTTCTGAGGACTCTGTTCTGTTCCATTGGTCTATCTCTCTGTTTTGGTACCAGTACCATGCTGTTTTGGTTACTGTAGCCTTGTAGTATAGTTTGAAGTCAGGTAGCGTGACGCCTCCAGCTTTGTCCTTTTGACTTAGGATTGTCTTGGCAATGCGGGCTCTTTTTTGGTTCCATATGAACTTTAAAGCAGTGTTTTCCAATTCTGTGAAGAAACTCATTGGTAACTTGATGGGGATGGCATTGAATCTATAAATAACCTTGGGCAGTATGGCCATTTTCACGATATTGATTCTTCCTATCCATGAGCATGGTATGTTCTTCCATTTGTTTGTGTCCTCTTTTATTTAACTGAGCAGTGGTTTGTAGTTCTCCTTGAAGAGGTCCTTTACATCCCTTGTAAGCTGGATTCCTAGGCATTTTATTGTCTTTGAAGCAATTGTGAAAGGAAGTTCATTCCTGATTTGGCTCTCTGTTTGTCTGTTACTGGTGTATAAGAATGCTTGTGATTTTTGCACATTAATTTTGTATCCTGAGACTTTGCTGAAGTTGCTTATCAGCTTAAGGAGATTTTGGGCTGAGACGATGGGGTTTTCTAAATATACAATCATGTCATCTGCAAACAGGGACAATTTGACTTCTTCTTTTCCTAACTGAATACCCCTGATTTCTTTCTCTTGCCTGATTGCCCTAGCCAGAACTTCCAACACTATGTTGAATAGGAGTGGTGAGAGAGGGCATCCCTGTCTTGTACCAGTTTTCAAAGGGAATTTTTCCAGTTTTTGACCATTCAGTATGATATTAGCTGTGGGTTTGTCATAAATAGCTCTTATTATTTTGAGGTACGTTCCATGAATCCCGAATTTATTGAGCATTTTTAGCATGAAGGGCTGTTGAATTTTGTCAAAAGCCTTTTCTGCATCTATTGAGATACTCATGTGGTTCTTGACTTTGGTTCTGTTTATATGCTGGATTATGTTTATTGATTTGGAAATGTTTAACCAGCCTTGCATCCCAGGGATGACACCCACTTGATTATGGTGGATAAGCTTTTTGATGTGCTGCTGAATCCGGTTTGCCAGTATTTTATTGATGATTTTTGCATCGATGTTCATCAGGGATATTGGTCTAAAGTTCTCTTTTTTTGTTGTGTCTCTGCCAGGCTTTGGTATCAGGATGATGTTGGCCTCATAAAATGAGTTAGGGAGGATTCCCTCTTTTTCTATTGATTGGAATAGTTTCAGAAGGAATGGTCCCAGCTCCTCCTTGTACCTCTGGTAGAATTCAGCTGTGAATCCATCTGGTCCTGGACTTTTTTTGGTGGGTAGGCTATTAATTGTTGCCTCAATTTCAGAGCCTGCTATTGGTCTATTCAGGGATTCAACTTCTTCCTGGTTTAGTCTTGGGAGAGTGTAAGTGTCCAGGAAATTATCCATTTCTTCTAGATTTTCTAGTTGATTTGCGTAGAGGCGTCTGTAGTATTCTCTGATGGTAGTTTGTATTTCTGTGGGGTCAGTGAAGATTTCCCCTTTATCACTTTTTATTGCATCTATTTGATTCCTCTCTCTTTTCTTCTTTATTAGTCTTGCTAGCGGACTGTCAATTTTGTTGATCTTTTCAAAAAACCAACTCCTGAATTCATTGATTTTTTGGAGGGTTTTTTGTTTCTCTATCTCCTTCAATTCTGCTTTGATCTTAGTTATTTCTTGCCTTCTGCTAACTTTTGAATGTGTTTGCTCTTGCCTCTCTAGTTCTTTTAATTGTGATGTTAGAGTGTCCATTTTAGATCTTTCCTGCTTTCTCTTGTGGGCATTTAGTGCTATAAATTTCCCTCTACACACTGCTTTAAATGTGTCCCAGAGATTCTGGTATGTTGTATCTTTGTTCTCATTGGTTTCAAAGAAGATCTTTATTTCTCCCTTCATTTCATTATGCAACCAGTAGTCATTCAGCACCAGGTTGTTCAGTTTCCATGTAGTTGAGCGGTTTTGATTGAGTTTCTTAGTCCTGAGTTCTAGTTTGATTGCCCTGTGGTCTGAGAGACAGTTTGTTATAATTTCTGTTCTTTTCCATTTGCTGAGGAGTGCTTTACTTCCAATTATGTGGTCAATTTTGGAATAAGGGCGATGTGGTGCTGAGAAGAATGTATATTCTGTTGATTTGGGGTGGAGAATTCTATAGATGTCTATTAGGTCCGCTTGGTGCAGAGATGTTTTCAATTCCTGGATATCCTTGTTAACTTTCTGTCGCGATCTGTCTAATGTTGACAGTGGAGTGTTGAAGTCCCCCATTATTATTGTATGGGAGTCTAAGTCTCTTTGTAAGTCTCTAAGGACTTGCTTTATGAATCTGGGTGCTCCTGTATTGGGTGCATATATATTTAGGAGGGTTAGCTCTTCCTGTTGAATTGATCCCTTTACCATTATGTAATGGCCTTCTTTGTCTCTTTTGATCTTTGATGGTTTAAAGTCTGTTTTATCAGAGACTAGGATTGCAACCCCTGCTTTTTTTTGTTCTCCATTTGCTTCGTAGATCTTCCTCCATCCCTTTATTTTGAGCCTATGTATGTCTCTGCATGTGAGATGGGTCTCCTGAATACAGCAGACTGTTGGGTCTTGACTCTTTATCCAGTTTGCCAGTCTGTGTCTTTTAATTGGAGCATTTAGTCCATTTACATTTAAGGTTAATATTGTTATGTGTGCACTTGCTCCTGCCATTATGATATTAACTGGTTATTTTGCTCGTTAGTTGATGCAGTTTCTTCCTAGCCTCGATGGTCTTTACATTTTGCCAAGTTTTTGCGATGGCTGGTACCGATTGTTCCTTTCCATGGTTAGGGCTTCCTTCAGGGTCTCTTGTAAGGCAGGCCTGGTGGTGACAAAATCTCTAAGCATTTGCTTATCTGTAAAGGATTTTATTTCTCCCTCACTTATGAAACTTAGTTTGGCTGGATATGAAATTCTGGGTTTAAAATTCTTTTCTTTAAGAACGTTGAATATTGGCCCCCACTCTCTTCTGGCTTGTAGAGTTTCTGCCGAGAGATCTGCTGTTAGTCTGATGGGTTTCCCTCTGTGGGTAACCTGACCTTTCTCTCTGGCTGGCCTTAAGATTTTTTCCTTCATTTCAACTTTGGTGAATCTGGCAATTATGTGTCTTGGAGTTGCTCTTCTCGAGGAGTATCTTTGTGGCGTTCTCTGTATTTCCTGAATTTGAATGTTGGCCTGCCCTACTAAGTTGGGGAAGTTCTCCTGGATGATATCCTGAAGAGTGTTTTCCAACTTGGTTCCATTTTCCCCCTCACTTTCAGGCACCCCAATCAGATGTAGATTTGGTCTTTTTACATAATCCTATTCTTCTTGCAGGCTTTGTTCATTTCTTTTTCTTCTTTTCTCTTTTGGTTTCTCTTCTCACTTCATTTCATTCATTTGATCCTCAATCGCTGATACTCTTTCTTCCAGTTGATCGAGTCGGTTACTGAAGCTTGTGCATTTGTCATGTATTTCTCGTGTCATGGTTTTCATCTCTGTCATTTCGTTTATGACCTTCTCTGCATTAACTGGTCTAGCTGTCAATTCTTCCACACTTTTTTCAAGATTTTTAGTTTCTTTGTGCTGGGTACGTAATTCCTCCTTTAGCTCTGAGAAGTTTGATGGACTGAAGCCTTCTTCTCTCATCTCCTCAAAGTCATTCTCTGACCAGCTTCGATCCGTTGCTGGTGATAGGCTGCGCTCCTTTGCAGTGGGAGATGTGCTCTTATTTTTTGAATTTCCAGCATTTCTGCCCTGCTTCTTCCCCATCTTTGTGGTTTTATCTGTCTCTGGTCTTTGATGATGGTGACGTATTGATGGGGTTTTGGTATAGGTGTCCTTCCTGTTTGATAGTTTTCCTTTTGACAGTCAGAAGGACTGTCTGTTGGTCTGTTGGAGATTGCTTGATGTCCACTCCAGACCCTGTTTGCCTGGGTATCAGCAGCAGAGGTTGCTGAAGATAGAATATTGCTGAACAGCGAGTGTACCTGTCTGATTCTTCCTTTGGAAGCTTCCTCTCAGGGGTGTACTTCACCCTGTGAGGTGTGGGGTGTCAGACTGCCCCTAGTGGGGGATGTCTCCCAGTTAGGCTACTCAGTGGTCAGTGACCCACTTGAGCAGGCAGTCTGTCCATTCTCAGATCTCAACCTCCGTGTTGGGAGATCCACTGCTCTCTTCAAAGCTGTCAGACAGAATCCTTGGCGTGTGCTCAGGCCTCTGCTGTTTCCCCTGTTGTTTTTTAGCTGAGCCCTGCCCCCAGAGGTGGAGTCTATAGAGACAGGCAGGTTTCCTTTAGCTGCTGTGAGCTCCACCCAGTTCGAGCTTCCCAGCGGCTTTGTTTACCTACTTAAGCCTCAGCAATGGCGGGCGCCCCTCCCCCAGCCTCGCTGCTGCGTCGAGGTTAGATCGCTGCAGACTGCTGTGTTAACAATGAGGGAGGCTGATGTTGGCCTCATGAAATGAGTTAGGGAGGATTCCCTCTTTCTCTATTGATTGGAATAGTTTCAGAAGGAATGGTCCCAGCTCCTCCTTGTACCTCTGGTAGAATTCAGCTGTGAATCCATCTGGTCCTGGACTTTTTTTGGTGGGTAGGCGCTTAATTGTTGCCTCAATTTCATAGCCTGCTATTGGTCTATTCAGGGATTCAACTTCTCCCTGGTTGAGTCTTGGGAGAGTGTAAGTGTCCAGGAAATTATCCATTTCTTCTAGATTTTCTAGTTTATTTGTGTAGAGGTGTTTATAGCATTCTCTGATGGTACGTTGTATTTCTGTGGGGTCGGTGGTGATATCCCCTTTATCATTTTTTATTGCGTCTATTTGATTCCTCTCTCTTTTCTTCTTTATTAGTCTTGCTAGTGGACTGTCAATTTTGTTGATCTTTTCAAAAACCAACTACTGGATTCATTGATTTTTTGGAGGGTTTTTTGTGTCTCTATCTCTATATCCCTGATGAACATCGACGCAAAAATTCTCAATAAAATACTGGCAAACTGGATTCAGCAGCACATCAAAAAGCTTATCCACCATGATCAAGTGGGCTTCATCCCTGGGTTGCAAGGCTGGTTCAACATTCGCAAATCAATAAATGTAATCCAGCATATAAACAGAACCAAAGACAAGAACCACATGATTGTCTCAATAGATGCAGAAAAGGCTTTTGACAAAATTCAACAGCCCTTCATGCTAAAAACGCTCAATAAATTCGGTATTGATGGAACGTACCTCAAAATAATAAGAGCTATTTATGACAAACCCACAGCTAATATCATTCTGAATGGGCAAAAACTGGAAAAATTCCCTTTGAAAACTGGCACAAGACCGGGATGCCCTCTCTCACCACTCCTATTCAACATAGTCTTGGAAGTTCTGGCTAGGGCAATCAGGCAAGAGAAAGAAATCAAGGGTATCCAGTTAGGAAAAGAAGAAGTCAAATTGTCCCTGTTTGCAGATGACATGATTGTATATTTAGAAAACCCCATTGTCTCAGCCCAAAATCTCCTTAAGCTGATAAGCAACTTCAGCAAAGTCTCAGGATACAAAATTCATGTGCAAAAATCACAAGCATTCTTATACACCAGTAACAGACAAACAGTGAGCCAAATCAGGAATGAACTTCCATTCACAATTGCTTCAAAGAGAATAACATACCTAGGAATCCAGCTTACAAGGGATGCAAAGGACCTCTTCAAGGAGAACTACAAACCACTGCTCAGTGAAATCAAAGAGGACACAAACAAATGGAAGAACATACCATGCTCATGGATAGGAAGAATCAATATCGTGAAAATGGCCATACTGCCCAAGGTTATTTATAAATTCAATGCCATCCCCATCAAGCTACCAATGAGTTTCTTCACAGAATTGGAAAAAACTGCTTTAAAGTTCATATGGAACCAAAAAAGAGCCCGCATTGCCAAGACAATCCTAAGTCAAAAGGACAAAGCTGGAGGCGTCACGCTACCTGACTTCAAACTATACTACAAGGCTACAGTAACCAAAACAGCATGGTACTGGTACCAAAACAGAGCTATAGACCAATGGAACAGAACAGAGTCCTCAGAAATAATACCACACATCTACAACCATCTGATCTTTGACAAACCTGAGAGAAACAAGAAATGGGGAAAGGATTCCCTATTTAATAAATGGTGCTGGGAGAATTGGCTAGCCATAAGTAGAAAGCTGAAACTGGATCCTTTCCTTACCCCTTATACGAAGATTAATTCAAGATGGATTAGAGACTTAAATGTTAGACCTAATACCATAAAAACCCTAGAAGAAAATCTAGGTAGTACCATTCAGGACATAGGCATGGGCAAGGACTTCATGTCTAAAACACCAAAAGCAACGGCAGCAAAAGCCAAAATTGACAAATGGTATCTCATTAAACTAAAGAGCTTTTGCACAGCAAAAGAAACTACCATCAGAGTGAACAGGCAACCTACAGAATGGGAGAAAATTTTTGCCACCTACTCATCTGACAAAGGGCTAATATCCAGAATCTACAAAGAACTCAAACAAATATACAAGAAAAAAACAAACAACCCCATCAAAAAGTGGGCAAAGGATATGAACAGACATTTCTCAAAAGAAGACATTCATACAGCCAACAGACACATGAAAAAATGCTCATCATCACTCGCCATCAGAGAAATGCAAATCAAAAACCACAATGAGATACCATCTCACACCAGTTAGAATGGCAATCATTAAGAAGTCAGGAAACAACAGGTGTTGGAGAGGATGTGGAGAAATAGGAACACTTTTACACTGTTGGTGGGATTGTAAACTAGTTCAACCATTATGGAAAACAGTATGGCAATTCCTCAAGGATCTAGAACTAGATGTACCATATGACCCAGCCATCCCACTACTGAGTATATACCCAAAGGATTAGATATTATTCTATTACAAAGACACGTGTACACGTATGTTTATTGCGGCACTATTCACAATAGCAAATACTTGGAATCAACCCAAATGTCCATCTGTGACAGACTGGATTACGAAAATGTGGCACATATACACCATGGAATACTATGCAGCCATAAAAAAGGATGAGTTTGTGTCCTTTGTAGGGACATGGATGCAGCTGGAAACCATCATTCTCAGCAAACTATCACAAGAAGAGAAAACCAAACACCACATGTTCTCACTCATAGGTGGGAACTGAACAATGAGATCACTTGGACTCGGGAAGGGGAACATCACACACTGGGGCCTATCATGGGGAGGGGGGAGGAGGGAGGGATTGCACTGGGGAGTTATACATGACATAAATGATGAATTGATGGGTGCTGACGAGTTGATGGGTGCAGCACACCAACATGGCATAAGTATACATATGTAACAAACCTGCACGTTATGCACATGTACCCTAGAACTTAATGTATAATAAAAAAAAAAAAAAAAGAAAAGAAAAAAAATGAGGGAGGCTCCGTGGGCGTGGGACCCTCCCGGCCAGGTGAGGGATATATTCTTTTGGTGTGCCCGTTGGTTAAAGCGCGGTATTGGGGTGGGAGTTACCCGATTTTCCAGGTGTTGTGTTTCTCAGTTCCCCTGGCTAGGAAAAGGGATTCCCTTCCCCCTTGCACTTCCCAGGTGAGGCGATGCCTCGCCCTGCTTCAGCTCTCGCTGGTCAGGCTGCAGCAGCTGACCAGCACCGATTGTCCGGCACTCCCTAGTGAGATGACCCCAGTACCTCAGTTAAAAATGCAGAAATCACCGGTCTTCTGTGTCGCTCTTGCTGGTAGTTGGAGACTGGAGCTGTTCCTATTGGGCCATCTTACTCCGCCCCCTCAAATTTTTTTAAAAATGAGTATCCCATGCTCATTGTATAAATGGCACAAAGATACCTAAAAATTGCTATAGCATCTCAGTTAACATGTTTGTAATTAATACTGAGAGTCTAGCCATATTTCTATATCTGTTTTCTTTCTATACTTGTTTTGTATATACTTAGCCATTTTCTGGTACTCAATGGCAAAATTCCAATGTAATTATTCTAGGATAAGAGCTACAAATACATAATGGAAAAGTGTTAGCTTACCTAATAAAAGCAATAGCATTTTAAGAGAGTTTGATTTTAACTTTCTAGAAGCAAAATTTTATAAACTTTACTATTATTTTTTATTGATAAATAATAATTGTACATATTTATGGGGCACATGTGATATTTTGATATATTCATATAATGTGTTAGGATCAAATCAGGCTATTCAGGATATTCATCACCTAGAACATTTATTATTTCTTTGCAGTGGAAACATTTCAGGTCTTCTTTTCTAGCTATTTAAAAATATACAATATATTGTTCACTACAGTCACTCTACTGTGCTATCGAACACTAGAAGTTATTTCTTCTAGCTAACTGTATATTTCTACCCATTACTCAATCATTCTTCATCCCCCTTCTAACCCTCATTCAGCTTCTCAGCCTCTGGTAACTATCAGTCTACTCTTTATGCTATCCACTTTTTTAGCTCCCACATATGAGTGACAACATGAGATATTTGTCTTTCTATATCTGGCTTATTTCACTTAACATAATGACTTCTAGTTTCATTGATGGTGCTGAAAATGACATGATCACATTTGTTTTTATTGTCAAATATAATTCCATTGTATACATATGTACCACATTTTTTTTACCCATTATTCTGTTGATGGACACTTAGTTGATCCCATATCTTGGCTATTGGCAATTCTGCTGCAGTAAACATGGGGGTGTAGATATATATCTGATATGCTGATTTCATTTTTTTGTAAATACCTAGTAGTGAAATTGTTGGATCATATGGTATCACTGTTTATTTATTTATTGAGAAACCCTTATACTGTTTTCCACAATGACTGTTCTAACTTACATTCCCACCAAAAGTGCATGAGTTTCCTTTTCCTCACATCCTGGCCAGAATCTGTTATATTTTGTCTTTTTATTAATAGCAATTCTAACCAGGATGGGATAATATTTCATTGTGGTTTTGATTTGCATTTTGTTGATGATTTGTAATATTAAGGTTTTGTGTTCATGTGCTTGTCGACTATTTGTATGTCTTCGTTTTAAAAATGTCTACTGACATAAAAGGTCAAGCAAAGAGTAAGAATGTGAGTTTGAATCCTGGCTCTGTCATTTATGTTCCATGTTACCTTGTACATATTGTCATTCTCAAACTCTGTTCTCTATACAATGGTCATATTTATAGTACAGAACTATGGTAAGGGGTAAGGATTAAATAAGGCAATGACACAACATGCTTAACATAGCACCTAGCACATGTTAAGAACTCAATACATGTTAGCTATCATGGCAGAGACATTTTTGCAGCCTACCAAAAAATTGATGTGCTTCTCTACATTTCCTAGCCTTTCTGTAGTTAGATAAGGCTATGTTGTACTATAAGTTCTGGCCCATCAGCTGTAAGTGAAAGTGATGTGTATTACTTCTGACCTAAATCTAGTAATGGTGCATGTGAATTCTTCATGTTCTTCTGCTCTTCTGCATGTTGATCAAGCAGCCCATGTGTTTCAGACAGTACAGTTATAAGACTGTAGAACCTCTGACAATCTGGTCAGTAAATAACTGAATAAAAAGCAGAGGCCCCTGACAATCTACGTATGTTTATTGCGGCACTATTCACAATAGCAAAGACTTGGAATCAACCCAAATGTCCATCAGTGACAGACTGGATTAAGAAAATGTGGCACATATATACCATGGAATACTATGCAGCCATAAAAAAGGATGAGTTTGTGTCCTTTGTAGGGACATGGATGCAGCTGGAAACCATCATTCTTAGCAAACTATCGCAAGAATAGAAAACCAAACACCACATGTTCTCACTCATAGGTGGGAATTGAACAATGAGATCACTTGGACTCTGGAAGGGGATCATCACACACCAGGGCCTATTATGGGTGGGGGAGAGGGGAGGGATTGCATTGGGAGTTATACCTGATGTAAATGACGAGTTGATGGGTGCTGACGAGTTGATGGGTGCAGCACATCAACATGGCACAAGTATACATATGTAACCAACCTGCACGTTGTGCACATGTACCCTAGAACTTAAAGTATAATTAAAAATAAATAAATAAGTTAATTAATTAAAAAAGACAATTCATATTGAATATGTAGGATGAGTGAGAAATAAATTTGTATTTTTAAATCACTGAGATTTGGAGGTTGTTGTTAGACAGCATAGTATACTCTGTCTAGACTAATTTAGTTATTGTAATTATCATCACATTTTCAACAGCAAAGTCTGTGTAATGATACAGTGAAAAGTACCAAGTGTTGGAATATGAACATATGTGCATTCCAGATTTATTTTTCTTTTTAATCATGTCACTGGAGACAAGTCATTAAACTGTTCTTTTACTTAATTAATATGCTTACCGAAATGGAGAAAATATTATTACTTCTTCCTCATAACATTTTTGAGAGGATAAAACATAGGTAAATATCCCGTGAAAGTCAAACATTGTGGAAATATGAAGGATTGTTACTGTTGTTTGACTTGAGGATATTAAAAGTTTATGAAAAACTTTAGAGGGAACCAAAAGGGAGTAGCTCTACATAAAAATGTATATTAAATTTGATCTTCTCCTGTGTCTGTTCATGTTTGTTCTTTTACTTTCTTATAATACAAATGAATTGTTTAAACCATAAGGGAAGGATCACAGGAAGAGTTGATATTACATGCTATTAGGACAAGAAATATAATTTATCTATAATTTATCTCCTTCTTAATATTATAGAATACTACAACTAACAATTACTTTAGATATTATTAATATACTCCAACAGCTTCAATGTTATATATGACTGAATTTTGGCCAAGTCACAAATGGTAGTTTTTGAATAACTACTAGATAATACTGTTTCTGTCCCAATGCTACTATAATTTAATTTTATCACTTTTTGAAATTTATTATGTATTTTAAAAGTATCAATTGTATTTTATTACAATTTACTTTCCTGAAGATGGTTCAACTTATAAGCCATATCTATAGGAATTAATTTATTGATAAAATTATTGGGCTTTTATAAATAGACAAACCAGATAATGCACAATCTTGAATGACAAGTTATCTTTATGAGTACTAATTAAGTTATTCTAATTAATGAATAAACTCAAGCTTAACTAAAATACATGTCTTTATTTTTTTGAAAGTTCATGTAACACATTTGGCAGCATGCTGATCAAATAAGAAAATATCCTCTTAAAATAAACAAAATATTTTATAAGAAGTAGCCACTTTTTAAGAAATTATACATAGTGTGGAGTCTAATTGAGAATTTAAACAGATATCACGTATTGAAAGCTACAAATACATATCTCTTATGAACTAATGGGGCAATTTTCTTTTATATGGGTAATGCATATCCAATTAAAGGAGCAGACAAACAGAAATAAATTAATAAGAACAATACACTTATTTTACAGCATAATATCACCATTTTCCCAAATAATTACTGTTGTTCTTTAAAATTTTTGGTTTTCATCAGCTTATTTTAATGCCAGATTGCTTATGAATTAAATCATGAAAAAATAGGCAGAAACAACCCCAGGGATGTCTCTGCCTTGGGAAATAATTGTGGTCGACATGGACTTTAAAAGAAAAGCCATTAAGAGTCACCTTTTAAAATAGACTCAAGAGACTACATTAAAATTTAACACAATTTAATGGTTAATTACTTCAATTTGTGAAAAGTTATGTTCTTAACTCTATTTACCACCTAATCCACATAGAAACAAAGGCTCTAAAGGCCTGTTTCAGTTCTCCATAGTGATTCAGAGTGACAGTATTTCATAATGTTTGATTCCTTTATATCTCTATAGACTTGACTTCATATATAGTGTATGACATTTGATGATTGTCTTTATTCTTACAGTATAGTCTCTTTTGGATTAGAATAACATATAAAGGGAGGGTGGCTGGCAAGATGGCCTAATAGGACAGCGCCATTCTGTAGCTCCCAGCGAGATCAAAGCAGAAGGTGGGTGATTTCTGCATTTCCAACTGAGGTATCTGGCTCATCTCATTGGGACTGGTTAGACAGTGGTTAAAGCCCACTGAGGGCAAGCCAAAGCAGGGTGGGGAATTGCGTTACCTGGGAAGTGCCAGGGGTCAAGAAACTCCCTGCTCTAGCTAAGGGAAGCCATGAGGGACTGTGCCATGAGGAACAGTGCCTTCCGGCCTAGACAATACACTTTTCCCACGGTCTGTCACAGATGAGACAGAAAATTAACAATGATGTTCAGGACTTGAACTCAGCTCCGAACCAGGCAGACTTAATAAACATCTGCAGAAGTCTCCACCTCACATCAACAGAATATACATTCTTCTCAGCAACACATGACACTTATTCTAAAATCAACCACATAATTGGAAGTAAAACACTACGCAGCAAATGCAAAATAACAGAAATCATAAAAAACAGTCTTAGAGACCACAGTGCAATCAAATTAGAATTCAGGATTAAGAAACTCACTCAAAACTACACAACTACATGGAAACTGAGCAACCTGCTCCTGAATGACTACTGGGTAAATAACAAAATGAAGGCTAAAATAAATAAGTTCTTTGAAACCAGTGAGAACAAAGACACAATATACCAGAATCTATAGGACACATTTAAAGCACTGTATAGTGGGAAATTTATAGCACTAAATGCCCACAGGAGAAAGCAGGAAAGATCGAAAATAGACACCCTAACATCACAATTTAAAGAGCTAGAGAAGCAAGAGCAAAGAAATCCAAAAGCTAGCAGAAGGCAAGAAATAACAAAGATCAGAGTAGAACTGAAGGAGATAGACACACATACACAAAAACCCTTAAACAAAGCAATGAATCCAGTAGCTGCTTTTTAGAAAATATCAACAAAATAGACCTCTAGCAAGACTAATAAAGAAGAAAAGAGAGAAGAATCAATTAGACACAATAAGAAATGATAAAAGGAATATCACCACTGATCCCACAAAAATACAAACTAACATCACAGAATGCTATAAACACATCTACACAAATAAACTAGAAAACATAGAAGAAATTGATAAATTCCTGGACACATACACCCTCCCAAGATTAAACCAGGAAGAAGTTGAATCTCTAAATAGACCAATAACAAGTTCTGAAATTGTGGTAGTAATTACTAGCCTACAAACCAAAAAAAAAAGTGCAGGACCGGACGGATTCCAGTCAAATTCTACCAGAGTTAGAAAGAGCAGCTGGTACCATTCCTTCTGAAACTATTCCAAACAATATAAAAAGACAGACTCTTCCCTAACTCATTATTTGAGGCCAGCATCATCCTGATACCGAAACCTGGCAGAGACACAATGAAAAAAGAAAATTTCAGGACAATATTCCTGATTAACATTGATGCAAAAATACTCAATAAAATACTGGCAAGCCAAATCCAGCAGCACATCAAAAAGCTTATCTACCACAGTCAAATTGGCTTCATCCCTGAGATGCAAGGCTGGTTCAACATATGCAAATCAATAAATATAATCCATTACATAAACATAATCCAGTGACATGAACCACATGATTATCTCAATAGATAGGCCTTTGATAAAATTCAAAGGTCTTTAATAAAATTCAACACGCCTTCATGCTAAAAACTCTCAATAAACTAGATATTGATGGAAAATATCTCAAAATTTTAAGAGCTATTTATGACAAACACATAGCCAATATCATACTGAATGGGCAAAGGCTGAAAGTATTCCCTTTGAAAAGTGGCACAAGACAAGGATGCCCTTTCTCACCACTCCTGTTCAACATAGTGGTGGACGTTCTGGCCAGGGCAATCAAGCAAGAGAAAGAAATAAAACATATTCAAATAGGAAGAGAGGAAGTCAAATTATCTCTGTTTGCAGATGACATGATTTTATATTTAGAAATCCCCATTGTCTCAGCCCAAAATCTCCTTAAGCTGATAAGCATATTCAGCAGTCTCAGGATACAAAATCAGTGTGCTGAAATCACAAACATCCCTATAGTCCAATAATAGAAAGAAAGCCAAATCATGATTGAACTCCCATTCACAATTACTACAAAGAGAATAAAATGCCTAGGAGTACAACTTACAAAGGATGTGAAGGACTTTATCAAGGAGAATTATAAACCACTGCTGAAGGACATAAGAGAGGACACAAACAAATGGAGAAACATTTCATGCTCATGGATAGGAAGAATCAATATTGTTAAAATGGACATAACGCCCAAAGTAATTTATAGATTCAATGCTATCCCCATCAAGCTACCATGGGCTTTCTTCTCAGAATTAGAAAGAAACAACTTTAAATTTCATATGAAAACAAAAAAGAGCCCGTATAGACATGATAATCCTAATCAAAAAGAACAAAGCTGGAGGCATCATGCTACCTGACTTCCGACTATACTACAAGGCTACAGTAACCAAAACAGCATGGTACTTGTACCAAAACAGATATATAGACAAATGGAACAGAACAGAGGCTTCAGAAATAACACTACACATCTATAACAGTCTGATCTTTGACAAACCTGACAAAAACAAGCAATGGGGAAAGGATTCCCTATTTAATAAATAGTGATGGGAAAACTGGGCTAGCCATATGCAGAAAACTGAAACTGGACCCCTTCCTTACACCTATACAAAAATTAACTCCAGGTGGATTAAAGACTTATACATAAGACATAAAACCATAAAAACCCTAGAAGAAAACCTAGGCAATACCATTCAGGACATAGGCATGAGCACAGTTTTCATGACTAAAGCAATGGGAACAAAAGCCAAAAGGGACAAATCAGACTTAATTAAACTAAAGAGCTTCTGCAAAGCCAAAGAAACTATCATCAGAGTGAACAGGCAACCTACAGAATGGGAGAAAATTTTTGCAATCTATCCATCTGACGAAGGACTAATATCGAAAATCTACAAAGAACTTCAACAAATTTACAGGAAAAAAAAAAAAAAACATAAAAAAGTGGGTGAAGGATATGAACAGACACTTCTCAAAAGAAGACATTTATGCAGCCAACAAACATGAAAAAAGCTCATCATCACTGGTCATTAGAGAAATGCAAATCAAAACCACAACGAGATACCATCACATGCCAGTTAAAATGGCAGTATTTAAAACGTCAGGAAATAACAGATGCTGGAGAAGATGTGGAGAAATATGAACGCTTTTACATTGTTAGTTGGAGTGCAAATTAGTTCAACCATTGTGGAAGACAGTGTGGCGATTCCTCAAGAATCTAGAACCAGAAATACCATTTGACCAAGCAATCCCATTACTGGGTATATACCCAAAGGATTATAAATCATTCTACTATAAAGACACATGCACACGTATGTTTATTGCAGCATTGTTCACAATAGGAAAGACTTGGAATCAACCCAAATGCCCATCAATGATAGACTGGATAAAGAAAATGTGGCAAATATACACCATGGAATACTGTGCAGCCACAAAACAGGATGAGTTTATGTCCTTTGCAGGGACATGGATGAAGCTGGAAACCATCATTCTCAGCAAACTAACACAGGAAGAGAAAACCAAACACTGTATGTTCTCACTCATAAGTGGGAGTTGAACAATGAGAACACATGGACACAGGGAGGGGACCATCACACACCTGGGCCTGTTGTGGGGTGGAGGGCTGCGAAGGGATAGCATTAGAAGAAATACCTAATGTAGATGACGGTTTGATGGGTGCAGCAAACCACGATGGCGTGTGTATAACTATGTAACAAAACTGCACATTTTGCACATGTATCCCAGAAATTAAAGTGTAATAAAAAAGAATAATATCGTATAAGGAAAGATAAAGGAAACAGTGAAGTTTGAATTCTTGTGAGAATTTTTTAATATATATGTGTGTGTGTGTGTGTGTGTGTGTGTAAGTGTGTGTGTGTGTGTGTGTATATATATATATATACACATATATATATATACACATATATATATATATACACACATATATATATACACATATATATATATACACATATATATATATACACATATATATATATACACACATATATATATATATATACACACACACACATATATATATATATATATATACACACACATATATATATATATATACACATATATATATTTGAGATGGAATCTCGCTCTGTCGCCCAGGCTGGAGTGCAGTGGCCGGATCTCAGCTCACTGCAAGCTCTGCCTCCCGGGTTCACGCCATTCTCCTGTCTCTGCCTCCCGAGTAGCTTGGACTACAGGTGCCCGCCACCTCGCCCGGCTAGTTTTTTGTATTTTTTAATAGAGACGAGGTTTCACGGTGTTAGCCAGGATGGTCTCCATCTCCTGACCTCGTGATCCGCCCGTCTCGGCCTTCCAAAGTGCTGGGATTACAGGCTTGAGTCATCGCGCCCGGCCGCAATTTTTTTTTTTTTTTTTTTGATATCTTTAAGCTTATTTTGTCATTTCTGTGTGTCTGCATCAAGAGGAGTCAGTCATGTAATTCAAAGGGTACTGAACCTAGAAATCTTCACTTTTTAGCCACTTAGCAACTATCTGATTTGATATATCTTGGCTTTGCTTTATTATCTTTTTTGTCCCTTTGCTCCTTTTCTGTTCAATAAGTCAATGACCTTTATAAAATATGTACATTTAACTTAGCAGACAAATGTGCTCTACTCCCCTTCTGTTGTCATTTGAATTTTACCTGCTTTACTCATATTTTCTTCTCATAGTGCAAAACTATGTGTTGTAACTACTGTTCAAAAGGTGTAGAAAAGAAGAGAAAAGGCTCTTTTTTTGGCAGGTCTGTGAGAGACTTAACTGAAGAGAAAAGTAAAAAGAAATGTAATGGGTAAAATATAGAGTTAATATTATTCCCCCTCAGCAACAAGATTTTTTTTTTAATTGCTGGATCTAAAATATAAAAATCTGTGGGCCTCTTGATGCAAAAGTAGTTGTCCAAAATCTTTAAATATTCTTTTATGATTTTCTTTCAATAGAGTCTACAACCTGCTCTCAAACACCCTTTCTGGTCATGTTACTTGTGACTTTTTCATTTAGACTCTTTTTCCAACCATATTATGTCTTCAATGTACATGGTAATGTACTTATTATCTTTTATCTTGCTATTTCCACTACCTTGGACACCCTCCTAATCAAATATCACTTATTCCTAACTTCAAGTGGCTAAAAATCATTTAAAGAATCCAGTCTCTATTCTTACATAAGCTGAAATATGGATCTGCAGTTCTCAGAAGCTTTTCCTGATGTTGGCCTTTTTCTCTAAATTTTACTTTTCTCTATCTACTCCCACTGCCATGGGATTAGGATAAGAGGTTATCTGGTTTTCTAAGAGGGTGTCTGCTTTTCTAATACCATCTTTGAACTTCAGCAGTTCTTTCCTGTACAGATAAAATAATTAATTTTTGTGTGTGTTTTTGTTTTTGTTTTTCTTACTAAGTTAACATTGTTGAATATCATACAAATGGCAGAAACGGTGTTGCATAAAAGCTAGTCATATGGAATTAGAATACAATGATAGTATGACAGCACAGTCTGACATTGAAACCCAGTGAATAAAATATCTGCAACACAGTGTCTTTGTTTGAAAAGGAGCATTCAGTTTTTAGACCATGTTTCAAAAGTAGCATGGACAAATGGGTATATCTTACGAAGTGATCAGGTTCACAAATTGGACAGAAGTTCATAGGAGAAAAGTTTGAAGGATCCTGGAATATATAGACTGGAGAAAAATGGATTCAGGGACACAATAGCTTTCTCCAAACATTTAAATAACTATCTTGTGGAAGAGGGTAATATTTATTCTTATTCTGGATCTGAACACTAGTATAAATTGGGTAAAACTTACTAGAAAACAGATTTGGTTACATTCTTGAGGAAATTCTAAATCTTCATGAATTTCCTTGGGTAATATTCAAGTAGAGCTACGATCATCTGTTAGAGATATGTAAGTTAAAATTAAATTTGAAATCCCCCTGCAACCATCTGAATGGAATCCTTCCTCTGCTAGGACACTCTAAAATTTAACTTGGAAGACTGGTTTGGGTCATGATTAGAAGTGGGGGTAGGGTATGACTCATTATGTCCCTCCCCTTTTGGAATTAAGAAAAAGGCAATCAGCATTTAACATCAACACGGATGTTAAGTCCTATAAGAAACATTTGCATTCTATTCTCTCTGAAGCCTGCTACCAGGAGGCTCAGACATTCATTTATATTGATAACTCTTTCAAACAACTGTCAATTAGAAAAAAATTAAATCTGCCTATAACCTGGAAACCCCCCTGCTTTGAGTTCTTCTGCCTTTCTGGACCAAACCAATGCATATCTTAAACGTATTTGATTGATGCTTCATGTCTCCCTAAATTGTATAAAACCAGACTGCTCCCCAATGACCTGGGGCACATGTTCTCAGAATCTCCTGAGGGCTGTGTCACAGGCTTTGGTCACTCATATTTGGCTCAGAATAAATCTCTTCAAATATTTTACAGGGTTGGACTCTTTTTGTTAACAGATGTCATGAAAAGAACAGGAAGATGGGTTCCACTTCTAGGATCCCTTCCAAGTTTAAGGTTCTATGAATCTAAGCTTTCGTTTTATTGTCCTGGATAGGCACATGGTTTCTGATATCACAGGGTAAAAGAAAAATTCTCTTACAGTCTTCTTAAATTAGCTTCTCCAATAGGATTATTATTGGTTCAAATACATAATTACTCAATTAGCTCTAGAGGTATTGTGTACACTATTAGTTGCATGTTCCAACATAATTTTCAAAACCTTTTAGAAATTCATGTCAACTGGCAATGTGAAAGCAAACCATGGATTGTACTGCCATTTCTATCCCTGAATTGTCCACCAAGACTGGATTTACACAACAATACTTTTAACTTATTGAGGATCTGGAGTCAATAGCAACTGTAATTTATTCAAACAGTATTAAAGTGTCCACACTAAATGTTTATAGTATAAAATGTTAATACTTATATTTATTAATTAATTTTAATGAGAATAGTGTAGAGTTTCCAATTTTCTGGAAATAAAATGGTGAAAAATCATATAGTTGTTATTGAGACAGAAAATTTTCCTGTCACTCATGTCAGATGCTAAGATTAAGAAACATATTTCAAGCACGGGTTTAACCCATGGCACCAGCATCTAAAATGATGCCAGGCATTACAGGTGCTTATTTATTGTTTTTGTATTTCCCTATAAAGCAAAGACAAGACATTTTAAATAAAATAAAATTGATTTGGTCATTTCAAAACTAAGACCTTAGCAAAAAACTGCAATAGGTAAATATTTTCTGTGTCATATGAAAAACAAGTTTATAATACTAAGTTAATGTTAAAAGGCCTTTAAAGCTAAATTTAGTGATATGTGTAGTAATGATGAATAGTCATGCAAATTTCTCAAAGTTATTATGTTTTTAATAATTAAAAGTGGAACAAAGAAAACCACTGGATTCCCAATGATTAATATATGCCATGCGTCTTAAAAAAGAGAACAATGAATCTTCTTTGATTCTCCAGATTAATTTTTTTCACATGGTAAGCTTTATTGATGATGACAGCTAACAGACATTTCTTACAAACCACCATAGTTTTGAAAAGTAGTTTGCATATTTTGGCACTTTATTTTAGAGAGGAACTGAAATAAGCTGTTGCCAGCGTTTCACTGAATTACACTGTTAAAGGTTTGTTTTGACGTCTCCACTTTTTCACTTGAGTATTTCTGAAAAATTGTAAGGTACGGTTATGCATTCCTCAAAGAATGGCCTTCAGTAATCAGCTCTTTCAAAGTTCAAGAGGTCCTGTTTTCATGGGGGAAGTGCTTTAATCAAGATTTTTTTTTCCAGTTGTCAGTAATCAGAGCTCTTCCTGAGTTTTCTTCAACCCGTTTTTAAGATAAAATTATCAAATTTCCATGGCAATTAAATGAAAATTTTTAAGTGTATGGATCATTCTGCATAATAGTCGCCAAGGTACAAGTGAGATTAACTGAGAAAAAAGTGCAGGATTTAGCATGAAGGCCATGGGCTCACAAAATGCAGGTCTATAGCAACGTTTCTCTGTTGTAAAAGGGTTTTGCATTCTAACCAGCTGCGTTTCCCTAGACCTGTTTTTTTATATATTTCCAACAGGACAAATATAACTCTGACACAATATTATATAATTAAGAAAACAAGTAACAGCACAAAAATATTTTTTATTATACAGAAAATGAATTAAGGTCATACTGAAACAAATGTAAGCTGGAAGAACTTTTAAAGATCAGATCTTCTATATGTTGTTTTTCAACTATTGTCTAAAAATACAAAGTAACTTGACCTCACAAGATAATTATATAACTAATTACTCAGTTGACAAGCACACACAAAGGGAGCGCTAAGACAAGCCCTAGCTGAAGGAAAATTGTCCATCCCAGTGGTCAGAAATTGAGCTTTGGAAAACCTCACCACTGTGAGCTAAGTCTCGCTGGGGCTCTGAGTAAACTTTAAAGGCAGTCTAGGACACAAGGACTGCAATTCCTAGGCATGTCTTAGTGTGTGCTGGGCTCAGAGCCAGCCAACGTGGGGATGGGAACACATAACTTATTAAGGCAAGAGCCAAGGAAGCTAAAGCAGTGTTTATGCCAACCCTCCCCAAACTCTAGGCAGAACAGCTAGCAGCAACAGAAGTGACACTTTTCTTTAACTTGACGAAAGAAGAGAGAAAAGTAAAGAGGATTTTGTCCTGCATCTTGGATACCAGCTCAGCCATAGAAGAAGAAAGCACCAGGCAGAGCTGTGAGGCCCACTTTCCAGGTCTCCATCCTGAAAAATATACCCAGACACACCCTGGGCTAGAAGAAAACCTGCTACCTTGAGAGAAAGAACCTACTCCCAGCAGGATTCATCACTTTATGAATAAAGAGCCTTTGGGCTCTAAAGTATCAGCAGGAATACTCAAGTAGAATTCTGTGGGCCTTGAGTGAGATGCTCAAAGGTGTTGACTTCAGGTACCAGCTCCGTCACAGTGGTAGAGAACTAAGCAGGCCCTTTGTGTTCCCAATTCCAGGCCTTGTCTCTTGGATGGCATTTCTGGATATGCCCTGTTCCAGATGGGTGTGCACTGTCCTGACTAATGCATCCCAGGCCTGCAGCATTATCCACAAGCTGAATAACAAGTCCTTGGGTCTTAAGTGAATATTGGCAGTAGCCAGGGAATACTCACCATGGGTCTTTGGTGGTGGCAGCCATTGAAAGAGGCTCCTATGCCTGTAAAAAAAGGAAAAACGAGTGAGAAAGACTTAGTCTTGAGGTTTGAGTGCCAGCTTGGCCACAGCAGAAACAGGGCACTGGGTAGATTTCAAAGGTTTTTGACTTCTGTTCCTGGATCCTGGATGGCAACTTTGGAGCTGCCTGCAGCCTAGATGAATGTGCTGCCCTGAAGGGAGGGACACAAGACTGGCTGGCTTTGCCACCTGCTAATTATAGAGTCATCAGTCCTTGAGTAAACATGGCCATAGCCAGGTAGTGGTTACTGTAAGCCTTGGGCAAGACCCAGTGATGTGCTGCCTTCAGGTCTGAAAAGGGCAATCTCAATGGTGGTGGTCACAGGGCTGTTTGTATCACCTCACTCTCACTTCCAGGTGGCTCAGCACACACACACACAGACACACAGACACACAGACACACACACACACACACACACACACACAGAGAGAGAGAGAGAGAGAGAGAGAGAGAGAGAGAGAGAGAGAGAGAGAGAGAGAGAGAGAGAGAGAGAGAGATTCCATTTGTTTGGAAAAAAGCAAGGGAAGAAAGGGAAGAGAACAAGAGTTTTTGCCTGATAATCCAGAGAATTCTTCTGAATCGTATCCAAGAAAAGCAGATGGTAAAACCTTATATTTGGAAAAATCTGAAGACTCCATCAAAAAACAATTCAAATGGATAAACAAATTCAGAAAATGTGAAAGATACAAATTCAACATAAATATTAACAGAATTTTTATACACCAACAGTGAACAATCTGAAAACAAATAAGAAATTAATCCCATTTACAACAGCTACAAATAAAACACATGGGAATTAATCACAAAAGTAAAAGATTTCTAGAATGCAAACCATAAAACATTAATTAAATAATTGAAAAAGACACAAAACTTGAAAAGGTATTTCATATTTATAAATTGGAAGAATAAATATTGTTAAATGTCCATACCGCACAAAGTAATCTAGAAATTCAATGAAGTTCCTATCAAAATACCAATGACATTCTTCACAGAAACTAAAAAAAAATCCAAAAAATTATATGGAACCACAAAAGACCTAGAATAGCCAAAGCTATCATGGGAAATATTTACAAAACTTGAGAAATTATACTACATAACTTTGAATTATACTACAGAATTATAGTAATGAAATTGGCATAGTACTGGCATAAAAAACAGACAAATAGTCCAATGAAACAGAATAGAGAACCCAGAAAGTAATCCACACACCTACAGGGTATTCATTTTCGACAAAGATGTCAACAACATGCATTGAGGAAATATATCTATATCTATATAGATATTCTTATATATATGTATATATAAAAAGAGACTTATTTATCTATATATCTATAGCTATGCAGAAGAATACATTTAGATCTCTCTCTACATAAATATACACAGAGAAAACAAAAAATGATTAAGGACTTAAATCTAGAATATCAGACTATAAAATTTCTGAAAGAAAACGTTGGTGAAACTCTCCAAACGTTGGAATGGGCAAATATTTCTTGAAGAATACACCACAATCATAGGCAACCAAAGCAAAAATGAATAAATGAGATCACATGAAGTTAAAAAGCTTATGTAAAGCAAGTAAAACAATAAACAAAATGAAAAGAAAACCTAGAGAATGGGAGAAAATATTTGCTAACTATTGATTTAATAAGGTATCAATAACCAGTGTATATAAGGAGCAGAAACAATTTTATAGAAAAACTCTAATAATCTGATGTTCAGCGAAAAATCTAAATAGACAGTTCTTTAAAAAAAAAAAAAAAAAAAAAAAAAGACATTTAAATGGCAGAGAGGCTTGGGACTTGCACCATCTGAAGTCATGGTCCAAGCAAGATCTTGGTCCCTTTTATCCAGAGCTGGAACATCTGGGATGCAGGGTGCCAAGTCCCTATGCTACACACAACAGGGGAGCCCTGGGCCTGATCTGTGAAACCAAGTTTTCCTCCTAGGCCTCAGGGCCTGTGATGGGAGGGGCTGCCTCAAATGTCTCCCACATTTCGTGGAGACAGTTTCCTTGTTGGCTTGGTGATTAACATTTGGCTCCTTGTTAATTATGCAGATTTCTGCAGTAGGCTTGAACTTCTCCCCAGAAGATGAGGTTTTCTTTTCTATTGCATTGTCAGGCTGCAAATTTTCCCTACGTTTATGCTCTGCTTCCTCTTGAACGCTTTGCCATTTAGAATTTTTTTTTTTTTTTCTGGATACCCTAAATCATCTCTCTCAAGTTCAAAGATCCACAGATCTCTAGGACAGAGACAAAATGCCACCAGGCTCTTTGCTAAAGCATAACAAGAGTCACCTTTGCTCCAGTTCCCAGAAAGTTCCTCATCTCCATCTGAACTCACCTCAGCCTGGATTTCATTGTTTATATCGCTATCAGCATTTTGGTCAAAGCCATTCAACAAGTCTAGGAAGCTTCATACTCTCCCACATTTTCCTGTCTGTTTCTGATCCTCCCAAACTGTTCCAACCTCTACCTGTTACCTAGTTCCAAAGTAGCTTTCATATTTTTGGGTTAACTTTAAAGCAGCATCCTACTACTTGGTAATGTGGAATGTGGCCTAATTTTCTGGGGTGACACCTGAGGTTCTTGATCTCATGGCTATGGAGATCAAGGACATGAACATACACAAAGGTTGAGGTTTAAAGCAGAATTTTAATAGGCAAAAGAAAGATAATAGCTATCTGCTGCAGAGAGAGTTCCCAGAAAATTTGGTTACTGATGCGCAGTGAAATGCAAGGGTTTTTTAAATAGAGGAGATAGTGGGAAGGCAGTATCTGATCTACATAGGGTGAAAAAAACTGGTTAGGACTAGGTGTGCCATCTGCATAGGGCATAAATCTCTGGCAGCCCCCACCCCAATCTTTTATTATACAGGTGGGTAGCAGTTCCATGTCGCTTATTTATTTCTTACTGTGATGGGTAGGCAAGAGAGCACATGCAGGGCAACTGCCTTTTATAAAATCATCAAATCTTGTGGGACTTATTTACTATCACAAGAATAGAACAGGAAAAATCCACCCCCATGATTCAATTACCTCCCACCAGGTCGCTCCCATGACATAATTCTCCTGTGGGGATTATGGGAGCTACATTTCAAGATGGGATTTGGGTGGGAACACAGCCCCAGCCATATCAGTGGGATTGTAAATTGGTACGACCACTATGAACAACATATAGGAAGCTTCTCAAAATACTAAAAATTTAGTTACCATATAATCCAGCAGTACCACTGCTAGGTATGCATCCAAAAGAAACTAAATTAGTATATGGAAGTGGTATCTGCACTGCCATGTTTATTGTAGCACTACTCACAATAGCAAATATTTGATAGCAACCTGAGTGTCCATCAACAGATGAGTGTATAAAGAAAATGTGGTGCATCTACACAATGAAGTACTATTTTTCCACAAAAGAGAATGTCATGTAGTAATTTGCAGCTACACTGATTAAATTGGAGATAATTACATTAAGTAAAATAAGCCAGGCACAGAAAGACAAACTTTGCATGTTCTCACTTATTTGTGGGAGGTAAAAATTAAAACAATTGAACTCATCTAGACAGAAAGTAGAATAATGTTTACTAGAGGCAGTGAGGAAGAGGAGTAAGGGTGCTTAATGGCTGCAAAAAGTAGTTAGAAGCAATAAATAAGAACTATTATTTGATAGCACAACTGTATGACCATAGTCAATGATAGTTTAATTATACATTTAAAAATAATTAAGAGTGTATTTGGATTGCTTGTAACAGAAAGGATAAATGCTTGAGGTGATAGTTACTCCATTTTCCCTGACCTGATTTTTGTGCATTACATGATTGTATCAAAATATCTCATGTACCTGATAAATATATACATCTATGTTCCCACAAAAATTAAAAATGAAAAATTAAGTTCAATGTTATATTTAATAAATTAATATATCTTTTTGAAGATAAATTCATGCTGTGAGCTACATTTAGTGGCCCTGGACAGAGTTCATTAATTTTCATTTCTGTCTAGTAATCATTTGTGTATATACAGACAAATGCTTTTATTCACTCTCCTTTCTCTTAGCATGAGAATGAGGCAATAATGAGATTTCAAAAGCAGAAGAATGATTAAAACAAAAAGCCATCACTATGATTAAAATAATTAAAATAGATAAGTCACTAATTTTTAAAAAGAGAGAGAACACAAAATTATACAAAATTAGTAATAAGAAAAGCAGTATTACCTCAGCAGTGAGAGATAAACTTACAGTTAAGTAGAAGGAAGCATTTCTAGTGTTTGATAGCACAGTAAGGTGACTATAGTTAATAGTTAACTGTGGTTAATAGTTAATAATTAATAATTAATAGTATGACTATAGTTAATATACAGTAACATAATGCATTTTTCCAAATAACTATAATGTATTTGAAATATTTCCAATACAAATAAATGGTGCATTTTCAAGGTGATGAATATCCTGTATACCCTGATTTGATCATTTATATAGTGCAGGTATGTATCAAATATCACATATACTCCATAAACATGTACAAATATTATGTATCACCTTTTTAAAAATAGTAAGAAGAATTGCAAAATTAAAGTATGGAAAACCCATGGCAATAAATTAGAAATTATAAAGGAAATATTTAGTATTCTAACAATTATCTAGATTAGAAAATTAACCTAATACATAAAAGAAATATTGAACAATTCTCAAATTTAAAAAAGTATTGAATTTCTGGTATTTAAAAATGCATAGTATATTTTAATATGTAAATCATTTCTTTTTTTATTTCTAACTTTAAGTTCAGGGGTACACGTGCAGGATGTATAGATTTGTTACATTGGTAAAGGTATACCATAGTGGCTTGCTACAAAGATCATTTCATCCCTAGGTATTAAGCCCGGCATTTATTAGCTATTCTTTCTAATGTTCTCCCTTCTCCCATCCTCCACCCTCCAACAGGCCCCAGTGTGTGTTGCTCCCAACCATGTGTCCATGTGTTCACATCATTCAGCTTCCACATATAAGTGAGAACACAGGGTGTTTTGTTTTCTGTTTCTGTATTAGTTTGCCAAGGATAATGGCCTACAGATTCATCCATGTGCCTGCAAGGGACATGATTTCATTCCTCTTTATGGTTGCAAAGTATGCCATGATGTATACATAACCCATTGTCTTTATTTGGTCTTTCATTTATGAGCATTTAGGTAGATTCCATGACTTTGCTATTGTGAATAATGCTGCAGTAAACATATACATGCATGTGTCTTTCTAATAGAATGATTTCTATTCCTTTGGGTATATAACCAGTAATAGGATTGCTGGGTCAAATGGTATTTCTGCCTCTAGGTCTTTGAGTAATCACCACACTGTCTTCCACAATGGTTGAACTAATTTACACTCCCACCAACATTGTAGAAGCATTTCTTATTTTTGACAATCTTGCCAACATCTGTAGTTTTATGACTTTTTAAAAATAGCCATTCTGACAGGTGTGAGATGGTATCTCATTGTAGTGTTGATTGGCATTTTAATAATAATCAGTGATATTCAGCTTTTTTCTGTATGTTTGTCAGCAGCATGTATGTCTTCTTTTAAGAAATGTCTGTTCATTTCTTTTGCACACCTTTTAATGAAGTTGGTTTTTTATTCTTGTAAATTTGTTTAAGTTTCTTATGGATGCTGGATATTAGAACTTCGTCAGATAGATAGACTGCAATAATTCTCTCTCATTCTGTAGGTCATTTACTTTATTGATATTTTCTTTTGATGTGCAGAAGCTCTTTAGTTTAATTAGGTCCTATTTGCCAATTTTTTCTTTTGATGCAATTGCTTTTGACATCTTCCTCATGAAATATTTGTCCATGCCTATCTCCTGAATGCTATTGTCTACCTTTTCTTCTAGAGTTTTTATAGTTTTAGATTTTACATTTAAATCTTTAATCCATTTTGAGTTGATTTTTGTATATGGTTTAAGGAAGGGGTCCAGATTCTATGTTCTGCATATGGCTAGCCTGTTCTCCCAGCACCATTTATTAAATAGGGAATTTTGTTGTCATTGATTGTTTTTGTCAGGTTTGTCAATGATCAGATGGTTGTAGGTGTGCAGTTTTGTTTCTGTTTTCTCTATTCTGTTCCACTGGTCTACGTGTATGCTTTTGTATGAGTGCCAGGCTGTTTAGGTTACTGTAGCCCTGTAGTATAGTTTGAAGTTGGGTAGCATGAACCCTCCAGCTTTGTTCTTTTTGCTTAGGATTTCTTTGGCTATTTGGGCACTTTTTTGGTTTTACATGAATTTTTAAATAGTTTTTTTTTTTTAATTCTGTGAAGAATGTCAATAGTAGTTTAATAAGAATAGCATTGAATGTATAAATTGCTTTGGGCAGTACGGCCATGGCCATTTTAACAATATTGATTTTTCACAATGTTGATTTTTAACAATATTGATTTTTCTGATATTGACATTACAAATGGAATATTTTTCCATTTGTTTGCGTCTTCTCTGATTTCTTTGAGCAGTGATTTGTAGTTCTCCTTAAAGAGGTCCTTCACTTCCCTTTTTAGCTATATTCCTAGGTAATTTATTCTTTTTGTGTCATTTGATTGGAAATTCATTAGTGATTTGGCTCTTGGCTTGCCTGTTGTTGGTGTGTAGAAATGCTAGCATTTTTTTTTTTTCACATTGATTTTGTATCTTGAGACTTTTCTGAAGTTGCTTAACAGCTTAAGAAGCTTTGGAGCTGAGATGATGGGGATTTCTAGATATAGGATCATGTCATTTGCAAACAAAGATAGTTTGATTTTCTCTCTTCCTATTTGAATACACTTTATTTCTTTCTCTTGCTTGATTGCCAAGGCCAAAACTATGTTGAATAGGAGTGGTGACAGAGGGCATCCTTGCCTTGTGCCAGTTTTCAAGGGGAATGCTTCCAGCTTTTGACAGTACAGTATAATGTTGGCTGCGGGTTTGTCATATACGGCTCTTATTATTTGTATGTATGTTTCTTCAATACCTAGTTTACTGAGAGCTTTTAACATGAAGAGATGTGGAAATTTATCAAAAGTTTTTTTCTTTGCATCTATTGAGATAATCATGTGGTTTTGGTCTCCAGTTCTGTTAATATGATGAATAAAGCACATTCACTGATTTGCATGTGTTGAACCAACCTTGCACCCTGGGGATGAAACTTACTGACTTTGGTGGATATGTTTCTTAATGTGCTGCTAAATTCACTTTGCCAGTATTTTCTTGAGGATTTTTGCATCAAAGTTTATCAAGGATATTGGCCTGAAGTTTTCTTCTTTTTGTTGTATCTCTGCTAGGTTTTGGTATCAGGATGATACTGGCCTCATAGAATGAGTTAGAAAGGATTATCTCTTTTTTAAGTTTATTGGAATAGTTTGAGTAGGAATGGTACCAGCCCATCTTTGTGCCTCTGGTAGAATTCAGTTGTTTATCTTAATACACTTGTTGGTAGGCTACTTATTCCCGCCTCAATTTCAGAACTCATTACTGTTCTATTCAGAGATTCCATTTCTTTCTCTTTCAATCTTGGGAGAGTGTATGTGTCCAGGAATTCATCCATTTTTTTCTAGATTTTCTAGTTTATGTGTATAGAGGTGTTTATAGTATTCTCTGATGGTTGATGTACTTCTATGGCATCAGTGTTGATATGCCTCTGATCATTTCTGATTGTGTTCTTTTGAATCTTCTCTTTTCACTTCTTTATTAGTCTATCTAGCAGTCTATCTATTTTATTAGTTTTTTCAATAAAAACAGCTCCTGGATTCATTGATTTTTAAGTTTTTTTTTTTTTTTTTTTTTTTTTTTTTTTTTTTTTTTTTTTAATGTCTGTGACTCAGGTCAGCTCTGATCTTGATTATTTCTTGTCTCATGCTAGGTTTGGGGTTTGCTTGCTTTTGATTTTCTTGTTATTTCAGTTGTGACGTTAGCTTGTTAACTTGAGATCTTTCTAGCTTTTTGATGTGAGCATTTAGTGCTATAAATATCCCTCTTAACACTGCTTTAACTGTGTCCCAGAAATCATATTATGTTGTATCTTTATTCTCATTAGTTTCAAATAACTTCTTGTTCTCTGCCTTAATTTCATTATTTGCCCAAAGGCCATTCAGGAGCAGCTTGGTCAGTTTCCATGTAGTTGTGTGGCTTTGAGTGAATTTTTTAATCTTGAGATTTAATTTGACTGTGCTGTCATCCGAGGACTTTTGTAAAACTTATGTCTTCTGTCTAGAATGTTTTTTTTTCATTCTGTAACTATAAATAGTATCTTCCCATTCTTAAGGTTTTAGCTATCTTGTAATCTATTTAGAGTGTGTGAGCATCCTATCCAAAGTAAATTCCTCCCACAGTTATTTCTGTATGCCAGATTTTGTTTATTTTAATACCAATTATAGTGAGATAACATGCTAATATTTTAAGAAATGCATTTGCTCAAAGGAAATTTATATGATTTCTAATCTTCTCCTGAGACCTTTTTTTAACATTTGCAGTGTCTCAGGCAGGAGTTCAAATGAAAGCTGATAATCTGTATGTATAAATATTTAAAACTTACAAAGAAACCCTAAAAACTTTTAAATTATGGTATATTATCATAACTGGAAGAATACACTTCTATATTGAATTGAATAGTCAGATTAGAGTTTATAATTGTCTTTAGAGCATACCTTGGGGTTCCACTGCTGGGAGAGCTAGCCTCTGTCCTCTGTTTTTCCATATTTGACAGGTCTTTCCTCTTTCCCCACCCCTAGCTCTGTTACACATTGCAAAAGGCTTCATGAAGCTCCACCTAAACACTCATATCCTAGCTCCATTTATCACCCCAACTAATGCTTCTCCTTGGACACTCCTCAGTCCTACAGGTACACATGCTAGCAAAACAGAAACAGACTTACAGAAGAGGCCCACATAGATATTGGAGGTGGAGGATTCTCTTTTTCAGATCTGAAGTCTGTAATATTTTTAGAGTTTGGTACAGTTAGGTATTCTGCCTCTATTGCATCAGTAAAGAAATGACATGCAGAAAAAAAGTCACCAAACACTTCAATTCTACGCTCTAAGCTATTAACAAGAGTCACATTTCTCTACCCATGAAACTAGGTGTGTTTACACTACTAGTCAGGAAGAAGAGAGTTAGGAAGCAAAGGGATCTTAAGATCAAGGGGAACACTACAAAGATCTTTGCTTTATCTCACAGGTCATGTTACAGTGTGGTAAAAAGACAAGGTAAGTGTGGTATACTTCGCACTGCTTTTATTGTCTTCCTGTGACTCCTACAAAGAGTATAATTCATTCTGATTGGTAAAAAATATATGTACATATTTTCCAGGATTCAATCGCTGTGCCCCTTCATCTTCAATCTCCATCTATTAGTATACTTAATTCACTGGTGCTTGTTTCTCTGCTTTTTAAAGTCATTATATCTGAAAGATTTGTACAAATAATGAGATTTTAAAATAGTACTCTAGCCACCACAAATAAAACTATATGTCTGCAACACAGAAATTACTGTCTGTTTGGTGGGGAAGTCCAGACCCATTGCTTTGAGTAAGAAAAGATAAAATTTTAAAAAACCATTTTCCTACATTTTTTAGCCAAAACACATAAAGCCCAGCTGAATCCTTTTTTTTTTTTTTCTTTTAGTTCCATTTGTTTTATAGCACATTTTTAATTTGGAAGAGACATTATTTTGGGAAAATGTTGATGGCAGTGACATAGAAATAATCGTATAGTCAAATATGTTTGAAAATTATTATATATGATATTCCCTGCAACTTGCAGAATCATAATACATGTAAGTATAGCAAAGACTGTGAGAAGCTCTAAAGCAAATAAACATGTTTAAATTGGTTAAAACTTACATTGTCCAAACTCTTTTGAGTACAGAACAATTTTTCTCTCATAATTCATATTAATATCCCCTAGAAGAGTATTTTATAGTACACTTAGGGAAACAACGACTTTCACTTCAAAATTTGGCACCAGATTGTATGTCACTGTTAATCATATGTGTTTATGATTTTTCAATGTTTTCTGGATATTTATGATATTTATGTGTCTTAGTGGCACTTGGTAGAAACTCAAAATTTCCTATGCAGATGCCATAAAGTGGTTCCATAAACGAGAAGCACTCAGTGGTAGAGACTTCCAGTTCTCTTGAAGTATTATTTTCCTTTGAACCTACTGGCAGCCTCTACTCCCACCTCCACCCTAGTTTAGCTAGGTTGCACAGCTTCCGACTTTTCCACCATTTCTTACAGTTGTGGGCATCTGACTTAGTACTGGCAAATAGGCTAGAACACGTGATATGTATAAATCCTTGATCTTATATTTTACACAGAAAACTACCTCTACTGCAATTTCTCTTGTTCCCCTCCTCTGTAATAAAATGTGCAAATGTAGTCATGATGAGCTAGCTTCAATCAAGCAGAGAAACAAGGTAGAAAAAGAATACCTGGATATTTATACAAAGCAGAAACTTGTTCCTGCTCTGCACTGCTTATGAACTTCATGTTGTTATATGGAATGAAAAATATATTATTTTAGCTACTGTTCTTTGGGGTTTTGTATAGTATAATGACATGTACTTTAACCAATATACCTTATCTACATTACTCAAGTTTACAATATTGATTATATTATTCATATATTGTCTTCTGGATCTGTCAAATATAAAAAGACTGAAAGTATTCCATTAAAAATGTATTTTATCTTGCTCTCCTCATTTCCAATATTTTAAATATAAATAACCAATGCTTATATTCAATCAATTTTATATTCACGTTGAATAGAAACTACATATATGGCTTTTATTATGTTGAGGTATGTTCCTTCTATAACCACCAGTTTTTTGAGGGTTTTTTAATGAAGGGGTATTTAATTTTATCAAATAATTTCTCAGCATCAATTCAAATGATCAGATGGTGTTGTCCTTAATTCTTTTGATATGGGGTATCACGTTAATTTATTTGTATATGTTCAACAATCTTTGCATCTCAGGAATAAATCCCTCTTGCTCATGATAAATGATGTTTCTAATGTATTGTTGAATTAGGTTTTCTAGTGTTTTGTTGAGGGTAATTGCATCAATTTTGATAAAAGGTATTGACTTGTAGTTTTCTATTTGTGATGTATCTTTGTCTGATTTTGGTATCAAGGCAATACTGTCCTCATAGAATTACTTTGGAAATATCCCATCCTTTATTCTCGGAATACTTTCTGTAGAATTGTTATTAGTTCCTCTTTTAAAGTTTGGTAACATTCAGCCATGAAGTTTTCAGGGCCCGGGCTTTTCTAGGATGCTTTTTATTATGGCTTACATTTTATTGATTTGTTCAAGTTTTGGATTTCTTCCTGGTTCAATCTGGTAATTTTTATGTATCTAGGAATTTGTCCATTTCTTCTAGATCTTTTAGTTTATTTGCATATAGTTCCTCATACCCATGGATGATCATTTGAATTTCTGCAGTATCAATTGTGTTTTTTCCTTTTTCATTTCCAGTTTTATTACTTGGATGTTGTCTATTTTTTCTTAGTCTGGCTAAAGATTTGTCAATTTTCTTTAACTTTTCAAAAAATCAAATTATTGTTTGTTGGATGGTGGTGTTGGTGATTCAGTACTGTTTCTTCTATCTCTTCAGTGCCTTTTTCAGTGATATGAAGCTAAAACCAGGTACTGTGAGTGCTCACCTGATTTTGGATTTCATGAAGTTGTTTTTTTCTGTGCAGATAGTTTTTAACTTAGTGTTCTTATGGGGGAAGGCAATTCATGGAGCTTTCAATTCTGCCATCTTTCTCTGCATCTGCCCTATAATAAACTTCTTATATGCATATTTTTGTAAAATAAACATGTATTTAAAATCTTTTTTTTCAAAAAATAAAACACGAAATGAATGCATTGTAGTTGAATGAAAATAAATTACTTGAGTTTAGAATTCTAGATTATAGAAATGAACAACTATGAATTGAAAAATTATAAGGACTCATTTTTTGCTTTGAAATATAATACAATAAATATCGTCATATTTTTAAAATATTAGGTTGTCCATTGGGAGAATAACACACACATGCATACTTATACATACAAATATGTGTATAAATATATATGTGTGTAAATATATATATACACACACAAATACATATATACATAATATATTGTTAGAATAAAGAAACAAATTTTTATGCTTCATGTCATATAAAATAATTATCATAATGAAAGAAGATTTTTAAAGTGGTATAAAAGCTCAGTGATAGCTTTGAACATAAATGGATTAATTTCCTGTATTATTAGACTGGTTTTAACAGGAAAATTCCATCTATATATTTTTATCAACAACTACAAAAAGTATAATAAAAAAAGGGTTACAATGAATGCATGTTTACAGAGTAGTTAGGCAAAAATTAAGCAATCATGAAAATACCAATAGAAGATACAGCAAAAGTCATGAAGGAAGCCCTAAAATGACTTGAAATCATTATTTATTTATACTGATGGAATATGTAGTTTCTACTCAATGTGAATGTAAAATTGATTGAATATAATCATTGGTTGTTTATATTTACAATATTGGAAATGAGGAGAGCAAGATAAAACACAGCTTAATCCATGTCCCTGCAAAGGACATGAACCATCCTTTTTCATGACTGCATAGTATTCAATGGTGTATATTTGCCACATTTTCTTTATTCAGTCTGTCATTGATGGACATTTGGGTTGGTTCTAAGTCTTTCCTGTTGTGAAGAGTGCCACAATAAGCATACATGTGCATGTGTCTTTAAAGTAGAATGATTTATAATCCTTTGGACACATACCCAGTAATAGGATTGCTGGGTCAAATGGTATTTCTGGTTCTATATCCTTGAGGAATTGCCATACTGTCTTCCACAGTGGTTGAACTAATTTACACTCCCACCAACGGTGTAAAAGCATACGTGTTTCTCCGCATCCTCTCCAGCATCTGTTGCTTCCTCACTTTTTAATGATCGCCATTCTAATTGGTATGAGATAATATCTCATTGTTGTTTAATTTGCATTTCCCTAATGACCAGTGATGATGAGCTTTTTTTCGTATGCTTGTTGACCACATAAATGTCTTCTTTTGAAAAGTGTCTGTTCATATCCTTCGCCCACTTTTTGATGGGGTTGTTTGTTTTGTCTTGTAAATTTGTTTTAGTTCCTTGTAGATTTTGGATATTAGCCCTTCGTCAGAAGAATAGATTGCCAAAATTTTCTCCCATTCTGTAGGTTGCCTCTTCACTCTGATGAGAGTTTCTTTTGCTGTGCAGAAGTTCTTTAGTTTAATTAGATCCCATTTGTCAGTTTTGGCTTTTGTTGCCATTGCTTTTGCTGTTTTGAACAAAAAGTCTTTGCCCATGCCTATGTCCTGAATGGTATTGCCTAGGTTTTTATAGTCTTGGAAGTTCTAATTAGAGCAATCAGACAATCGAAAGATATAACGAACATCAAAATTGGAAAAGAATGAGTCAAATTATCCTTGTTTGCAGACTATATAATTTTATATTTGGAAAAGCCTAAAGACTTCACAAGAAAACTATTAGAACTGATCAACAAATTCAGTAAATTTGCAGTATGCAAAATCAACATCCAAAAATCGGTAGCATCTCCATATACCAACAGCGAATAGTAGGAAAAATAAATAATAAAAGTAATCCCATTTAAAATAGGCATACTTAAAATTGAATACCTAGAAATTTACCAAAGAAGTGAGAGATCTCTATAATATAAAATGCTGATAAAATAAATTGAGGAGGGTTCCAGAAAATAAAAGGAAATCCATGTTCATGGATTGGAAGAGTCAATATTGTTAAAATGACCATGCTACTCAAAGCAATCTAGAGATTCAATACAACCTCTATCAAAATACCAATAGAAAAAAAAAATCTGAAAATTTATATGAAACCACAAAAGAACCAGAATAGCCAAAGCTATTGTTAGTAATGAGAACTAAACTGGAGGACTCACATTACCTGAATTCAACTTACACTACACATCTACAGTAACCAAAACAGCATGGTACTGACGTAAAAATAAACACACAGACCAATTGAACAAAATAGAGAATCCAGAAACAAATCCACATACTCACAGCGGACTCATTTTTGACAAAGTTGCCAGGAGCATTCACTGGGGGGAGTGGACAGAGGCGTCCATAAATGGTGCTAGGGAAACTGGATATCCCTAGGCAGAAGAATGAAACTAGATCCCTATCTCTCACCATATACAAAAATTAAATCAAAATGAATTAAAGACTTAAATCTGCGACCTCTGGTGACAAAACTACAACAAGAAAACTTTGGGGAAAATTCCCAGGAAATTGGTCTGGGCAAAGATCCCTTGATAAATATTGCACATGCACAGGCAAACAATGCAAACATGAACAAATGGGATCACATCAAGTTAGAAAACTTCTGCACATCAAAAGATACAATAAACAATGGCAGAGACAACCCACAGAATAAGATAAAATATGTGTAACCTACCAATCTGACAAAGAATTCATCACCAGAATATATAAGAAGGTTAAACAACCCTATAGATATTTATAAAAATTAATAATCTGATCATAAAATGGGTAAAATATTTGAATAGACATTTCTCAAAGGAGATATACCAATGGAGAAAAGGCATATGAAAAGGTGTTTGACATCATTGTCATGAGATAAATGAAAATCAAAACTACAATCAAAACTATAATGAGATATCATCTCACCTCAGTTAAAATAGCTTATGTACAAAACCCTGGCAATAACAAATGCTGATGAGGATGCGGAGAAAAGGGAACACTTGTACACTGTTGGTAGGAATGTAAATTGGCACAGCCACTATGGAGAACAATTTTGAGGTTCCTCAAGAAACTAAAAATTGAGCTACCACATGACCCACCAACCTCACTGCTGGGTATATACCCAACAAAAAGGGTATTAGTATATCAAAGAGATATCTGCACTTTTATGTTTGTTGCAGCGCTATTTACAATATTCAAGCTTTGAAAGCAACCTAAGTGTCTGTCAACAGATGAGTGGATAAAGAAAATGTGGCATGTATACACAACGGAGTACTATCCAGCTATAAAAATGAATGAGATCCAGTCATTTGCAGCAATATGAATGGAACTGGAGGTCATTAAGTTAAGTGAAATGTTAGGCACAGAAAGACAAACTTCATATGTTCTCTTTAATTTGTGGAATCTAAAAATCAAAACAAACTCATGGAAATAGAGAGTAGAAGGATGGATACCAGAGATTGATAAGAGTAATGAGGGGTTGGGTGGAAGGCAGCGATTGGTAATGTGTACAAAAAAAAAAAAAAAAGAGAAGAAAAAAAGAAGAAAGAATGAATGAAACCAGCTATATAATAGCACAATAGGGTGAATATAGTCAACAATAACTTAATTGCATATTTTTAAATCACTTCAAGAGCATTATTGGGTTTTTTGTAACTTGAGGGGATGAATACCTGGTTCTCCAAAATGTGGTTATTTCATATTGCCTGCCTGTATCAATACCCCTCATGTACCCCATAAATACATGTACCTACCATGTACCTACAATTTTTTAAAAAATAATAAAATAATAAACTTACTGTAATAATACCTGAAATATTTTAAAAATTTATTTTCTTGTCATAACTTCGAATTCTAGAGTTCTAATTTTGAATTAATCTCTCACTTCTCTGTAACTTTTTTTTTTTTTTTTTTTTTGAGACGGAGTCTCACTCTGTCGCCGGGGCTGGAGTGCAGTGGCCGGATCTCAGCTCACTGCAAGCTCCGCCTCCCGGGTTCACGCCATTCTCCTGCCTCAGCCTCCAGACCTCAGCCTCCCGAGTAGCTGGGACTACAGGCGCCCGCCACCTCGCCCGGCTAGTTTTTTGTATTTTTTAGTAGAGACGGGGTTTCACAGTGTTAGCCAGGACGGTCTCGATCTCCTGACCTCGTGATCCGCCCGTCTCGGCCTCCCAAAGTGCTGGGATTACAGGCTTGAGCCACCGCGCCCGGCCACTTCTCTGTAACTTTAAATATTCTTTATGCTAACTTAAGTGGTGGTCTATATTCTATATCCTTGCATAACCTTTTCTCTTTTCTTGTGCCTTGTTAACTATGCATTTTGAAATAATTTTTGATTCATCTTTTAAAAATTGATTGTATTCAATATTCAAAGTTTTTTACTTTGTGTAGCATAGTTTAAATTTGATAGTTGTATTTTATTTTGTTTTTTTCTTCAATTTTTATTTAGGATAAATATGATATATATGAAGATTTGTTACATGGGAATATTCCATCATGCACAAGTTTAGAGTACAGACTTCATCAAGATAGTAAGCATAGTATTCAACAGGTATTTAACACACTCCTCCTCCACCCTCTAGTAGTCCACAGTATCTATTGTTGACGTATTTATGTCCATGTGTGTTCAGTGTTAGCGCCTACTTATAAGTGAGAACATGCAGTATTTGGCTATCTGTTCCTGTGTTAATTTCCTTAGGATTATGGACTCCAACTTCATCCCATTGCTGCAAAAGACATTATTTCATTCTTTGCAGTGGCTGGATAGTATTCCATGGTGTATGATACAGCTTGGATATTTTTCTTCACCCAAGTCTCATGTAGTAATGTAATGCCCAATGTTGGAGATGGGGCCTCATGGGGGGTTTTGGGGTTATGGGGTTGAATCCCTTGTGGCTTGGTGTTGTTCTTACTCTAACAGTGAGTTCTCATGAGATGTGGTTGTTGTCAAGTGTGGCAATTCCACTCCCATGCTTGGTCTTCTACCTGCTTTTGCCATGTGAAGTGCCTCCTCCAGCTTCTCCTTCCACCATGAGTAAAAGCTCCCTAAGGCCTCTCCAGAAGCTGAGCAGGTGCTTTCACCATATATGTACAGCTTGCATAACTGTGAGCCAATTAAAACTCTTTCCTTATAAATTACCAAATCTCAGGTGTTTCTAGCAGTGAGAGAATGCCCAAATACAATATACACGTGCCATGTTTTCTTTATTCAATCTACCATTGATGTGCACCTGGGTTTATTTCATGTCTTTGCTCTTCTGGGTAGATCAGCAAAGAACATATAAGTGTATGTGTCTTTTGGGTAGAATGATTTATTTTCCTGTGGGTATAAACCTGAAAATGGGATGCTGGAGTAAACAGTAGCTCTGTTTTAAGATCTTTGAGAAATTTCCAGGCTACTTTCCACAGTGTCTACTTTACATTCCCACCAATAGTGCATAACTATTTCCTTTTCTTTACAGCCTCACCAGCATCCCTTGTTTTTTTTTTGACATTTTAAGAATAACCATAAGAATAGCTGCAATTGCACCACTGCACTCCAGCCTGGGTGACAGAGCAAGACCCGGTCTCAAAAACCAAACCAAACAAAACAAAACAATAGCCATTCTGACTGTTATGATTTGGTCATTGTGCTTTTAATTTGCATTTCTGTGGTGAATAGTCATGATGAGCAATGTTTTATACGTTTGTTGATAACTAGTATGTCTCCTTTTGAGAAGTGTCTGCTCGTGTTCTTTGCCCATTTTTAAAATGGTGTTATTTGTTTTTTTGCTTGATGATTTGTTTTAGTTTCCCATAGATTCTGGATATTAGGTCTTTGTCAGATGCATAGTTTGTGAATATTTTATCCCATTCTTTACTTTATCAGTTTTCTCTATGGATAGTTTATTTTACTGTGCAAAAGCTCCATATGAGTAAATTTTTATGTATGATGGAAGGTTACACTCCAGATTCAATACTTTCCATGTGGCTAGCCAGGTATCCCAACACCATCTATTAATTATATAATTGTTTCCCCATTTGTTGATTTTGCGAGCCTTCTAGAAGACAGACGGTTGTAGAAGTGTGGCTTTATTTCTGAGTTTTCTATTCTGTCTCATTGGTCTATGTGTCTGTTTTGTATCAATAATAAGATGTTTTAGTTACTATGACTTTATAGTATAGTTTGAAGGGTGTTGTGATGTCTTTAGCTTTGTTCCTTTTGCTTAGGATTGCTTTGGTCATTTGGGCTCTCTTTTATTACATATAAAGTTTAAAATAGAGATTTTCTACTTCTGTAAAAATGACGTTGGTAGTTTGATAGAAATGCCACAGAATTTGTAAGTTGCTTTGGGCAGTATGGCCATTTTTCTGATATTGATTCTTCAAATCCATGAGCCTCACATGTTTTTCAATGCATTTGTGTCATCTCTGATTTTTTTCAGGAGTGTTTTGTAGATCTTTCACATCCTTGGTTAGCTGTATTTCTGACACTTCATTTTCTTTGTGCCTATTTTAAGCGAGATTATGTTCTTGATTTCACTCTCAGCCTGAATATTGTTGGTGCATAGAAATGTTAATGATTTTTGTACATTTACTTTGTTCCTGAAACTTTAATAAAGTCATTTATCAATTTTAGGAACTTTTTGGCAGAGTCTTTAGGATTTTCTATGAATATAATCACACTGTAAGCAAAGAGAGATAGTTTGGCTTCTTCTCTTCCTATTAGGATGCCTTTTATTCTTTTCTCTTTACAGATTGCTATGGATAGGACCTTCAGCACTGTGGTAAACAGGAGTGGAAAGAGTGGACATCCTTTCATTCCTCCAGATCTCATCAAGAATGCTTCTAGCTTTTTCCATTCAGTATGATGTCGGCTGTGGGTATGGCATGGATGGCTCTTATTATTTTGAGGTATAGTTTTTCAATGCCTAGTCTGCTGAGGGTTTTTAACAAGATTGGATATTAGATTTTATCAAATGCTTTTTATGCATTTATTTAGATGATCATATAATTTTGCTTTCAATTTTGTTTCTGTGTTGAATCAAATTTATTGGCTGATATGTATCAATTCAGTCTTGCATCCCAGAAATAAAACTTACTTTGTTATAATAAATTATCTTTTTGTTCTGCTGCTGAAATTGGTTTGCTATCTTAATGATTTTTGTGTTGATATTCACTGGGGTTATTGGTTTGAAGTTTTCTTTCTTTATTATGTCTCTGCCAGATTTTGGTATTTCACTGATGCTGGCTTCATAGAATGAGGTACGGAGGAATTCCTACTCCTCCATTTTTAAAAATAGTTTCAGTAGTTTCCTTCTTCGTACATCTGTTAGAATTCAGCTGCAAATCCATTTAGCCCAGGGCTTTTTGTGAGTGATAGTATTTTTATTACTTACTCAATTTTGGAGCTTGATATTGGTCTATTCAGAGTTTCTATTTCTTTTTGTTTCAATCTTGGGAGATGGTACATATCCAAAAATTTTTCTGTTTCCTCTATATTTTCTAATTTGTGTGCACAGAGTTGTTCATAGTATTTTATGAGGATCTTTTGTGTTTCTGTGGGATCAGTGGTAATTTAATCTTTGTTATTTCTGATTGTGCTTATTTGGATCATCTTTTTTTTCTTTGTTAATCTAGCTAGTGGTTTACCAATTTTATTTATGTTTGTGAAGAACAAAGTATTAATTTCATTGATTTTTGTATAAATTATTGCATCACAATTTCATTAATTTTTTCTCTAATTTTAGTAATTTTTCTTCTGCTAGTTCTGGCACTGTTTTTTTTTTTGTTGTTGTTGTTGTTGTTGTTTGTTTTTTGTTTTTTGTTTTTTTTCTTTTATTTCTAGTTCCTTTAGGCACAAATTTAAATTGTTAATGTGAGATCTTTCTAACTTCCTCATTAAGACATTTAGCTCTATAAACATCCTTCTTAACACTGCTTTAGCTACATCCCAGACATTTTGGTAAGTTGTCTGTTTATGTTTATTAATTTCAAATTTTTAAATATCTGTCTAATTTTCATATTCAGAAAAGAGTTATTCACAAATAAGTTGTTTAATTTCCATGTATTTTTGTCTTTTTGATAGATCTTCTTAGTATTTATTTCTATATTTATTATACTGTGAGAATTTTCTTGGTATAATTTCAATATTTTTGAATTTATTCAGCCTTGCTTTGTGGCCAAGCATATGGTTGATCTTAGAATATGTCGCATGTGCAGATGAGAAGAATATATATTCTGTGGTTGTTGGATGTGGTGTTTTGTAGATGCCTATTAGTTAAAATTGGCCAAGTGTTAAGTTTAATTGCAAAGTTTCTTTATTAGTATTTGCCTCAATTATCTGTCTAATGTTGTCAGTGGGGTGAAGTCTTCAACTGTTATTGTGTTTTTTGGAGACCAGAAGAAGCCATTTCAAGAATCTAGGTCACTGAATGTTGGGTGTGTATATATTTAGAATAGTTAGGATTGCTTGTTTGATTGCACACTTTATCATTTTCTAATGCCCATCACTGCCCTTCTTAATTTTTACTGGGATAAAGTCTGTTTTATTGGTTAATTGTCTGCCTCTTCTCTCTAGCTGCCTTTAAGATTTTTTGTTTTGCACTGACCTAGGTGAATCCAAGGATTATGTGCCTTGGGGATGACCATCTTCTATAGTGTCTGGCTGGTGTTCTCCATATTTCTTAGATTTGCATGTCAGATTCTCTAGTGAGATTTGGAAAAAATATTGGGGGGACTATATTCCCAAACATATTTTCCAAGTTGCTTATTTTCTCTCCTTACCTCTCAGGAATGCCAAAGAGTCGTACACTTGTTCTCTTTTATAAGAATATTTCTAAGAGGTTTTGTTCATTTTAAAAAAATTCTTCTTTAGTTTTGTCTGTCTGGCTTGGTTCAAAAAGACAGTCTTGAAGCTCTGATTATTTCTCCTCAGTTTCATCTCCTCTTCAGTTAATATTTTCAATTGTATTTAAAAAATTGCATACGTTTTTTCAGCTCAAGAAGTTTAGTTTGGATATTTTGTCTTTCAGTTCTTGAATCATTTTACTGGATTGCCTGGGTTCCTTGGATTGAGTTTCAACTTTCTCCTCCATCTTGATGAGTTCCTTTCATCCAGATTCTGAATTCCATGTCTATCATTTTAGAAAATGCAGAATGGTTGAGAGCAATTGCTGGGGAGCTAGTGAGCTCATTTAGAGGTAAGGGGACACTCTGGCTTTTTGAATTTTCAGAGATCTTGTGCTTACTTTTTCTCATATTGGAGGACTAAAGGTCCTTTCTGGAGATTTTCTATGCATAGGGTCTTTGTTGTTAAATTATTGCTCTCAGTTTTTCATGGGAGATTATTAGTGGTGATTTTGGTGTTGCAGTTTGGGCTCTGATTCAGTAGATAACACTTGAGGGCAATAGGCACTAAAAAGATTTTTACTCAACCATAAGATTCCTTTGTGCATCTTCACCTTTACAGCTGTGTTCACTTTACCAGGTGCCATTAGGAGCCCAGAACCAGCCATAGCATCCAAGGACCCCTCTTGGGGTTCCCAGCTTCCTCTCCCTTCAACCCCAGTGACTGCATATATTTTCCATCCATATACAGCATTTTCTCTCTAAAAATACGTTGAAAATATCTGGTTTTGTAGTCAAAATGTGGTCTCTCTGTGGGAGCAGCATGTCCTGGCTGCATCTAGTTGACCATCTTGACACTTCCTTCTGATAGTTGTGCTTTAAACTTCATTCAATCTTTTCTGAACTTATATCATTCTCTCTTTGTTATTTGCTTAGATTGTATAGATCCAATATGCCTTTTAATATTGTTGAGTGCTGATTTCAGAAAATTTGTCAAATTTTAATTTTAGTTCTTATATCAAATCTATTATATAAATAGACCATCTAATTTTAATTATAATTCCTCATTTTTTTATTTAAACTGAACTTTAATAATATATTTTATATTTTTCTATCATCTATGCAAAAGAATATCATGCTTTCTTAATATTACCTGAAAGTCAAGTTATATTTGTAATGGGATCTATAAGAGACAGATATAAGCTCTGTCCAAGCATTTCAGATGAGAAAAGAAACAAAAATTACATAGCAACTTTAAATTGTCATAATCTTCAGAGATCCGGCCACCTGGGCTGGGAATGAGGAGTAAGATAAAGAAAGGTGGAAGAGAAATAGAGACTGAGTTTTGAAATGGTTGTGCCAGAGAATTTGCCTCTGTGATTGAATTTGTGTTTTAGCAGTGAAAGTTTGCCTGTTTCATTTGATTCTGTGTTCTCTTTGGTGTCTACATTCATATCAGAAGCAGAGGTACTTTTAATTATAGTTCTAGTTAGTGTGAATTATATTACCACCAATAGGGATTCAAATTCTGCTAATTTGCAGAAAAGAAAAGCAGTTGGTAAGAGTCTTAGAAAACATACACAGAAAACATGAGTCATGCAAGTAGAAAGATAGAAAGTGTAAGAAAGGTTCAATAAAATATGCTAGAAATAAAAAACACTGTAACAGAAATGAAGATTGTCTTTTGTGTGTATATCAGTATACTGGAGTTGAACAAGAAAATGATCTTGGAGCTTAAAGGCATGTCAATATAATTGTTTTTTTAAAAAAACTAAATTGCAAAGAAAAAAATTAAAGTGAGAAAGAATAACTAATAACTCCAGAGCAATTTAAAAAGGTGCCAAACATACATAATTGGAATACCAGTGAAGAAAAGAGAAAAATAAAGGAGCAGAAAAATAAAAATGAAGTAATAAAGCTGAGAATTTTCCAAAATTAAAGACAAATAATAAACCACAGATTCATAAAGGTCATAAAATGCCAATCAGGATAAATACCTTAAATGTATGTACCTAAGCATATAATAATAACATTGATAAAAACTAAAGACAGGGAAAATCTTGGAAAGTACAATAAGGAACAATAAAAGCTGTTGACCTCTAGATCAAATAAAGGAATTACATCAGATTTCTCACCAGAAAGTGTGCAAATATGAAGAGAGTATGGTGAAATATTTACAGTGTTGAAATAATAAAACACACACATAAAATTCTCTATCCAGTAAAATTTTCCTCCAAACGTGAAGGATAAGTACTTTTCTCAGAAAAAGAAAAACCAAGGTAATATATCACCAGTAAATATGCCCTGCAAGAAATGTTAAAGGAAGTCTCTCAAATAACAGGAAAATGACACAGGTCAAAACCCAGATAAATATGAGGAATATAATTGATGAAAAATTAAATGAAATATAAAGCATTTTTTTAAATTGATGTTATAGGTAACTATATGTTCAAGGTAATAAGAGTAACAAGGTATTAAATTATTCTAACATATGAATATGTGACACCAATGACAGTGATTTTATAAAGGAAATGAGAAATAATGTAGGGAGAGTCTCTTAAAGGTTAGTTGTACTGCTTGTGAAGTGGCATAGTAATTGTTGAAAGCACATAGCTTAGTGAGAAATATGTTTTATGAGCTCTTGACAATCTCCAAAGTAATTTAAAATAAAGTAAAACTGATATGCCAAAAGAGGAGAGAAATAAAATAAAAAAGTATGATTAAAATAAGAAAATGCACAAAAGGGGAAGATTAAAAAAAAAAGATTGTGTGCAATTAATACAAAAATACCAGGCTACTATGAACACATTTGTTTGTACAATCTAGAAAACCTAGAGGAGATGGATACATTTCTGGAAATATACAACATTCCTAGATTAAACCAGGAAGAAATAGAAACTCTGAACACACCAAAACCAAACAGCAAGATTAAAATGGTAATGCAAATATTACTAATAAAAAAAGTTCACAACCAGATGGATTCACAGATGAATTTTATCAGGCATTCAAAGAAGAATTGGTACCAATACTGTGGACACTATTCCACAAGATAGAGAGAGAGAGAATCCTTCATAAGTCATTCCATGAATCCAGTATCACCATAATATCCAAAGCAAGAAAGGACATAACAGAAAATAAAATTACAGAACAATATTCCTGATGAACATATGCAAAAATCCTCAACAAATTACTAGATGACTGAATCCAATAGTATATCAAAAAGATAATCTGCCATGATCAAGTGTGTTAGACACGAGGAATGCAGGAATGGTTTAACATATGCAAGTCAATAAATGTGATACACCTCACAAACAGAAGTAAAAACAAAAATCACATAATCATCTCAATATACTCAGAAAAAGCATTTGACAAAACCCAGCATCTCTTTATGTTTAAAACCCTTAGCAAAATTGGCATAGAAGGGATATACCTTAAGGTAATAAAAGTCAACTATGACAAACACACAGACATCCTTACACTGAACTGGGAAATGTTGAAAGCATTACCCCGATAACTGGAGGAAGGCAAAGATGCACATTTTCACCTTTTCTCTTCAACATAGTACTGGAAACCCTAGCCTCAGCAATCAGAGAAGAGAATGATATAAAGGGCATCCAAAACAGTAAAGAGGAAGTCAAATTGTTTCCCTTTGCTGATGACATGGTCATATACGTAGAAAATCCTAAAGATTATCCTAAAAGCTCCTAGAAGTAATCAATAAATTCATCAAACTTTCAGGATACAAACCTAATGTACATAAATCAGTAGCCCTGCTATAAACCAACAGCAACCAAGCTGAGAATCAAATCAAGAACAAAACCCCTGTTACAACAGCTGTGAAAAAATAAAATACTTAGGAATATACTTGACCTCTATAAGAAAAACTACAAAACACTGCTGAATGAAATCATAGATGACACAAACAAATGGAAACACATCCAATGCACATGGGTGGGTAGAATCAATATTGTGAAAATGACCATACTGCCAAAAGCAATCTACAAATTCAATGAAATTCCCATCAAAATACCACCATCATTCTTCACAAAACTAAAAAAATTCTAATATTCATATAGAACCAAAAAAGTACCCCACATAGCCAAAGCAAGACTAACCAAATAGAAAAAATCTGTAGGCATTACATTGCCAGACTTCAAACTATACTATAAGACCATGGTCACTGAAACAGCATGTTACTGATATAAAAACAGGTGTATAGACTAATGGAACAGAGTGAATAGCCTAGAAATAAAGCCAAATACTTATAGTCAACTGATCTTTGACAAGGCAAGCAAAAACATAAAGTGGGAAAAGGACACCCTATTCAACAACTGTTGCTGTGATAATTGGCAAGCCACAAGTAGACAAAAGAATCTGGATCCTCATCTCACCACATGCAAAAATCTACTCAAGATGGATCAAATACTTAACTCTAAGACCTGAAACCATAAACGTTTTAGTAGATAACATTGGAAAAACCATTCCAGACATTGGCTTAGGCCCAGGCTTCACAACCAGGAACCCAAAAGCAAACACAAGAAAAACAGATATAAAGGGATAAGACTTAATTAAACTAGAAAGCTTCTGCACAGAAAAAAAAAAAAAAAAAAAAAAAAAAAAGTCAGCAAAGTAATCAGACAACCCACAGAGTGGGAGAAAATCTTCACAATCTATACATCTGAAAAAGTGCTAACATCCAGAATCTACAAGGAACTCAAACAGATAAGCCATAAAAAAAAAAAAAAAAAAAAAAAAATCCCATCAAAAAGTGGGCTAAGGACATGAATATACAAGTCTCAAAAGAAGATATACAAATGGCCTACAAACATGAAAAAATGTTCAACATCACTAATGATCAGGGAACTGAAAATTAAAGCTACAATGCAATACCACCTTACTTCTGCAATAATGGCCATAATCAAAAAAATTAAAAAAAAAATAGATGTTGGTATGGATGTGGTGAAAAGGGAACATTTTTACACTGTTGGTGGAATGTAAACTAGTACAACCACTATGGAAAATGGTGTGGAGATTCCTTAAATAACCAATACTAGATCTACCATTTGATCCAGCAATTCCACTCCCGGGTATCTACCCAAAGGAAAATAAGTTATTATATGAAAAAAGATACTTGCACACACATGTTTATAGCAGCACCATTCACAATTACAAAAATACAGAACCATCCAGATCCAGATGCCCATCAATCAATGAGTGGATAAAGAAAACATGAGATATATATACTCAGCCATAAAAAGGAACAAAATAATGGCATTTGCAGCAACCTGGATGGAATTGGAGACCATTATTCTAGGTGAAGTCACTCAGGAATGGAAAATCAAACATTGTATGTCCTCACTCAAATGTGGTAGCCAAACTATGAGGAAGCAAAGGCATAAGAATGACACAATGAACTTTAGGGACTCAACAGAAAGGGTGAGAGGGGATGAGGGAGAAAAGGCTGCATATTTGATACAGTGTACACTGCTTGGGTGATGGGTGCACCAAAATCTCAGAAATCACCACTAACAAACTTATCCACGTAACCAAACACCACCTGTTCCCCAAAAATCTGTAGAAATAATAATAATAATAATAATAATAATAATAATAATAATAATGCAAAATTTTTAAAAAGCCATAGTAGACATTAATTGAACTATATCAATAATCACTTTAAATATGAAATGGTCTAAGTAGATTAAATCAAAGACAGAGACTGGCAAAGTAGATGGAAACAAAAAGCAAAAAAGGACCCAACATTTAGAAGATGTTGTCTTCAAGAAACTCACTTTAAATATAATGGCGCTGGTAGATTAAAAAGTAAAGAAATAAAAAAAGATATGTCATGCTGACAATAACAAAGAGAAAGGGTAGTTATATTAACTTCAGAGTAAACCAGAGAAAAGAAAATTATAAAGGATAAAAACAGGTATACATGATTATAAAAGAATTTTTCAACAAGACATAGCAATCATTAACACGTATGCACTTAATAATAGAGAGCTAAAATGTACGTTAAAAAAGAAACTAGTAAAATGGCAAGAAGTAGATTAATCCATGATTAGAGTTGGAGACTTCAACACACACACCCTTCTTTCAGTAGATAATAATTGCAGCAGGCAGAAAATTAGTAACGACATTTTCAACCTGATTATAACCATTTATTGCCTGGATCTAAATGGAACTTAAAAATATATTACAGAATGATGGATAATATATCAGGTCAAAAATGTCATTACTAATTTTCTGCCTGCTGCATATATTATCTACTATAAAGACATACGCACACGTATGTTTACTCCAGCACTGTTCACAATAGCAAAGACTTGGAACCAATCCAAATGTCCATCAATGATAGACCGGATAAAGAAAATGTGACACATATACACCAAGGAATACTAATCAACCATAAAAAAGGATGAGTCCATGTCCTTTGCGGGGACATGGATGAAGGTGGAAGTCATCATTCTCAGCAAACTAACACAGGAAGAGAAAACCAAACCCCACATGTTCTCACTCATAAGTGGGAGTTGAACAATGAGAACACGTGGACACAGGGAGGGGAGCATCACACACTGCAGTCTGTCAGGGGGTGGGGGGTTAGTGGAGGGAGAGCATTAGGAGAATACCTAGTGTAGATAATGGGTTCACAGGTGTAGCAAGCCACCATAGCATGTGTATACCTATGTAACAAACCTGCATGTTCTGCACATGTATTCCAGAAATTAAAGTATTTATATATATACACATACATATATATACACATATATATTCCAACAGAAGCAGAAGACACATGACACATTTTTCTCAAGTTCACATGGAGCATTCACTAAGATAAACCACATTCTGTGCTATAAAACACTTTAATATTTTTAAAAGAATAGAATTAAAACAAGGTATGTTCTCAGACCACTATGGAATTAATATAGAAATCAATAGCAGGAAAAAAGCTTAAAAATTCTCCAAGTAGGTGGAGATCTGTACACATATCCAAATAATACATGAAACAAAAGAAGTATAAATAAAATTTAAATTTATTTCAAACTAAGTTAGAATGAAAATACAACTTATCAAATTGGTAGGGTGCAATAAAATCTGTACTTAGAAGGACACTTATAGCACTGAACAGATATATTAGAAAAGAACAAAGATCTAAAATCAGTAAACTAAGTTTCCTTTTAATAAAAGTAGAGAAAAAAGGGTCATTTACACCTTAAGCCATTACCAACATTTTAAGAATTAGAAGAGAAAGTAATAAAACTGAAAACAGAAAAAGAAGAAAAATCAACAAAATTAAAATATGTTGCGTTGAAAATATCAACAAAACTGATAAATGTCTATCTATCCAAGATAATCATGATAAAAGGAGAGAAAGATTAATACCAGAAATGAGAGAGTTGTCATCACCACTGATCCCATGGACATGAAAACAATAACGAATAAGTTAAAAAACTATATGCTCAAAAATTTGATAACTTTTATGAAATGTTCCATCACGTCAATGGACACAAACTTCCAAAAGCCTACACAAAGGAAAAACAAAAAATGGTACCAAATCTCTACAATGTCTTCCATAAAATAATTACATATTATGTAAAATTTACAACAAGATCAGGAACAGGGCCAGAATGTCCCCTTTCATAACTCATTTTAAACATTGTACTGGAAGTCCTCACTAAACCAATGAGACTACATTGGGACAGATTCTAGTTTCTCAGAATTGAGTTTGAAATTACATGTCGGGGGGGGCGGGGCGGGGGCCGCTTGGCCTCGGCTGGAGGTCGGAGCCTCTGGGGGCGGCCTCCAGGAGGGGGGTCTCTGGGGAAAGCCCGCGGTAAGGTCGCGGCGGGGGCCGAGCTAGGACTCTGCCCGCAGGCTGATAGCGTTCCCGCGTATCGATGCCGCCGTTCGAGCTTGGGCGGAGCGACGGGGGAGCCGTGCGATGCGGTGGTTCTCTGCGCGTGGGAGACATGGTCCTAGTCATGCCCAGCCTCAGAACTCGCCGTGAGGAGGCAGAAATGGAGCTCTCAGCTCCAAGACCATCCCCTTGGACCCCTGCAGCCCAGGCCCCTGTGAGTGATGCTCCTGCTGTGACCCACCCTGGATCTGCAGCCTGTGGTCCCCCCTGCTGTAGTGATACTGAGCTGGAAGCCATCTGCCCTCACTATCAGCAGCCAGGTATGAAGAGGGGAGAGGGAGATGCTGAAGCCTTTTCTGGCAGACACGGAGCTGTGTGTGCATTTCTGTCTGCAGAACGAGGATGCACATTGTTACTGGGCCAGAAGTCATCCAGCAAACACCAGTCAGAATTGCAAGTTTTCAGAGATTGTGACACCAGGACTGAAGACAAGGAGTTTTTTCACAAGGAAGACATTCATGAAGATATGGAATCACAGGCAGAAATATCAGAAAACTGTGCTGGTGATGTTTCCCAGGTGCCCGAGCTTGGAGATCTGTGTGATGATGCATCAGAAAGAGACTGGGGAGTCTCTGAAGGCAGGAGGCTGCCACAGTCCCTCTCCCAGGAGGGGGACTTCACACCAGCAGCCCTGGGGCTCCTTAGGGGCGCCTTAGAGGAGAAAGATCTGGCCTGTAATGGTTTTGACAGTTGCTTCCGTCTGAGCCCAAACCTGATGGCATGTCAGGAAATCCCTACAGAAGAGAGGCCACATCCATATGACATGGATGGCCAAAGTTTCCAGCACTGCGTGGACCTAACTGGTCACGAGGGGGTTCCCACAGCTGAAAGTCCACTCATATGTAATGAGTGTGGGAAAACCTTCCAAGGAAATCCTGACCTTATTCAGCATCAAATATTCCACATTGGAGAGGCTTCCTTTATGTGCTATGGTTGTGGGAAAACCTTCAGCCAGCACTCAGTTCTTAAGAGCTGTCATCCATCTCATATGAGTGAGAAAGCCTGCCAGTGCAGCGAATGTGGGAAAGCCTTCCGAGGGTGCTCAGACTTTTCTAGGCATCAGAGTCAACACAGCAGTGAGAGGCCTTATATGTGTAATGAGTGTGGAAAAGCCTTCAGCCAGAACTCCAGCCTTAAAAAGCACCAAAAGTCTCACATGAGTGAGAAGCCCTATGAATGCAATGAATGTGGGAAGGCTTTTAGGCGGAGCTCAAACCTCATCCAACATCAAAGAATCCATTCTGGGGAGAAGCCATATGTGTGCAGTGAGTGTGGGAAGGCTTTCAGGCGAAGCTCAAACCTCATCAAACACCACAGGACTCACACAGGAGAGAAGCCTTTTGAGTGTGGCGAGTGTGGGAAAGCCTTCAGTCAGAGCGCACACCTGAGGAAGCACCAGAGGGTCCACACTGGAGAGAAGCCTTACGAGTGTAATGATTGTGGCAAGCCCTTCAGTCGGGTCTCCAACCTCATTAAGCACCACAGGGTTCACACTGGAGAGAAACCCTATAAGTGCAGCGACTGCGGGAAAGCATTTAGTCAGAGCTCCAGCCTTATTCAGCATCGGAGAATTCACACTGGAGAAAAGCCTCACGTGTGTACCGTGTGCGGAAAAGCCTTTAGTTACAGCTCAGTGCTCCGAAAGCACCAGATCAACCACACAGGAGAGAAGCCGTACAGATGCAGTGTCTGTGGGAAGGCCTTCAGCCACAGCTCAGCCCTCATTCAACACCAGGGCGTGCACACAGGTGACAAGCCCTATGAGTGCCACGAGTGTGGGAAGACCTTTGGTCGCAGCTCCAACCTCATCCTTCACCAGCGAGTCCACACTGGAGAGAAGCCCTATGAATGTACTGAATGTGGAAAAAACCTTCAGCCAGAGCTCAACCCTCATTCAGCATCAGAGGATTCATAATGGGCTGAAGCCCCATGAGTGTAGCCAGTGTGGCAAAGCCTTCAACCGAAGCTCCAATCTCATTCACCACCAGAAAGTTCATACTGGGGAAAAACCCTACACCTGCGTTGAATGCGGTAAGGGCTTCAGCCAGAGTTCACACCTCATTCAGCATCAGATAATCCACACTGGCGAGCGCCCCTACAAATGCAGTGAGTGTGGGAAAGCCTTCAGCCAGCGTTCCGTCCTCATCCAGCACCAGAGGATTCACACTGGGGTGAAGCCCTACGACTGCGCTGCTTGTGGGAAAGCCTTCAGCCAGCGATCAAAGTTGATCAAACACCAGTTGATTCACACCAGGGAGTAGCCTGTTGGGCTGGCAGGAGTGAAATTGAGCATAGTTTCCTCTCCAGCTCCTCTTTGGCCGTTGTCTCAGCCTCTGCCACTTCCCAGACCAAACGCCTGCATTCAGCGCACTGCCCCACATCCAGTGGCCACATGGCCTGGGACCCTCCTTGGAAACATCCTTTACGGGCTCCCTTCTCACTGCCACTGCTCTTGCCTCTTGTGATGTCTTGAGTTTGGGTTTGTTTTTACAGCTTGTGAACAGACTGCACGTTTGTTACAAGGGAGATTATGGAGGCTGCATATTCATGAATAGAGTTTATTATTGTAATCAAAAGTTACCAAAAAAGTAAAGTGACATTTGGTTTGAGATAAAAAAAAAAAAAAAAAAAAAAAAAAAAAAAAAAAAAAAAAAAAAAAAAAGAAATTACATGTCGGTTTTTGTAGATTTTCTTTATCATGTTGAGGAAGCTCCTTTTAATTTCTAGACTGCAGAGAGGTTTTAAAAAGATATATGATGAAAAAATTTTGGACTTCAAAGCAGCCTTGCATACACATATAGGCTCAAAATAAAGGGATGGAGAAAGATCTACCAAGCAAATGGAAAGAAAAAAAAAAAGGAACCAAGAGTTGCAATCTTAGTCTCTGATACAACAGACTTTAAACCAACAAAGATCAAAAGAGATAAAGAATACCATTACATAATGGTAAAGGGATCAATTCAACAAGAAGAATTAACTATCATATATATATGTATATATATATATATATATATATATATATATATATATATACACACTATCATATATATATTAGCTATTATATATATACACACACACACACACACACACACACACACACACCCAATACAGGAGCACCCAGATTCATAAAGCAAGTCCTTAGAGACCTACAAGGAGACATAGACTTCCACACAATAATAATGGGAGACTTTAAAACCCCACCGTCAATACTAGACAGATCAATGAGACAGAAGGTAACAAGGATATCCGGGAATTGAACTCAGCTCTGTACCAAGTGGACCTAATAGAATTCTACAGAACTCTCCACCCCAAATCAACAGAATATACATTCTTCTCAGCACCACATTGCACTTATTTCAAAATTGACTACACAGTTGGAAGTAAAACACTCCTCAGCAAATGTAAAAGAACAGAAATCACAAGAAACTGTCTCTCAGACCACAGTGCAATCAAATTAGAACCCAGGATTAAGAAACTCACTCAAAACTGCACAACTACATGGAAACTGAGCAAGCTGCTCCTGAATGACTAGTGGGTAAATAAAGAAATGAAGGCAGAAATAAAGATGTTCTTTGAAACCAATGAGAACAAAGAAACAATGTACCAGAATCTCTGGGACACATTTAAAGCAGTGTGTACAGGGAAATTTACGTCACTAAATGCCCACAAGAGAAAGCAGGAAAGATCTAAAATCAACACTCTAACAACACAGTTAAAAAACTTGAGAAGTAAGAACAAACACATTCAAAAGCTAGCAGAAAGGAAGAAATAACTAAGATCAGAGCAGAACTGAAGGAGATACAGACACAAAATCCCTTGAAAAAATCAATGAATCCAGGAGTGAGGTGACTTTTTGAAAAGATCAACGAAATTCATAGACTGCTAGCAAGACTAATAAATAAAAAAGGAGAAGAATCAAAAAGGTGCAATAAAAAATGATAAAAGGGATATCTCCACTGATCCCACAGAAATACAAACTACCATCAGAGAATACTATTAACACCTCTATGCAAATAAACTAGAAAATTCCGAAGAAATGGACACGTTCCTGGACACATACACCCTTCCAAGACTAAACCAGGAAGAAATTGAATCTCTGAATAGAACAGTAACAGGCTCTGAAATTGAGGCAATAATTAATAGCCTACCAACCAAAAAAAGTCCAGAACCAGATGGATTCACAGCTGAATTCTACCAGAGGTACAAAGAGGAGCTGGTACCATTCCCTCTGAAACTATTTCAATCAACAGAAAAAAAAAAAAAAAAAAAAAAAAAAAAAAAAAAAAAAAAAAAAAAAAAAAAAAAAAAAAAAAAAAAACGAGAATCCCCCCTAACTCATTTTATGAGGCCAATATCATCCTGATACCAAAACCTGGCAGAGAAACAACAAAAACAAGATAATTTTAGACCAATATCCCCGATAAACATCGATGCAAAAATCCTCAATAAAATACTGCCAAACAGAATCTAGCAGCACATCAAAAAGTTTATCCACCATGATCAAGTCGGCTTCATCCCTGGGATATAAGGCTGGTTCAACATATGGAAATCAATAAATGTAATCCAACATATAAACAGAACCAAAGACAAAAACCACATGATTATCTCAAAAGATGCAGAAAAGGCCTTTGACAAAATTCAACAGTCCTTCAGGCTAAAAACTCTCAATAATTTAGGTATTGATGGGACATATCTCAAAATAATAAGAGCTATTTATGATAACCTCACAGTCAATATCATACCGAATGGACAAAAACTGAAAGCATTCCCTTTGAAAACAGGCACAAGACAGGGATGCCCTCTCTCACCACTCCTATTCAACATAGTGTCAGATGTTCTGGCCAGGGTAATCGGAAAGAGATAGAACTAAAGGGTATTCAATTAGGAAAAGAGGAAGTCAAATTGTTCCTGTTTGCAGATGACATGATTGTATATTTAGAAAACTCCATTGTCTCAGCCCAAAATCTCCTTAAGCTGATAAACAACTTCAGCAAAGTCTCAGGATACAGAATCAATGTGCAAAAATCACAAGCATTCTTATACACCAATAACAGACAAACAGAGAGCCAAATCATGAGTGAACTCCCATTCACAATTGCTTCGAAGAGAAGAAAGTACCTAGGAATTCAATTTACAGAGGATGTGAAGGATCTCTTCAAGGAGAATTACAAACCACTTCTCAACAAAATAAAAGAGGACACAAACAAATGGAAGAACATTCCATGCCCATGGATGGGAAGAATCAATATCATGAAAATGGCCATACTGCCCAAGGTAATTTATAGATTCAATGCCATCCCCAACAAGCTACCAATGACTTTCTTCACAGAATTGGAAAAAACTACTTTAAAGTTCATATGGAACCAAAAAAGAGCCTACATGGCCAAGACAATCCTAAGCATAAAGAACAAAGCTGGAGGCATCATGCTACCTGATTTCAAACTATACTACAAGGCTACAGTAACCAAAACAGCATGGTACTGGTACCAAAACAGAGATATAGACCAATGAAACAGAACAGAGTCCTCAGAAATAACACCATACATCTACCACCATCTGATCTTTGACAAACCTGACAAAAACAAGAAATGGGGAAAGGGTTCTCTATTTAATAATTGGTGCCAGGAAAACTGGCTAGTCATATGTAGAAAGCTGAAACTGGATCCTTTCCTTACATTTTATACAAAAATTAATTCAAGATGGATTAAAGACTTAAATGTTAGACCTAAAACCATAAAAACCCTAGAAGAAAACCTAGGCAATACCTTTCAGGACATAGGCATGTGCAAAGACTTCATGACTGAAACACCAAAAGCAATGGCAACAAAAGCCAGAATAGACAAATGGGATCTGATTAAACTAAAGAACTTCAACACAGCAAAAGAAACTACCATGAGAGTGAACAGACAACCTACAGAATGGGAGAAAATTTTTGCAATCTACCCATCTGACAAAGGGTTAATATCCAGAATCTACAAATAATTTAAACAAATTTACAGGAAAAAACAACCCCATCAGAAAGTGGTAAAAAAAATGAACAGATACTTCTCAAAAGAAGACATTTATGTAGCCAACAGATGCATGAAAAAATGCTCATCATCACAGGCCATCAGGGAAATGCAAATCAAACCCACAGTGAGATACCGTCTCATGCCACTTAGAATGGTGATCATTAAAAAGTCAGGAAACAACAGATGCTGGAGAGGATGTGGAGAAATAGGAACACTTTTACACTGTTGGTTGGAGTGTAGACTACTGCAACCACTGTGGAAGACAGTGTGGTGATTCCTCAAGGATCTAGAACTAGAAATACCACTTGACCCAGCGATCCCATTACTGAGTATATACCCAAAGAATTATAAATCATGCTACTGTGAAGACACAGGCACACATATGTTTATTGCGGCACTATTCACAACAGCAAAAACTTGGAACCAACTCAAATGTCCATCAATGATAGACGGATTAAGAAAAATGTGGCACATATATACCATGGAATACTATGAAGCCATAAAAAAGGATGAGTTCATGTCCTTTCCAGGGACATGGATGAAGCTGGAAACCATCATTCAGAGCAAAGTATCACAAGGACAGAAAACCAAACACTGCATATTCTCACTCATAAGTAGGAATTGAACAACGAGAAGACAAGGACACATGGGGGCCTGTCGTAGGGTGGGGGGCAGTTGGAGGGATAGCATTAGGAGAAATATCTAATGTAAATGATGAGTTAATGGGTGGAGCAAACCAACATGGCGTATGTATACCTATGTAACAAACCTGCACATTGTGCACGTGTACCCTAGAACTTAAAGTATATATTTTTTAAAAGTTATCAAATTTTTGAGCATACACTTTTTTAACTTATTATTTTAATTATCCATGGAATCAGTAGTGATGACAACTCTCTCATTTCTGGTGTTAATCTTTCTCTCTTTTTATCATGATTAGTTTGGATAGACATTTATTAGTTTTATTAATATTTTCAAAGTAACAGATTTTAATTTTGTTGATTTTTCTGAATTTTCTGCTTTCAGTTTTGTTACTTTCTGTCCTAATTCTTAAACTTTTGATAATTGCTTTAAGTGTAAATAACCCTTTTTTTCTCTACTTTTATTAAAAGGAAACTTAGGTAACTGATTGTAGATCTTTGTTCTTTCCTAATATATGTATATACAGACTATATACAGATATATACACACACATATATAGTCTGTATATATATACACTCTGCATATATGCATATATATAGTCTATATATATGTATGTTTAAATACATAAATCTGTATATACACAGATTTAAGAGAGAGAAATAAAGTTTCCTTAGTTTTTAGATGACATGATTGTTTATGCAGAAAATTTAAAAAACCAGATCCAAACAAAGAAAGAACTAAAAATTCCAGGATGTAATAAGCAATTATACATAGTAAGGTTATTACACATAGAGTTTATGTATAAAATTCAACTTTTTTTTTTACTCCAGTAATGAAAAATTAAAAGATGAAATTATGTTCACAGATAAAGCTGGAAACCATCATTCTCAGCAAACTAACACAGGAATAGAAAACCAAACACCACATGTTCTCACTCATAAGTGGGAGATGAACAATGAGAACACATGGACACAGGGAATGGAAGGTATATCATACACCTGAGCCTGTCAGGGGGTTGGGGGCAAGGGGAGAGAAAGCATTAGGACAAATACCTAATGCATGTGGGGCTTAAAACCTAGATGATAGGTTGATAGGTGCAGCAGACCACGATGGTACATGTATACCTATGTAAAAAACCTGCACGTTCTGCACTTGTATTCTGGAACTCAAAGAAAAAAACAAAACAAAACAAACGAACAAACAAAAAGCTTAACCCTCAAGGAAAAAAAAAAAACACACACACAAAATCATTTACATTAGCAAAAAATAAAATATTTAGACAAAAACTAACAAATTAAGCCCATTATCCACTTTTGGAAAACCACAAAACTGATAAAATAAACAGTACATTTACTTAAATAAAGACCATTATCTTCCCATTTAGGGTACAAACTTTCAGTTACGATACCAGTAAGTTTTGGGTATCTAATGTGCAACACAGTGACTACAGTTAAATATGTTATAATGTATACTTGCAACTTGTTAAGATAGTAGATTTTAGATGATCTAATTATTTAGAAAAGATAACTATGTGAGGTGACCGATGTTAAACCGTTGGTTTGTGGCAAGTATTTCACAATGCATACATACACCAATAGAACAGATTGCATACACTGTATGTATATACATTGTATACAGTATATATACACTGTATATAATACATATTTATAAAATATTCAACTTTTATTTGTCAGTTAAATATCAATAAGGCTTAAAACAATTTTTAAAATATAAAATGAATTAATAAATGAATAAACGGGGGGGCAGAGCAAGATGGCCGAATAGGAACAACTCCAGTCTCCAACTCCCAGCGCGAGCGACACAGAAGACCGGTGATTTCTGCATTTTCAACTGAGGTACTGGGGTCATCTCACTAGGGAGTACCGGACAATCGGTGCTGGTCAGCTGCTGCAGCCTGACCAGCGAGAGCTGAAGCAGGGCGAGGCATCGCCTCACCTGGAAGCGCAAGGGGGAAGGGGATCCGTTTTCCTAGCCAGGGGAACTGAGACACACAACACCTGGAAAATCGGGTAACTCCCACCCCAATACTGCGCTGTAAGCATACAGGCATTCCAGGAGAATATATCCCACACCTGGCCGGGAGGGTCCCACGCCCACGAAGCCTCCCTCACTGCTAACACAGCAGTCTGCCGCGATCTATCCGCAAGGCAGCAGCGAGGCTGGGGGAGGGGCGCCCGCCATTGCTGAGGCTTAAGTAGGTAAACAAAGCCGCTGGGAAGCTCGAACTGGGTGGAGCTCACAGCAGCTCAAGGAAGCCTGCCTGTCTCTGTAGTCTCCACCTCTGGGGACAGCGCACAGCTGAAGACCAACAGGGGAAGTAGCGGGAGCCGGTGCAGACGCGAACGACTCTGTCTGACAGCTTTGGGGAGAGCCGCGGATCTCCCAACGCGGAGGTTGAGATCTGAGAACGGACAGACTGCCTGCTCAGGTGTGTCCCTGACCCCTGAGTAGCCTACTGGGAGAAATCCCCCACTAGGGGCAGTCTGACACCCCACACCTCACAGGGTGGAGTACACCCCTGAGAGGACACTTCCAAAGGAAGAATCAGACAGGTACACTCGCTGTTCAGCAATATTCTATCTTCGGCAACGTCTGCTGCTGATACCCAGGCAAACAGGGTCTGGAGTGGACCTCAAGCAATCTCCAACAGACCAACAGAGAGTCCTTCTGACTGTCAGAAGGAAAACTATCAAACAGGAAGGACACCTATACCAAAACCCCATCAGTTCGTCACCACCATCAAAGACCAGAGACAGATAAAACCACAAAGATGGGGAAGAAGCAGGGCAGAAAAGCTGGAAATTCAAAAAATAAGAGCGCATCTCCCCCTGCAAAGGAGCGCAGCCCATCACCAGCAACGGATCAAAGCTGGTCAGAGAATGACTTGGACGAGAGGAGAGAAGAAGGCTTCAGTCCATCAAACTTATCAGAGCTAAAGGAGGAATTACGTACCCAGCGCAAAGAAACTAAAAATCTTGAAAAAAGAGTGGAAGAATTGACAGCTAGACTCATTAATGCAGAGAAGATCATAAACGAAATGACAGAGATGAAAACCATGACACGAGAAATACGTGACAAATGCACAAGCTTCAGTAACCGACTCGATCAACTGGAAGAAAGAGTATCAGCGATTGAAGATCAAATGAATGAAATGAAGCGAGAAGAGAAACCAAAAGAAAAAAGAAGAAAAAGAAATGAGCAAAGCCTGCAAGAAGTATGGGATTACGTAAAAAGACCAAATCTACGTCTGATTGGGGTGCCTGAAAGTGAGGGGGAAAATGGAACCAAGTTGGAAAACACTCTTCAGGATATCATCCAGGAGAACTTCCCCAACCTAGTAGGGCAGGACAACATTCAAATTCAGGAAATACAGAGAATGCCACAAAGATACTCCTCCAGAAGAGCAACTCCAAGACACATCATTGCCAGATTCACCAAAGTTGAAATGAAGGAAAAAATCTTAAGGGCAGCCAGAGAGAAAGGTCGGGTTACCCACAAAGGGAAGCCCATCAGACTAACAGCAGATCTCTCGGCAGAAAATCTACAAGCCAGAAGAGAGTGGGGGCCAATATTCAACGTTCTTAAAGAAAAGAATTTTAAACCCAGAATTTCATATCCAGCCAAACTAAGTTTCATAAGTGAAGGAGAAATAAAATCCTTTACAGATAAGCAAATGCTTAGAGATTTTGTCACCACCAGGCCTGCCTTACAAGAGACCCTGAAGGAAGCCCTAAACATGGAAAGGAACAACCGGTACCAGCCATCGCAAAAACTTGGCAAAATGTAAAGACCATCGAGGCTAGGAAGAAACTGCATCAACTAACGAGCAAAATAACCAGTTAATATCATAATGGCAGGATCAAGTTCACACATAACAATATTAACCTTAAATGTTAATGGACTAAATGCTCCAATTAAAAGACACAGACTGGCAAACTGGATAAAGAGTCAAGACCCATCAGTCTGCTGTATTCAGGAGACCCATCTCACATGCAGAGACATACATAGGCTCAAAATAAAGGGATGGAGGAAGATCTACCAAGCAAATGGAGAACAAAAAAAAGCAGGGGTTGCAATCCTAGTCTCTGATAAAACAGACTTTAAACCATCAAAGATCAAAAGAGACAAAGAAGGCCATTACATAATGGTAAAGGGATCAATTCAACAGGAAGAGCTAACTCTCCTAAATATATATGCACCCAATACAGGAGCACCCAGATTCATAAAGCAAGTCCTTAGGGACTTACAAAGAGACTTAGACTCCCATACAATAATAATGGGAGACTTCAACACTCCGCTGTCAACATTAGACAGATCAACGAGACAGAAAGTTAACAAGGATATCCAGGAATTGAACTCATCTCTGCACCAAGCGGACCTAATAGACATCTATAGAACTCTCCACCCCAAATCAACAGAATATACATTCTTTTCAGCACCACATCGCACTTATTCCAAAATTGACCACATAATTGGAAGTAAAGTACTCCTCAGCAAATGTAAAAGAACAGAAATTATCACAAACTGTCTCTCAGACCACAGTGCAATCAAACTAGAACTCAGGACTAAGAAACTCAATCAAAACGGCTCAACTACATGGAAACTGAACAACCTGCTCCTGAATGACTACTGGGTACATAACGAAATGAAAGCGGAAATAAAGATGTTCTTTGAAACCAATGAGAACAAAGATACAACATACCAGAATCTCTGGGACACATTTAAAGCAGTGTGTAGAGGGAAATTTATAGCACTAAATGCCCACAAGAGAAAGCAGGAAAGATCTAAAATTGACACTCTAACATCACAATTAAAAGAACTAGAGAGGCAAGAGCAATCACATTCAAAAGCTAGCAGAAGGCAAGAAATAACTAAGATCAGAGCAGAACTGAAGGAGATAGAGACACAAAAAACCCTCCAAAAAATCAATGAATCCAGGAGTTGGTTTTTTGAAAAGATCAACAAAATTGACAGACCGCTAGCAAGGCTAATAAAGAAAAAAAGAGAGAGGAATCAAATAGATGCAATAAAAAATGATAAAGGGGATATCACCACTGACCCCACAGAAATACAAACTACCATCAGAGAATACTATAAACGCCTCTACGCAAATCAACTAGAAAATCTAGAAGAAATGGATAATTTCCTGGACACTTACACTCTCCCAAGGCTAAACCAGGAAGAAGTTGAATCCCTGAATAGACCAATAGCAGGCTCTGAAATTGAGGCAACAATTAATAGCCTACCCACCAAAAAAAGTCCAGGACCAGATGGATTCACAGCTGAATTCTACCAGAGGTACAAGGAGGAGCTGGTACCATTCCTTCTGAAACTATTCCAATCAATAGAAAAAGAGGGAATCCTCCCTAACTCATTTTATGAGGCCAACATCATCCTGATACCAAAGCCTGGCAGAGACACAACAAAAAAAGAGAATTTTAGACCAATATCCCTGATGAACATCAATGCAAAAATCCTCAATAAAATACTGGCAAACCGGATTCAGCAGCACATCAAAAAGCTTATCCACCATGATCAAGTGGGCTTCATCCCTGGGATGCAAGGCTGGTTCAACATTCGCAAATCAATAAACATAATCCAGCATATAAACAGAACCAAAGACAAGAACCACATGATTGTCTCAATAGATGCAGAAAAGGCTTTTGACAAAATTCAACAGCCCTTCATGCTAAAAACGCTCAATAAATTCGGTATTGATGGAACATACCTCAAAATAATAAGAGCTATTTATGACAAACCCACAGCTAATATCATACTGAATGGGCAAAAACTGGAAAAATTCCCTTTGAAAACTGGCACAAGACAGGGATGCCCTCTCTCACCACTCCTATTCAACATAGTGTTGGAAGTTCTGGCTAGGGCAATCAGGCAAGAGAAAGAAATCAAGGGTATCCAGTTAGGAAAAGAAGAAGTCAAATTGTCCCTGTTTGCAGATGACATGATTGTATATTTAGAAAACCCCATCGTCTCAGCCCAAAATCTCCTTAAGCTGATAAGCAACTTCAGCAAAGTCTCAGGATACAAAATTAATGTGCAAAAATCACAAGCATTCTTATACACCAGTAACAGACAAGCAGAGGGCCAAATCAGGAATGAACTTCCATTCACAATTGCTTCAAAGAGAATAAAATACCTAGGAATCCAGCTTACAAGGGATGTAAAGGACCTCTTCAAGGAGAACTACAAACCACTGCTCAGTGAAATCAAAGAGGACACAAACAAATGGAAGAACATACCATGCTCATGGATAGGAAGAATCAATATCGTGAAAATGGCCATACTCCCCAAGGTTATTTATAGATTCAATGCCATCCCCATCAAGCTACCAATGACTTTCTTCACAGAATTGGAAAAAACTGCTTTAAAGTTCATATGGAACCAAAAAAGAGCCCGCATTGCCAAGACAATCCTAAGTCAAAAGGACAAAGCTGGAGGCGTCACGCTACCTGACTTCAAACTATACTACAAGGCTACAGTCACCAAAACAGCATGGTACTGGTACCAAAACAGAGATATAGACCAATGGAACAGAACAGAGTCCTCAGAAATAATACCGCACATCTACAGCCATCTGATCTTTGACAAACCTGAGAGAAACAAGAAATGGGGAAATGATTCCCTATTTAATAAATGGTGCTGGGAAAATTGGCTAGCCATAAGTAGAAAGCTGAAACTGGATCCTTTCCTTACCCCTTATACGAAGATTAATTCAAGATGGATTAGAGACTTAAATGTTAGACCTAATACCATAAAAACCCTAGAAGAAAATCTAGGTAGTACCATTCAGGACATAGGCATGGGCAAGGACTTCATGTCTAAAACACCAAAAGCAACGGCAGCAAAAGCCAAAATTGACAAATGGGATCTAATTAAACTAAAGAGCTTTTGCACAGCAAAAGAAACTACCATCAGAGTGAACAGGCAACCTACAGAATGGGAGAAAATTTTTGCAACCTACTCATCTGACAAAGGGCTAATATCCAGAATCTACAAAGAACTCAAACAAATATACGAGAAAAAAACAAACAACCCCATCAAAAAGTGGGGAAAGGATATGAACAGACATTTCTCAAAAGAAGATATTCATACAGCCAACAGACACATGAAAAAATGCTCATCATCACTGGCCATCAGAGAAATGCAAATCAAAACCACAATGAGATACCATCTCACACCAGTTAGAATGGCAATCATTAAGAAGTCAGGAAACAACAGGTGTTGGAGAGGATGTGGAGAAATAGGAACACTTTTACACTGTTGGTGGGATTGTAAACTAGTTCAACCATTATGGAAAACAGTATGGCAATTCCTCAAGGATCTAGAACTAGATGTACCATATGACCCAGCCATCCCACTACTGGGTATATACCCAAAGGATTATAAATTAGTCTACTACAAAGACACATGTACACGTATGTTTATTGCGGCACTATTCACAATAGCAAAGACTTGGAATCAACCCAAATGTCCATCTGTGACAGACTGGATTAAGAAAATGTGGCACATATACACCATGGAATACTATGCAGCCATAAAAAAGGATGAGTTTGCGTCCTTTGTAGGGACATGGATGCAGTTGGAAACCATCATTCTTAGCAAACTATCACAAGAAGAGAAAACCAAACACCGCATGTTCTCACTCATAGGTGGGAACTGAACAATGAGATCACTTGGACTCGGGAAGGGGAACATCACACACTGGGGCCTATCATGGGGAGGGGGGAGGGGGGAGGAGGGAGGGATTGCATTGGGGAGTTATACATGATATAAATGATGAATTGATGGGTGCTGACGAGTTGATGGGTGCAGCACACCAACATGGCATAAGTATACATATGTAACAAACCTGCACGTTATGCACATGTACCCTAGAACTTAAAGTATAATAAAAAAAATAAATAAATAAATGAATAAACAGATGTACCATGTATTATAAGACTAAACATTGTTAAGTTCAATATTTTCCAATTTGATCTATACATCCAAGACAATCCTAATTCTAAAAATAACATGCTAATCCTTAGCATGCTATTTTGTGAATATCAACAAATTTATTCTTAAATTTATATAGAAAGGCAAAGCAGCCATAATCATCAACAAAACACTGAAAAATAGCAAAGTTGGAACACAGACATGATCCAACTGTAAGACTTCATAAAAAGCTACAGTGATCCAGACAGTATGGTACTGATAAAAATAATAGACATGTTTATGAATGGAACTGAATGGAGAGGCCAGAAATAGATGATAATATGAAAACAGATGAAAATAGTCAACCAATCTCTGACAAAAGAACAAAGACAATTAAAAAAAAATGTTATTCTTTCCAACAAATACTGCTGAAAATTGAATGTCAATTTGCAAACAGTTAATCTAGACAATGACGTTACACCTTTAACAAATATTAATTAAAAATGGTTCACAGACAAACAGGAAGCAAAAAGAATACTAAACCTTCTAAGAAATAATATTAGGGAAAATCTCAATGATCTTGGGTTTGGCAATGACTTTTTAGAAGCAATACTTAAAGCATAATTCATGAAAGAAAAATGTGACATTTGACGTTATTAAAATAAAAAAAAAATCTTAAACTCTGTGAAATAAATTATTAAGAGAATGAAAAGGCAAGCCACAGACTTGTAGAAAATATTAGCAAACATATATCTGATGAAAGACTTACATACAAAATATATGAAAATCTGCTAAAACAACAATAACAACCATGTCTCTTTTTTCAAAAGATTGGCAAAAATTTTAAACAGATACTTCACCAAACAACAGATACAAATGCAAATAAGCATGTGTAAAGGTGCTACTACCATATATAATTAAGGAATTGTAAATTAAAACAACAGTGCAACACCTCTACATACATACTGGAATTACTAAAATCCAAAATACTGATTTATCAAATACTTGCACATATGTGGAGCAATATTCACATTACTGTGGATAATGTGAAATAATACAGCCACTTTGGAAGACAGTTTGACAGTTTCTTACCTCGATAAACATAGCCTCTTCATAAAATTCAACAACTGTTCCTTTAAGTATTTATGTATTGAGTTAAACTTATGCCCTCACAAAATACTGTACACAGAAATTTATGGCAGCTTTACTCAGAATCACCAAAAAATTCCAGAAGTAACTAAAATTTCCTTCAATAGGCAAGTAGAAAAACCGAGACACATCTGTAAAATAGAATATTATTAAGAGAAAAAAAGTAAGTTATTAATCTATGAAAAGACATGAAAGAATCTTAGATGTACATATTTAAAGTGGTAAGAGCTACTCTGAAAAAACTACATATTGTATAAGTCCCAATATAGGACATTCTAGAAAAGGCAAAACTATAGAAACAATAAAAAGCTCAGCTGTTGTCAAGGGTTTTACAGCAGAATAAGATATCAATAAATGAAGCACAGGGGAATTTTAATGCAGTGGAATAATTTTGTGTGAAACTATAGTGGTGGATAGATGGCATTATACATTGGTCAAAATCCATGGGACATATAAAAGTGAAACAGTGTAAATTCTGGACTTAATTAATAATACTGTGTTACACACAGAAAAAAAAAAATACCTAGAAATACATCTAACAAAGGAACTCAAAGTTCTCAACAAGGAGAACTACAAAACAGTGCAAAAAAAAAAATCGTAGATGAAATAAATAGAAAAAATTTCCATGCTCATTGACTGAAGAATCAATATTGTTAAAATGGCTATACTCCCCAAAAGAATCCATAGATTCATGCTATTTCCACGAAAATACCAACATTATTTTCCACAGAATTAGAAAAAAAAAAAAACTATTCTAAACTTCATATGAAACTAAAAAGAATCCAAATTGCTAAAGTAATTTTGAGCAAAAAGAACAAGGCTGAAGGCATTACATTCCCCAACTGCAAACTCCAATACAAGGCTGCAATAACAAAAACAACTTGGTACTTGTATAAAAACAGACACCAAGGCCAATGGAACAGAATAGAGAACGCAGACACAAAGCTACACACCTACAACCAACTGATCTTCAACAACAACAACAAAAAAGCAATGAGGAAACGACTTTCTATAAAATAAATGGTACTGGGATAACTATCTATATGCAGAAGGATGCAACTGGACCCTTACCTGTCACCATATAAAAAAATTAACTCATGATGAATTAAAGGAAAATCTAAGACCTAAAACAATAAAAATTCTAGAAGAAAACCTGGGAAATACCCTTCTGAACCTCAATCTTGGTGAATAATTTATGACTAAGTCCTCAAAAGCAATTAAAACAAAAACGAAACTTGACAAATGAAACCTAAGTAAACTAAGAAGCTTCTGCACAGCAAAGAAACCAAAAACAGAGTAAACAGACAACCCAAAGAATGGGAGAAAATATTCACAAAATGTGCATTTGATGAAGTTCTAATATCCAGAATCTCTAAGAAATTTAAACAAATCAGCAAGCAAAAAAAAATTCCTATTGACAAGTGGGTAAAAGACATCAACAGACACTTCTCAAAAGAAGACATACAAATGGTCAATAAGCGTGAAATAATTGTAAATATCACTAATCACCAGAGAAATGCAAATCAAACCACAGTAAGATACAACCTCACAGCAGTCAGAATAGCTATTATTAACAAGTGAAAATATAACAGATGTTTATGAGGCTGTGGAGAAAGGGGGACACTTATACACTGATGTTGGGAATATAAATTAGTTAAGCCATTGTGGAAAGCAGTTTGGAAGTGTCTTAAAGAACTTAAAACGGAACTACAATTTGACCAAGCAACCTCATTATTAGGTATATACACAAAGGAAAACAAATCACTCTACCAAAAAGACACATGCACTCATGTTTATTGCAGCACTATTTACAATAGTAAAGATATGGAATTACCCAATATTCCCAGAAGTGGTGGATTAGATTTAGAAAATGTGGTACATATACACTGTGAAATGCTATGCAGCCATAAAAGAACAGAATCATGTTCTTTGCAGCAACACTGATGCAGCTGGAGGCTATTATCCTAAGAAAATTAACACAGAAACAGAAAAACAAATATTCTCACATATAAGTGGGAGCTAAGCATTGAATACACATGAATGTCAACATGCTAACAAAAGACACTGGAGACTACTGGAGAATGGAGAGTGTCGGGGGCAGGGGGCAAGAGTTGAAAAACTACTTATTGGTTAATATGCCCACTACCTGGATGATGGGTTGAATTATACTCAAAATCTCAGCATCACACAATAAACTATTGTAACTAATCTGTGTATATACCTCCTAGATTTAAAATAGAAATCATAATTTAAAATCATTAATAGTAATAATAATATTGTGTCATTATTGGTTACTTAATTATGACTAATGTATCACTAAAGCAAGATTTTGATATAGAAAAAACTGTGTACAGCAAGAGGTACATATGAGAATTTTTTGTACTATTCATCAATTGTGTTGTATATCCAAAAGTGTTCTAAAATATAAAGACTTTTAATTAAAATTAAAGCACATCAAAAACAGGCAAATAATAGGAATAGAAGTTTCTCCAAAGAAGTCATATAGTTGGGCAATAAGCACATTAAAATATTTTCAAAATCATTAGCTATTAGGAGAATGTTATTCAACACATTTAGATGCCATATTACACTTATTATCATGGCTGAAAGACAGGTAATCACAAATGTTGGCAAGGATGTGGAATAATTATAACCTTTATAATGGCTACTGTGAGTATAAAATGGTGCATCCACATAGCAAAATATTTTCTCAGTTTCTCAAAAAAGTAAATATAGGTTTACCGTATAACCTAGCAATTCTGCTCAAGTTTGGGTCATAATCCCAAAAGACACCATCTCCAACATCATACTCCCAAATGTTAACATTCCTAAAGATTGAAATCCTTAAAGTCTAAAATTCCAAAAGATCAAAATGCTGAAAATATATTTTGAAACAAATTATTTAAAAGACATTTATTCACATTTTTAATATGAGATTAACTTAAGAAACATATTAAAAACATGACCAGACACATCATAGGCCACTTTATAAAGTAAAGTCGGCAAAAATAATATACATATTTTTGCAAATATAAACACTTAGGTATGCTAATGATAGCTGCATAACAGTTGTGAGCAGATAAATCATATTCACAAAAAAATAAGTCACAAACAGAATGTATAAATGCTTATCACTATGGTTAGTAATTGTGTGCACCCAGCTTTATAACTACAATTATCTGAAACACTGTGACAGACAACCTGTCTTTTGACAAGATGGATCAAAAACTGTGATTGTTAACTATCACATATTCAGTTGCTCAAAGATATCTTAATGTTTTATCTATCACAAAAGCAGGTGTACAAAATGAGTATCTCTTTATTTATTGAGAATATTTCAATGTTTTTATGCACATGCACAATGTTTACCTACACAGTCAACATTATAAAAATGCACTTTCATGAAGCTGAATTTCTGATGTCTAAGGCAGCAGGGGAAATGGCTCTTACAGCTATGAAAGAGAGACTCCTGCATTTGATATCTCCGGGTCTCTGTCTGATTAGATAGTGCTTGCCAATTGTGTTAGCCCATTCTCACACTGCTATAAAGATACTACTCGAGACTGGGTAATTTATAAACAAACAGGGTTTAATTGACTCACAGTTCTGCATGGCTTGGGAGGCCTCAGGAAACTTACAATCACGGCGGAAGGGGAAGCAGACACCTTCTTCACAAGGTGGCAGAAGAGAGTGTGAGCAAAGGAGGAAATTGCCAAGCACTTATAAAACCATCAGATCTCATGAAAACTCACTCACTATCATGAGAACAGTGTAGGTGAAACTGCCCCCATGATGCAATCACCTCCCACCAGATTCTTTCCTCAACATCTGGGGATTACAATTCTAGATGAGATTTGGGTGGGGACACAAAGCCCAACCATGTCACCAACACTGAGGCAGATTTTCCCTACCTAGTCCACTCAGACTCATGAACTAATCTCTGGAAACACTCTCACATCCACGCTCAAAACAATGTTTTACCAGGTTTCAAGGTATTTCTTAATCCAGTTAAATCGACACCTAAAATCAAACCCACAAGTTCAGCTTTTGTCAACTTGGGACCCATACACATCTCCTTAAACCATACATAATTTCTAAAAAGACAATGAACAAATAATAGTTTCACCGAACTAACATGATAGAACACTCCTGTATGAAATTTAAAACACACTAATCCCTTTCCCAGAATTTGCTTTCAGGATTGTAACATTCAGAATTTTAATCTTTTGGAATTGTGATTTTTTAGGAATTTTAGATGTTAGGCATTTTAGACTTTTAGGATTTTGACTTATTTTGTTCTTATGGGATTTCAACATTTGGGATTATGGTGCCTGAAGTTGGGTCTTTTGGGATTAATTATCTGCAGCTATTTTACTGTTACATATATGCCCCCCAAAAGGAAATACATGTTCACAAAAACATGCACATAAATGTTTATAGCAGCATTATTCACAATGGCCAAAAAGCAAAAGGAACCCAAATGCCCATGAATTAATAAATGAATAAACAAAATGTAGTACATCCATAAAATAACATAGTACTCAGTCATAAAATGTAATAGAGTACGGGTACATGATACAACAAGGATAATCCTTGGAACAATTTTACTAATTTAAAAAGTGAGTTGCAAAGGACTACATAGCATATGATCCCATTTCTAACAAATGTCCATAATAGGTAAATTAATAGAAACAGAAAGTAGAGTGATGGCTGCCTGGGGATGAAGAAATTTTGGGATAAAATGGAAGATGAAGGTTAAGATATATGGGTTTTCTTTTTGGAGTGAGGGAAATGTTCTAAAATTTGTTACAGTTACACAGGTCTGTGAATCTACTGAAAACATTAAATTGTTCACTTTAAGTGAGTGAATTGTATGGTGTGCGAACTATATCTACATAAAAGTTTTATATTAAAATCATAATTTCATTTTTTCCTCTAAAGAAACTAAGAGAGGCCGGGCGCGGTGGCTCAAGCCTGTAATCCCAGCACTTTGGGAGGCCGAGACGGGCGGATCACAAGGTCAGGAGATCGAGACCATCCTGGCTAACACGGTGAAACCCTGTCTCTACTAAAAAATACAAAAAGCTAGCCGGGCGAGGTGGCGACGCCTGTAGTCCCAGCTACTCGGGAGGCTGAGGCAGGAGAATGGCTAAACCCGGGAGGCGGAGCTTGCAGTGAGCTGAGATCCGGCCACTGCACTCCAGCCTGGGTGACAGAGCAAGACTCCGTCTCAAAAAAAAAAAAAAAAAAGAAAAAAAAAAAAAAAAAAAAAAGAAACTAAGAGAAGAACACAGATTCTATAGGCAAAGCAAAATAGCCAAAGAGCAGCCTGCTCTGATCAGCCGTCTCACAGGAACACTAAATTTGACAACTATCTATACACATCAAAACATTCATAAAAACCAAAAGTCATATGAATGATCACATTACCTAGTTTTAACTGCATATAACTAAATGAGGCACTGAAGAGGGTGGGAAAAATGATCTCAATTTGCTGATGCATCCCTTTCCAAACCTTCAGCAGCAGTCACTTGGCACAGTGAGAGAACCTGTGATCATGGTAGAGGGATACCTCAGTGATTGTGGAATTTTAAATTAAAACTCAGTGATTCTGAGGAGGGGGCACCAAGATGGCTGAATAGGAAGAGCTCCAGCCTCCAGCTCCCAGCGTGAACGACACAGAAAACAGTTGATTTCTGCATTTCCAACTGAGGTACTGGGTTCATCTCACTGGGGCCTGTTGGACAGTCTGTGCAGGACAGTGGGTGTGGCCCAACCAGCGAGAGCCAAAGCAGGAGGAGGCATCACCTCACCCATCACAAGGGGGAAGGGAATTCCTTTTCCTAGCCAAGGGAAACTGTGACACACAACACCTGGAAAATCGGTCACTCTCACCCTAATACGGCGCTTTACCAAGGGTTTTAGCAAATGGTGCACCAGGAGATTATACCCGCACCTGGCTTGGAGGGTCCCACACCCAGGGAGCCTCCCTAATTGCTAGCACAGCAGTCTGAGATCTAACTGTAAGGCAGCAGCAAGGCTGGGGGAGGGGTTCCCGCCATTGCTGGGGCTTCAGTAGGTAAACAAAGTGGCCTGGAAGCTCGAACTGGGTGGAGCCCACTGGAGCTCAAGGAGGCCTGCCTGCCTCTGTAGACTCCACCTCTGGGAACAGGGCATAGCTAAACAAAAAGCAGCAGAAACCTCTGTAGATGTAAATGTCCCTGTCTGACAGCTTTGAAGAGCATAGTGATTCTCCCAGCACGGAGGCTGAGATCTGAGAACGGACAGATTGCCTGCTCAAGTAGGTCCCTGACCCCAGAGTAGCCTATCTGGGAGAGCCTAACTGGGAGTAGCCTAACTGGAGTGAACCTCAAGCAAACTCCAACAGACCTGCAGCTGAGGGTCCTGACTGTTAGAAGGAAAACTAACAAACAGAAAGGACATACACACCAAAACCCCATCTGTACATCGCCATCATCAAAGACCAAAGGTAGATAACACCACAAAGATGGGGAAAAAGCAGTGCAGAAAAGCTCAAAATTCAAAAAATCAGAGTGCCTCTGATTTTTTTTTTGTTTGGGGAAGCTAACATAATTAATGACTCTGTATTAGGAAATGTGCCTCCCACCAACAGCTATCCTTTTCTAAAATCTAGTTCAAGGATTATCTCTAAAACGTCTCATGTTTATATTTCTCCTAGTGATCTTTCCCCACCAGACTTATAGTCTTCTACTACTCTCCCTCTGACATGGTTTTGTTGTTTCCCCACTCAAATCTCAACTTTAATTGTATCTCCCAGGTTTGGAAACCTCCAGTTAGATTTCAGAAGATGTGTAGAAACGCCTGGATGCCCAGGTAAAAGTTTGCTGCAGGGTCAGGCCCTCATGGAGAACCTCTGCTAGAGCAGTGTGGAAGGGAAATGGGAGGTCAGAGCCCCCACACAGAGTCCCTACTTGGGCACCATTTAGTGGAGCTGTGAGAAGAGGGCCACTGTCCTCCAGACCCCAGAATAGTAGATCAACTTACAGCTTTCACCATGTGCCTGGAAAAGCCACAGACACTCAATACCAGCCTGTGACAGCAGCCAGGAAGGAGGCTATACCCTGAAAAGCCACAGGGGTGGAGCTGCCCAAGACTATGGGAACCTACCTCTTGCATAAGTATAACCTGGATGTGAGACTTGGAGCCAAAGGAGGTCATTTTGTAGCTTTAAAATTTACCGCCCTACTGTATTTCAGACTACTTGGGCTCTGTAACCCCTTTGTTTTGGCCAATCCCATTTGGAATGGCTGTATTTACCCAATACCTGTACCTCCATTGTATCTAGGTAGTAACTAGCTTGCTTTTGATTTTACAGGCTCATAGGCAGAAGGGAGTTGCCCTGTCTCAGATGAGACTTTGGACTGTGGACTTTTGGGTTAATGCTGAAATAAGACTTTGGGGGACTGTTGGGAAGACATGATTGGTTTTGAAATGTGAGAGCATGAGACTTGGAAGGGCCAGGGAAGAATAATATGGTTTGGCTGTGTTGCCAGCCAAATCTCAACTTGAATTGTATTTCCCAGAATTCCCCTGTGTTGTGGGAGGAGCCCAGGGGGAGGTAATTGAATCATGAGGGCCAGTCTTTCCCATGTTATTCTTGTGATAGTGAATAAGTCTCACGAGATCTGATCAATTTATGACGGGTTTACACTTTGTTTCTTCCTAATTTTCCTTGTCACCACCATGCAAAAAGCGCCTTTTGCCTCCCTCCATGATTCTAAGGCCTCCCAGCCATGGGAACTCGAGGTCCAATTAAACCTATTCTTCCTGCCAGTCTCAGGTATGTCTTTATGAGCACCATGAAAACACACTAATTCACCCTTCATATCAACCTGTCTGTTTTCCACTTCATGAGGAGCACAATCTTATTGGGACAACTTGAAGTGAAGCATCATATCACCTACCTGAAATGAAAAACAGACAATACTTCTACTCAGGGAAATAGCAAATGAAGAGTCAAGATAATTCAAATCCATGTCCCTTTCACATTTCAAATTTATCCCAATGCAAACAAAGGCTAAGACGATTCTCTGAGGACCCCCAAGGTATATGGAGGAATTCCAGGCCTTGTCCTTATCTTTTAAAATGGCCTGGGGAAACATAGCCATGGTCTTATAAAATTACAAAAGCTGGCCATGGGTACCCATATCCCCACACATAACCTGCTAAATGTAGCTTTTGTGGTCTTCAATAACTGAGATAGGGCAAAAGAGGCACATAAGAACCAAAGAAAGGCAGAGAGAGAGACTAAAGGGAGGGCCAATTGTTGGCCCTTGCTATGGGAGAAAAACTCCCACCTCCAGCTCATCTTGGGAGAAACCCCAAGAGCCTTGCCGTACCTGTGGCAAGTCAAGACACTGGAGTCTAGAATGCCAAGTGAGTAACAAGGGCCTACAGGCTCGCAATCCCTCTGGGTCCTGTCATCAATGTGGCAAAAAAAAAAGGGCAATGGAGAAAGGTCCCAAATTCTGAGGGGAGGATGGGACTCCTAATGCCTTGCTGCCCCTGGCGAAAGACTGAAGGGGCCCAAGGCCTACAATGGCTCTGATGAGGCAATCAGTCCCAATCATAGCAACAGAGTCTTAGATAAACCTAGATGTGTCAGGTAAATATATTGATTTCCTTGTGGACACAGGGTCTGGACTGCTAGTTCTTACTTTCTGTCCTGGATCACTATCTGCAAATGCTGCATTATCATTGGTGTTGATGGCAAACGCCAGACTAGGATTTTTCACTCTACCCCTAAGTTTTAAATTTAGGGCTAGTACAAAAGGCACTTCAAGGGTATGGGAACCAAGTTCTCCCAGCATCAAACTCTGAGGGGGATATACTCCCTCAGAGTAAAAGCAGAAAGCATCATCTATCAAGTAAAAGCAAAAAAACAAAAACAAACAAACAACAACAACAACAAAAACATGGTCTGTCTTAAGACATAAAAGAAGAGTTCCTCAAGTAATCAATTGCAACCTAAATTAACTAGTACATATCAGGTGCTCCTGAGTAAAACAACTGCAGTAAAACTTAGAGGTATGGGACCTTGGGTGCACTTATCAAGAACAAAGAAATTGTTCCATTTGAGTCTTCACAGAAACCCTTGATACAGACTCCAAGCTATTTATATGATGCACTGGAGGATTTAAAGCTTCTGTTCAAGAAACAACCAGGCAACCAGGACCCAAAGCATCAGAGTTAAACAGCTTTCTTTGTTCTTGATCTGTGAATCTTTTATTTTGGTACAATTATGTTACACTTTGTTTTGCTCATAGTTTTTCCCACAAGAAAACTGGGTGGAATAGGCCAACCCCGATGGGGAAGAAACGCTTTCCTCAGTATATTGTTACTACTAATCTTTGGGACCTACTTGTTTAACTCTCTTGTAAACTTTGTGTCTTTTAGGTGGCAACAGTTCCACATCAAAATGATGGTTATGCAGGAACTCCAGCCTATTCTATTGGAGGATATGACCAATAATGTTTAAATCAGGTAGAAAGAGACTTTCAGACCCTGGCTCAGCAGGGACACTGTTGTCTCTCAGCATGAAGCTGCTCTAGAAGTGACCTAGCCCTTCAACAACCCTTAGGAATATGGACCCAAAGACTCTGAAAGAGAAAATAAAGTATATTACATAGGGTGGCCATAGCCTTCCTAGACAGTAAACAAAATAACTTGTCAAATGGATGGAAAGAACAAACTATCCAAACAGTGCACAGATCACATCCTGAGCTCATGGTTAGAACATATTGCAGCAAGAAAGTAAAAGAGCAGAAGGGAAAATCCCCCAATTTGCAGAAGTGAAAAACCACTGTTAGTGTCCTTGAGTTGACTTACACTCATTATAAAGTAAAAGACACACCCCTGGGGAGAGATTTAAGATACTAATGAGACATACAATGTATTGTACTGTATGTATTATATGTTTCATTAGCATCTTAAATCTCCGCACATGTGCTTATAGAAAACAACCCATAACATACGTGACAGCAACACCCCTTCCCACCCCTTCATTAATAATTATGTAAGACTCCCATAAAGCGAGTTTCTCCAGTGTCAGTTGGTGCTGTTTCACCTGTGAGGAGACTACTCTGATCAGCTGTCAGAGTGTACTTTTGCTTTGCAATAAAGTATCTTGCTTGCTTTTACTTCAGACTTGCTCTCAAGAATTTTTTGGGTGGTGAAGTCAATAACCTGAAGGGGCCCACCAGCAACAATGGGACATATACATGTACAATAAAGTGTATTAAAAGGGTAGAGATAATAGATGCAAGACTGATGGCAGTGGTTATGGCCTGGCAGTGAATTTGGAGGGTAGATGCAAGACAATGGAATAAGAATGGAGCATACAGATAGATACAACAATATTGGTAATGTTTTAGTTCTTTTATTTGTTGGTGGATTGGGAGGTACTTGTATAATTATTATTCTTTACAATGTATATATATTTTGTTCAAATCAGATATTACATAAAAAATATTTTAAAATTATTAGAGACTGCAAACAAGTATTTTCCTGGCCCCCAAGCTGAACCACCAAATGCAACTAAAAGGTAGATTATTCATTGCTTCACCAAATAATGTTTAATGGTAAATTCTGCTTCCGTTTTGGTCAGAGTTTGATTCATGTTGTGTACATACTTTTTGCCTGAAACCACAAAAATTATCTGGTCGTATTTATTGAATGTGTAATTTATTCTCAAATGATAAAATTGCATTTTGTTCATCCAATATTTCTTTTATATACTGTGGTGATATGAAATAGAAAAACTATTAAAAGTGTTAGTTCTCCCAATTTGAAAGCCCTATATTGAGCAAATGGAGAACAATATGTGAATTTCATGAGCCCAAACACTTTTGGCATATGTGTTAGTTCTAGCAAAGCCTCTTTTATTGTGCTATTATAATAGTTTAGAGGTAATAGAGGGCAGTAAATAACAGCCCAGTTGGGGTGTCTGTACAACTTTCCAGATTTAGAGGATATGGTGTTAGCAAAAAATAAACTTAGGGATAATGCAGTCAAGCTGATCAAAAATTGAATGGCTATATTTTTATTTCTCCCAGATCCTGGGATATTAATAGCATGTTGTCTTAGTTTTGAATGTGTAAAAATAAAAATTATGAACAAAAAAAGACAGACATAATTCTAAGGACAATCTGATTTTATTTGCTTATGTATGCTTTTAAAGACATTGCAATTTATTGATTTTAAAAAGTAGCATTAAAGTTGGACCTATAAACCAAATCCTAGAAATTTAGAATATTCAAAATGCATTCTGCTCAAAAATGTTAAAAGAAATTATCTTAAACCTTTTATGAAATCTTGAATTTTAAAAGAAATATTGTAAAGTTTTGTAAGATGTCATAAAAAGTATGGGTATTAGAAAATTGGAATCTATCTTTAAAGTAAGGCGATAAAAAACAAGGAAGTCAAAAACTAAGGAAAACAGACAAAGAACTTAAACATACAATAGCTCTATATTCTAAAACATCGCACTAATTGAATTGCATCGTAATTTAGAATTTTGCAGAGTATTTTAAAATCTTTAAAATCTGACTTAAGTAGGGAAAATAAGACTCTTGGTTTAAGGAGTTTGTCTGAGGAAATAATGAAAAAAATGATAAAAGTGCTGCCAGTGTTGTTTTCAAGATGAAGTGAAAAATAGTACACATAAGAGTTTCGTCTAAAATGGGGAGAAAGAAAGAAGCTGGGTGAGGGTTTTTCTGATGGGAAAGATAATATAAGATACAAAGTAGTATAGAAGATATAATCACAATTTTAATATATTAAGAAGATTCTTTATAAATATATAGCCTTTTCTCCACCCAAAAAAAATATGACTTTAGAATTTATGTAAGCCAAATTATGTATACATACATATATATTATATACATACAACAAGTAACTAAAGCAGGAACAGAAAATGAGCAAGCAAAGTCAATGAATATTGGATCTGTCACATATGGATGTAAGAAGCACCAAAGGAATGTTTCAACTAGAAAAATAATGAAAAAACCTTAGAGAAGAGTTAGCTTAGGGAATAGTGTACTTGATGTTGCAATAACTTTTGAGGCTTTTTACTAGGTGGTGTAGGTATTGACAAACACATTTCTGTTCTTTAATTTTAGCCACAATGAAAAACATTGTGAACTATGGCTTTAGGTGTCTTCATGTCTTATAGCTTGCCCAAATGGCTCCAAATTTTCTCTTTCTAGAATCTCCCCTCATCCAGCTCCAGAGATATCAATGCCATAAAAGAAGGAAGCCGTATTCCTTATTCAGAGATACATAAGTTGCCCTAGGACACATAAGATTAAGCCTAGCTTAACACTCAGAAAGCAGAAAAGAAGGTCCTGGATATCTTCTCAAAACCTGTTATCTAAATGAAGTTTATAACTCATTCAACACAGATCTCTCAGCCCCTAGAACAGTTGTCCCCAGCCGTTTTGACCCCAGGGACTGGTTTTGTGGAAGACAATTTTTCCACAGGCAGGTAGTGTGGGGGTGAGGGTTGAGGAGGGATTCAGGATGATTCAAGTGAATTACATTTTTTGTGTTCTTTATTTCTTTATTATTACATTGTAATACCTAATGAAATAATTATACAACTCACCATAACATAGACTAAGTGGGAGCCCTGAATTTGTTTTCTTGCAACTATATGGTCCCACCTGGGGATGATGGGAGACACTGACAAATCATCAGGCAAAGGAGTGTGCAACCTAGCTTCCTCACATGCGCAGTTCACAATAGGGTTCATGCTCCTATGAGAATATAATGCTGCCACTGATCTGACAGGAGGCAGAGCACAAGGAGTAAGTCCAGTCATGGGGAGTAGCTGTAAATACAAATGAAACTTTGCTTCTTTTCCTGCCGTAAATCTTTAGGATGTTATGCTAAGTGTAACGATTCAGTCACATAATTAAAAATACTGCATAATTCCACTTATATGAGGTATCTAAAATAGTCAAACTCAGAGAAACAGAGTATAGAATGGTAGTACCAAGAGCTGGTGAAAGGGGAAATAGGGACTTGCTTTTCGAGGGGTATAAAGTTTAAATTATAAAAATGAATAAATTTTAGAGATCTGCTGCATAACATTGTACCTATAGTAGACAATATTTGTAAAACTTAAAAAGTTTGTTACAAGGGTAGATCTCATGTTAAGTGTTTTTTGCCACAATAAATTTGTTAAATGCTTTTGACATACTAAATAAGTAAATAAATAAAATTATAGATTTAAGATAATTTTCCCTCAGTAATTTTAAGGCAATACTTCATTACCTTCTAATATCAGGATTTCTACTGAGAGGTCTGATTTCATTGTTTCCTTATTTATGACCTTATCCATGACCTCTTCCCCATAGCTTTTGGAATTCTTTACCTTCAGTATTTACGATCATTTTATTTTGTTTCATTTTCACTTTTACATAAAAGGTTATTTCCAAAATTCTAATAACGTTTGGTTATTTATTCAAAACTAAGAGAGCCACTGTGTTAGTCCGTTCTTATGCTGCTAATAAAGACATCCCTAAGATTGGGTAATTTATAAAGGAGAGAGATTTAATTGACTCACAGTTCAGCATGTCTAGCGGGGGGCTCTGGAAACTTACAATCATGTTAGATGGGGAAGAAAACACATGCTTCCCGGGGTGACAAGACGGAGAAGTGACAAGAAAAAGGGGGAAAAACCCCTTATAAAACCATCAGATCTTGTGAGATCTCACTTACTAACATGAGAACAGCATGAGGGCAACTGCCCCAAAGATTAAATTACCTCCCACCAGGTCCCGCCCACAACACTTGGGAATTATGGGATCTGTAATTCCAGATGAGAGTTCAGTGGAGACACAGTCAAACTGTATCAGTCACTAAAAGGTGAACACTGAGGGATGGTTGAGTCTAATATTCTAGATTCCTCAGGCAGAATAGTCATTTTGTTAGGCAACTCTTATCATTGTATTTATGTATTTTAGGCTGGTCAGTGGAAACCATGAAGAACTGTGCAATGTCGCCTATAGATATAAACCTAAATTCCAGTGATCTAAGAAACGGAAATAGAAAGAAATTCTGAGTTCTCACTGATCTAGGACCCCAGAATTGAAAGAGGTTTTGAGTTGAGTTCTCTCTGTTCTTCAGCAGATTTTTTTTACCAAATCTGTCTTTTTGAGTTTTTCCCTCTCATTTATAGACTTTGACGATCATTTTGGTTTTCAGATCCATTCCCATTCATATTCGTATAAATACAGTTTGCCTCTATTTAATTAACCTTTCAGGAATTACACCATGCAGACTGAGTTTTTTTTTTTCTCTCATCCATCATCAGGGACATTTAGTCTTCAGCTTTTTTGTATCTGACAAGTAAGTTATCACTTATTTATCAACTTCGAACTTAAAATTATTCGACAATTCTGATCTTCTGTCTTCTTATCTCAATATTATTTGATATATGACTTAAAAATGCCTTAATAAGCATGTGAATGGAATGTCATGATATATCACAATAAATGTGCATGCATAGTTTACCACATTTAACCAGAAATCTAAATGATGTATTTATAATCACCTTTCTAGGGGGTGTTGATCTTTTTGTTTTCTTTTTTTAAAATTTTATAGGTACATATTAGATGGATATATTATGGGGTACCCTTTGTTTTCTACTTCTTCTCGAATCTGCTTTTATAATGTATGCCTTATTATGTTGCCATCAATTTATTCTAAAATTTCAAATCAATTACTATAGAGATGTTCATAATAGACTGTTGTGGTTTTAATTTCCTTTCCATATCAAATATCATATTTTTAGTTTATTTTTAAAAATCAGACTTTTAAGATTTACTTATTGTATTACTCATCTTAAATAATTAGTTTTTAGTTTCACATAATTTTTTCACTCTTCTCTCTTCTGATATTAAATTTAACTTCATGGTTAAATCCCTTTTTCTACTTTCCTTCTACTTTTTCTGTTTTTGCTTTACAAATTTCTGAAGAGGTGGATACTGAGTCCATTAATTTTGGGGGTTCAAAAAATAAAACTATTCAAAGCTATAAATTTTCTTTGTAATAGTTGTTTTCCACAAGGATTGAAGTCCATGTTCTTTTTTCTATACCACCAGCTTCTTTTTTGATCCAGAAGACTGTATTAGTGTTTGTTAATTTCTAAAAGCTATTTAATTCAAATTACACTGGATCATGATAAGAGAACATGTTACATCTCTCTGTCTTGCTTTGTTTCAGGTGTATTTTGTGGCTAAATATATACATACTCTCTGTAAATTATGTAAGGACATAAAAACTATAAATATTTGTTTATGGAATATGAAGTTTTCTGCATTTCAAATAGACCTTATTGGTTGTAGATGTTTACTTCTTATTTACTTCTTGGATCCTTAATCTGTTAAGTTCTGAAAAAAGAGAAAAGTATTTTTAATACAAATGAAGGATCTACAGGATCTTTTGTCAAAGATCATGTAGTTGCAGGCTTACAACATAAAATTGTATATTTCACCATTAATCTGACAAATGACATGTTATTTTGTCCCTTACATATTATTTCATACTAACTATGGACAATTTTTTAATTCTCTTCCTTTAATTTTTGCTGGTTTGCTCAAGTTTCTGATATTCTCTGGTATATCGGAAGTTTTACTATGTAAAGCATTCTAAAGTTTTTGTTCTATTTTAGGGAATATGTATGTAGATAATGATAAACTCTACATCATTTCAAAAAAAAAGCTTACAAATTGAGGCTAAAAATTTAGCAGTAACCTGAGAAAGATTAGAAATAGAATGTACAAGTTTCAGTAATCTCAGAACTTTGAGAGGAGAGGTGAATAGATCACTTGAGGCTAGCAGTTAGAGACCAGCCTGCCAAAATGATGAGACCCCATCTCTACTAAAAATACAAAACAAAATTAGCCAGACTTGGTGGCACGGAACTGTAATCCCAGTTACTTTGGAGGGTAGAGGCAGAAGAATTGCTTGAACCCAGGAGGCAGAGGTAGAAGTGAGCCATGATCATGCCACTGCATGATCAAAAAAAAAAAAAAAAAAAAAAAAAAAAGAAAATATAAAGAATGTACCACTTTCAAAAAATTGAGAATTGTCAGAAAACATTCCGTTAAAGAAATACTTGAAATAAACATAGACATAACATGGTAAACAGAAAACCAGAAATATAGAGAGTTAAATACATCCAAATGTATCACAAATTATAAGTTGAACTGACTAAATTTATCTGTTAACTAAGAGAGATTCTGAATTTGGTTGAAAAAGAAATGTAATGTATATTTATAAGACATGCATTTAGATTTTAAAAGTCCAGGAAACTTGCAAATGAAAGGGAGCAGAAAGTCATTCCTAAAAAGTCTAAAACAGATAGATAATATAGTATATTAGCATACTGTGTTAGTCCATTCTTATATTGCTATAGAGAAATACCTGAGACTCAATAATTTATAAAGAAAGAGGTTTAATGAACTCACGGTTCTGTAGGCTGTACAGGAAGTATGGTGGCATCAGCTTCTGAGGAGGCCTCAGGGAACTTCCAATCATCTTGGAAATTGAAGGGAAAATAAGGCACTTCACAAAGCCAGAGAAGGAGGAAAAGAGAGAGAGGAGAGGTGCCACACAGTTTTAAATGACCAGATCTCACAAGAACTCACTCACTATTGCGACCAAGGGAAATAGTGCTAAACCTTTCGTGAGAAACTCCTCCCTTAATCCAATCACCTCCCACCAGGACCTACCTCCAACATTGGGGATTACAATTCGACATGAGATTTGGTGGGGAAACAGATCAAAACATATCATATATGACAATATAGAATTTAGAAAGAAAAATTCTAACATGAAAAAGTTTTTATTTTAATAAAAATTATCACTGAAAATGCATAATATGTATGCATCTCATGTATCTAACGATATAACTTAAAATCTAAAAAATGTAAAGAACAAATATATATATATAACTATTATACATGAAATTGTTATCATTAGAATAACGAAGAAGAAATAGAAAAATCACAATTATTATGGGGAACTTTAATGAAATTTCTTTTAAAAAAAATTTAATCACAACCTCAATGGGTTTTTAAAAATTATTTTAGATTCAGGAGGTAAATGTGCATGTTTGTTTTTTATGTGGAAATAATACTGTGCAATGGTGAGGCTTGGACTTGTAGTGTACCCATCACCCAAATAGTGAGCAATGTACTTAATGTGGTTTGGTTCTGTGTCCCCACCAAATCTCATGTTGAATTGTCAATAACAATGTTGAAGACGTGGTCTGGTGGAAGGTGATTGGATCATAGGGGTGGTCCTTCATAAATGGTTTAGCACCGTTCCTTTGGTGCTGTCCTATGATAGCGTTCTCATGAGATCTGGGTGTTTAAAAGGGCATGGGTCTTCTCCTTTCTCTCTCTTCCTCCTGCTCTGTTCATGTGAGGTGCTGGTCTTGCTTCGCTTTCTGCCATGATAGTAAGTTTCCTGAGGTCTCCCCAGAAGCAGACCAGATGCTGCCATGCTTCCTGTACAGCCTGTAAAACTGAGCCGACAAACCTCATTTTTAAAAATAAACTACCCAGTCTCAAGTATTTCTTTAAAGCAATGTGAGAATGGGCTAATATAATACACGGTAAGCACTTTTCAAATACTCACCCCTCCACCATTCTTACTTGTGTCATCCGAATGTCTATTATTTTCATTTTAATGTTCATGTGTACCCATTGTTTAACTTCCACTAATAAGTGAGAACATGTAGTACTTGATTTCATGTTTCTGGGTTATTTCACTAAGGATAATGTTCTCCAGCTCCATTGATCTTAGTGCAAAAGGCAAAATTTTATTCTTTTTTATGGCTGCATAGATTTCCATGGTGTATATAAACACATATATGTGTAAATATAGAATATATACCTATATGTAATTATAATATACACATATATGCACATATTTCTTATAGGTAATATATATTATACACATAAATGTTTCTTAACTTTTAATAAATATATTTTATATATGTGTAAATTATATATGTGTACCTACGTGTGTGTATATATATATAAACACATGTATTCCACAGGGTGTATATGTGTATATGTGTGTGTGCCTGTGTGTATATATATATAATGAGTGTATGTACGTGTATACGCATATATATCCACATTTTTCTTTATTTGATTATCTGTTCATGGACACTTAGGTTAATTCTATGACTTTGCTATTGTGAATGATGCTGCAATAAAAATGCAAGTGCAACTGTTCTTTTTATATAAATGTTTATTTTTCTTTGAGTAGATGCTCGGTAGTGGGATTGATTATTGGACCGAGTGGTAGTTCTACTTCTTTGAGAAATCTCCATATTGTTTTCCATTGAGGTTTTATTAATTTACATTCTCGTTCTCATCAAGAGTGTATGGGCATTCTCTTTTCTCTGAATCCACATTAACATCTGTGGGTTTTTTTTTTTTTTTTTTGGCTTTTTAATACTAACTATTCTGATCAGTGTAAGATGGTATCTTGTTGTGGTATTGATTTGCATTTATCTGGTGGCTTGTGATGTGGAGCATTTTTTCATGTTCATTGGCCACTTTTATGTCTTATTTTGGGAAGTGTCTGTTCCTGTCCTTTGCTCACTTTTTAATGTGTGTTTTTTTTTTTTTTTTTTTTCCTTATTACATTGTTTGAGTTATGTGTAGATTCTGGATATTTGTTATTTATCAAAGGCATAATTTGCAAATATTTTCTCCTATTCTGTATGTTGTCAGTTTATAATATTGAAATTTTCTTTCTGTACAGAAGCTGTTTACTTTAAGTCCCATTTGTCTATTTTCACTTTGTTTACATTTGCTTTTGAGGTCTTAATGATAACTTCTTTACCTAGGCCAATGCCCAGAAAAGTTTTCCTAGATTTTCATCTGGAATTTTTGTAAGTCTGTGGTCTCACATTTAAGTTTTTAATTGACATTGAGTTAATTTTTGTATATGGGAAAGATTGGGGTCCACTTTCATTTTTCTGCATATGGCTAGCCAATTTATTCAGAACCATTTATTAAATAGGATGTCCTTTTCACATTATTTTTGTCAAAATTTTCAAAGATCAGTTGGTTATAGGTATTTGACTTTTATTTCTGGGTTCTCTATTCTGTTTCATTTATTTAGATGTCTACTTTTGTACCAGTATTATTCTATTTTGGTTACTATAGCCTATATATGATGTTCAGTTTCAGTCTCCTGCATATCACTAGCCTATTATCCCAGCATCATTTATTGGATAAGGATTCACTTCCCCATTGCTTTTTTGCTCAAGTTTGTCAAAGATCATGTAGTTGCAGGCTTACAACATTATTTATGTGCTCTCTATTCTGTTTCATTGGTCTACATGTCTGTTTTTGTGCCACTGACATGCTGTATTTTTTACTGTAGCCTTATAATATGGTTTGAAGTTGGGTAACATAATGCTTCCAGCTTCATTCATTTTGCTTAAAATTGCCTTGGCTATTTAAACTCTTTTTGCTTCTGTATTAATTTTTTTTAATAATTCTGTGAAAAATATCATCTGTAGTTTCATATAAATGAATCTGTAAATTGCTTTGGGTAGTATGGCCATTTTAATAATATTGATTATTCCTATCAATGAGAATGGAATAAATTTTCATTTCTTTTTATCAACTCCAATTTCTTCGAGCAGTGTTTTGTAATTCTTATCATAGAGGTTTTTCACCTCCCTAGTTAGCTTTATTACTAGGTGTTCTATGCTTCTTGTGGCTATTGTGAATGGGATTGTGTTCTTGATTTGCCTCTGAGCTTAGACATTGTTGATGTATAGAAAGGTTACGGATTTATTTATTTATTTATTTATTATTATTATTATTATTATTATTATTATTTTGGCGGAATCTTGCTCTGCCGCCCAGGCTGGAGTGCAGTGGCTCGATCTCGGCTCACTCCAAGCTCCGCCTCCCGGGTTCATGCCATTCTCTTGCCTCAGCCTCCCGCGTAGCTGGGACTACAGGCGCCCACCACCACGCCCGGGTAATTTTTTTATATTTTTAGTAGAGACAGAGTTTCATTATGTTAGACAGGATGGTCTCACTCTCCTGACCTCGTAATCTGCCCGTCTCGGCCTCCCAAAGTGCTGGGATTGCAGGCGTGAGCCACCGCACCTGGCCGAAAAGTCACTCATTTCTGTACATTGATTTCATATCCTGAAATTGTTTTGAGGTTGCTTATCAGATGAAGGAAACTTTGGGCAGACACTCAGGTTTTCTAAGTATAGAATTATGTTGTCTGCAAACAGAGATAGTTTGACTTCCTCTCTTCCTAGTTAGACACATTTTATTTCTTTCTTTTATTTGATTTCTCTGGCTATACATTCCATTTCTAAGAAAAACAGGAGTAGTGAGGATGGTCATTTTTTTTTCTTGTTCCAGTTCTCAAGGGCAGTGCTTGCAGCATTTTTCCATTCAGTATAATATTGACTGTGGGTTTGTCATAGATGGCTCTTACTATTTTGACATAAATTCCTCCAATACCTCTTTTTTTGAGGACTTTTAACATAAAGCAATGTTAAATTTTATTGAAAGCCTTTTCTGCATCTATTGATATAATCATATCATTTTTGTTTCTAGTTTTCTCAATGTAGTGAATTACATTTATTGATATGCACGTTGAAGCAACCTTGCATCCCAGGGATAAAACCTACTTGATTGTGTTGAATTAGCATTTTGATATGCTGCTGGGTTTGGTTTGCTAGTATTCTGCTGAGAATGTTTGCTTCTATGTTCATCAAGGATATTGACCTGAAGTTTGTGTATGTGTATGTGTGCCTCTGCCACATTTTGGTATCAGGATGATGATGGCTTCATAGAATGAGTTACAGATGACTGCTTCTTCCTCAATTTTTTGCAGTAATTTTAGTACGAATAGTATCAGCTCTTCTTTATACACGTGGTAGAATTTGGCTTTGAATTTGTCTGGTCCTGGACATTTCCTGGTTGGTAGGTTTTTTTATTACTGATTGAATTTCAGTACTCATGATAAATGTGTTCAGGGATTTAATTTTTTCTTGCTTCAATCTTAGAGGATTGTAGTTTTCAGAAATTTATCTATTTCCTCTAGATTTTCTAATTTGTGTGCATAGAGGTGTTCATAGTAGTTTCTTAGAGGTTTTTTTTTTTTTTTTTTTTTTTTTTTTTTTTTTTTTTTCCCCTCCCTTCACCCTTAGAGTTTTTGGTTTTTGGGTGTGTGCCATTGGTAATGTCCCCTTGGTCATTTCCTGATTGTTTTTATTTGGATCTTTTTTGTTAGTTATTCTTTATTACTCTGCCCAGCAACTTATTATTTTTGCCTTCAAAGAAACAATTCCTGGATTCGTTGATCTTTTGTATAGTTACTCACACCTCAGTTTCCTTCAATTCAGCTCTGATTTGGTTATTTTTGACTTCAGCTAGTCTTTAGGTGAGTTCACTCTTGTTTCTTTAGTTCTTGTAGGTGTGATGTTAATTTGTTAATTTGAGATTTTTGTAACTTATTGATTTTGATGGTTAGTGCTATAAACTTCCCTCTTAACACTTCTTAGCTTCATCCCAGAGATTCTACTATGTTGTATATTTATTAGCATTAGTTTCAAGGAATTACTTGATTTCTGCTTTAATTTCATTTACTCAAAAGTCATTCAGGAGCAGTTTGTTTAATTTCCATGTAATTGGTTTTGAGCAATTTTCTTAGTATTGATTTATATTTTTATTGTGCTGTGGTCTGAGAGTGTGTTTAATATAATTTTAGTATTTTGAATTTGCTGAGGATTTTCTCATATCTGATTGTGTGGTCGATTTTATAGTATGTGCCATGTGCATATGAGAATAATGCATACTTTATTTTCTTTGTTTTTATGGTGGATAGTTCTCAAGATGTCTGTTTGGCACATTTGGTCCAATGCCTAGTTCAGGATCCAAATATTTTTGTTAGTTTTCTGCCTCGATGATCTGTCTGGTATCATCAGTGGAGCGTTAGTGACACCTACTATTATTGTGTGGTTATCCAAATCTCTGTAACTCTCTAATAACTTATTTTATGAATCTAGGTGCTCCTGTGATGGGTGCATATATATTTAGGATTGTTAGGACTTCTTGTTGAATTGAACCTTTTACCTCTATGTCATGTTTTTCATTTTACTTTTTTAATCATTCTTGATTTAAAATCTTTTTTTTTTCCCAGAAATTAGAATAGCAACTCCTGCTTTCTTTTGTTTTCCATTTGATTGATAATTTTTTTCTCCATCCCACCCCCCCCCCTTTTTTTTTTTTTTTTGAGCCATTACTTTGGGTGTCAATGCATGTAAAATGAGTCTTTTGTTGACGTCATACAGTTGGATCTGACTTCTTTTTCCAGCTTGCCACTCTGTGCCTTTTAATTGGGAAATTCAGCCTGCCTACATTCAAGGTTACTATTGATATGTGCAGGTTTGACCCTGTCATTGTGTTGTTAGCTGGTTATTGTTCACACTTGATTGTGTGTTTGTATTATCGTGTAAATAATTTATGTATGTAAGTATGTTTTTGTGGTGGCTGGCAATGCCCTTTACTGTCTGTGTTTAGCGCTTCTTTCAGGACTTCTTTTAAGGCAGGTTTGGTGGTAACAAATTCCCTTGGCATTTATTGTCTGAAAAGAATCATTTTTCTCCTATGCTTATGAAGCTTACTTTGCCTGATCATGAAATTCTTCTCTTTAAAAATGTTAAATATAGGCCTCTGTATTAGTCTGTTCTCATGCTGTTAATAAAGACCTACCCAAGACTGCGTGATTTATAAATGAAAGAGTGTTAATGGACTCATAGGTTCCCACAGCTGGGCAGGCCTCACAATCATGGCAGGAGGCAAACAAGAAGCAAAGACACATCTTACATGGCAGCAGGCAAGAGAACGTCTGCAAAAATCTCCCATTTATAAAACCATCAGGTGTTGTGAGACTTACTCAGTATCACGGGAACAGCATGGGAAATACCTGCCCTCATGATTCAATTACCTCCCATCAGGTCCCTCCCATGACATGTGGGGATTATCAGAATTCAAGGTGAGATTTGGATGGGGGGCATGGCCAAACCATATCAGTCCCCAAACCCTTTAGTCTTATAGAGTTTCTGCTGGAAGGTCCACTGTTAGCCTGATGGGGTTTCCTTTGCCATTTTCTCTCTAGCTTTCTTTCCTATTTTTGGAATTTTGATTTTGGAGAATCTGATGACTTTGTGACTTCTTGTATAATACTTCACAGGGGTTCTCTGTATTTCTTGAATTTGAATATTGACATCGTAGCAAGATTGGATAAAATTTCTTGGACAATATCTGAAAATGTGTTTTCCGAGTTACTTGCTTTCTCTTCCTCTCTCTTGGGGATGCAAACATGTCATAGATTTGGTCTCTCTAGAATCCTGTATTTCTCTGAGGTTTTATTCACTCTTCTTTATTGTTCTTTCTTTATTTTTGCCTGACTTACATTTTGGAAAACTGTCCTTCAGGCTTTGAAACTCTTTCATCAGCTTGGTTAATTCTGATGCTAATATTTGGTATTGTATTCTGAAAAATTTTTAAGTGAGTGTTTCAACTCTATCAGTTTAGTCTGGTTGTTACTTAAAGTGATCATTTCATCTTTTATATTCTGCATCATTTTATTGTATTTCCTAGATTCCTTGGATTGGGTTTCATCTCTCTCCTGAATGTAGATGATCATTATTTTTATCCGTTTTCTCATTTATCTTTCTTACATTTTAGACATTTCAGCATTTTTAAAAGCCATTGTTTGGAAATTAATTCAGTCCTGTAGAAGTAAGAAGACCCTAGCTTTTTGGGTTGCCAGAGTTCTTGTGCTAGTTATTTATCTTCTGTGTAGGCTGATGTTTCTCCAGTCTTTGAAATTGATGTTTTTGAAATGGGATTTTAATGCTTTTATCTTATTTGTTGCCCTTATGGTTTTGCATGTATAAGGTGGGTTCAGTTGAATAGCTTCAATACTAATCCACTTCTAGGTCTTAGAGGAGCCTCCTCAAATTACTGTCTCCATAGCTGCATTTTTTGTTGGGTGTTCTGGTCCTTAGGGCTCCCTCAGGCCAGGGGCTGTAGTTAGCAGACAGGCTGTATCCTTACCTGGTTTTTCTAAATTTGCTGTCTGAGTGCTTTCTGAAAGTACATGAGTTTGCATTTGCCTGCAGAGTTCTGGTAGAAGCAGGAATGCTGTGCAGAAATTTTTAGTGCATGTGGCCCATTTGACTATAAGAGGCAGAGGTGGATGAAGTTGCCTGATCTTCCATCAAGATGTTTGGGGGTAAATTGGATGCTGCACCTCTCAGCAAATTTAGACAGATATATGTCTACCATGCTGGAAGCTCCAGAAGATGTGGCTTGCTTGTCTCCAAGACACAGAGGTGGGTAGTCACCCACCATGACATCTGAGTATTTCTTAGGGAAACAGAAGGCTTTGCCTTCTGGCTAAGTTCAAACGGAAGAAGGACCATTGGGCTGGAAGCATTAGCAAGCATTGCCCACCTGGCTACCAGTGGTCAGAGTTTAGGGATTCACTGGCCCTGCCATTGGGGTGCTTCTTGGGACAACAGGAGGCTATACTCTCTAGCTGCATTCAGGAAGAAGAGGGATCTCTGGGGTGGAAGTCTAACAGGCATTGCCTGCCTAGCTACAAGCAGCAGGGGTGGGCAGGTCACCCACCTGCCACCCAGGTACTTCCCAGGAAAATAGGAGGTTGCTCTCTTGGCTGAGTTCAGACAGAAGTGGAATCACTAGGTCAGAAGCTCTAGAAAGAATTGCCTGCCCAGCTACTACTGGTAAGAGTGGGTGGGTCCACCCGCCCAGTGGTGCAGATGCTTCCTGGTACCTTTGTATTTATGTGTGCTTTTATGATGATGAATATTGTTCTTTTATTTCCACGTGTAGAAGTCCTTTGAGCATTTATTGTAGGTCTTGTCTAGTGGTAACAAATTCCCTTAGCATTTGTTCATCTGCGAAATACTTTATTTCTCCTTCATTTATGAAGCTTAGTTTGGTGGGATATAAAATATTTGACTGGATTTTTTTTAAGAGGGCTAAAAAATAGGACCTCAATTCCTTCTGTCTTGTAGAGTGTCTGCTAAGAAGTCTACTTTTAGTCTGATGAGATTTCCCTTATAGGTGGTTTAATGCATCTCTCTAGCTGCTTTTATGTTTTTTTCTTTTTTTGTTTTTTGTTTTTTGTTTTTTTCATGTTGACTTCAGATAGTCTCATGACTATATGCCTTGGTGATATTCTTGTTGTATGGTACCTTACCGATAGTCTTTGAATTTCTTGTATCTGGATATCTACATCTCTAGTAAAATCAGAAAAATTTTCCTGAATTATTTCATCAAATATGTTCTGTAAATTTTTTACATTTTCTTCTCTCTCCGTAATGTCTATAAATGATAGATTTAGATGCTTTATATAATCTCAAATTTTTCAAAGTCTTCATTCATTTCCTTATTTTTAAAAAATTTTTATCTGACTTGTTAATCTAAAAGACTGGTCTTCATACACTGAAATTATTTCATCTTCTTGGTCTCTTCTATTGCTAAAGTGTTCAAGAGTATTTTGAAATTATTTCAGTAATTTCTTTATTTCTAGAAGGCTTTGTTTTTTAATTTTAATACATTAATTTCATTTTTATTTCCTCAATTATTTGTATGATTTATTTGTGTTGGTTTTCAACTTTCTTTTTTATCTTATTGAGCTTTCTTACAATCTATGTTTTAAATTTGCTATTTGTAATTTAAAAATTTTCATTTTGGTTAAGAATAATTCATAGAGCGCTATTGTGATCCTTTGAGGTGTGAAAACACTGTGATTTTCTGCTGCTGGAGTTCTTTCACTGATTTCTTCTTATCTGAAGAAGCTGTCAGTTATTAGGTTTAAATTTTATATCATTTAGATGGAAAATTTTTATTTTTAATTATTTTCTCCCTTAAGTGTCTGACTGTAATGTATATTGTGTATAGTTATTTGGCTTCATTTTTGTGTCCTTTCAGAGGACCACATCAGTGTATGGTTTTCTTGGTTATAGATTTTTTTGTGCCTTTCTTAATTGCTGTTTAATGTATTAAGCATATGAGACAACTCGGTATCTTTTGCAGTGCTGAGTGTTTGAAGGTTTCTGAAAGTTTATCATACCTTTGCTGTATGTCTTTTGTCAGCATATTTTTTTATTTGATGGTGCAGTTCAGTCTCCAGTGAAGTGGGTGAAGCTTTAGAGTAAAAACCCAGCCAACCCTTGGTTACCCTGATCATGAGTGGAAGTATATGCCTTGACCAGGAAGGTGGAAGCAGTCTGTGATGTAATATGCTATGTAAAAAGAATCAGGGAGGGGATTGCACCAGCTACTTTTCCTGGGCAGGCAGAAAAAGGATCCACTTTCTTATTATTCCTCTGCCATGGGGGTTTCAACCTTCCATTTAAATACACACTGTTTTTTATTTCCAGGCTGCAAAGGAATTGAGGTCCACAAAAAAGGCTTGTCAGGTAGCTACTGGCAAAATGGCCTTGAGGCAGAACGTCTTTCCATAGTTGAAAGCAGACAGCTCTGTGGTTTGTCTGAATTATGTTGCAGGGAAGAAGCCACTCTATGCAGGAAAAGGGAAATAAGTCCCACTCTTCATGTAAGCCCAGGAAGCAGCAGGCTCCCATTCAACATAGGTAAAGCTGTCATGAATAGCACTGGAGAAGCTGTAACTGCACCCCCCGTGGGAAAAGCCTTTGCCATATCTGCAACAGTGAATAGAGGGAGTAGGAGAGGACTCCCTCTCTACATCTATTGCCAGCCACTGGAGCTGCCTATCCACTGAGGTGGAATGAAGCTCCTTAATTCAGAGATCAACACTGTACCCATGCTTCCTGTGTCCCAGGGAGTGCATTAGCAGACTGTGGTCCCCTTTCTTCTACAGGCAGCTTGTACCACATGACGGATCTCCAGGAATCCTGCTGCTCCCTAGTGTCCCACTGGTCCCCTGTTGTTCCCAAATTTAGGATGGGTTCTTGAGTATGTTTGTGAGGAATCTGATAATACAATGACACAAGAGCTGAGATTACCTAGACAGGGTAGTGGCCAAAAATGGGTGCATAACCAGTATGGTGCCTGTTGCCTTAATTGAGGTTTGAGGGAAGTGCACCCGCACAAGCTAGTCACCTGATGTTCTGTTTCCCGGAAGCTTCCAAATTAACACTAACAACATTGCATGAGTTTGTGAGGATGACGTCAGAGGGCCTTTGTAGAGGTTCAGTCAGGATGGTGGGAAAAATTGTAAAATAAACACAAACCTTCTTGGAAGGCCAGAAGGTTTTTCACAAAAGCCTCAGGATAAAGTTATGACTGAAGGCAGCCTAATCATCCTTGAGCTATAGCAAGGGTAATTAACATAGGAATGTAGAGGAGTCTATCTAAATAGCTTGTTCACTCATGTGGTCCTAAGACCAACCTTTGATAAATTGCATGTGCATAATTGCTCCCTACTGGAGGGGTCAGTAACCAAGTTAATTACCCATAGGTGTGTTGACTCAAGCTTTTGTCAGTTAAATCTGTACTAACTAAATGTGAGCATTGCCAGCTTAGAGAGGCTACAAACTCTCTTTGGCCCCTAGTGCTGGCAGCCGCCTGGTCTGTTCTTTCACTGAATATCAGTGTCTGAGTACGTGTCTCATCCATCGTGCAGCTGGGGTCTGCAGCACAGACACCCACAGGGCTCTTAAACAATTTAGAGGTTAGCTGTCTCTCACAGGAGTGAAGGGATCAAAGAAATACCCCCACCTATCCTTTCCATGGAACTCCAAGTACCTTAGGGGTTATTCTCTGCCGGATTCTTGCTGCCTTCCTTTCCTGTGCCCAGTTGCTTTCTCTGAATTCTCCAACAGATTTTGTCACTCTTCCCTGATATTTCAACTTATGTCATGACCATTGATCTGTAATTTTCATATTCTCTCTGAGGAGAATTGGCATGTGACATTGATATTCAGCCATCTTGAAAAAAAATGCAATGCATTTTCAAAAAGTTTTAAAATCAAGTATATTTTAAAATATTGTATATATGCTGAATTTCACCAACACATAAGACTTTGGACCTCATGGAGAATTAATATTGTCTTAAAAATATGCAGTAAAAAATTTTAATTATATACCAGGCAATAATGTAAATATAGAAAAATATAAAAAACTAAAACTAAAGCATTTCACAAATCACAAAACAATATAATAGTAAACAAATGAAAGTAATTTCCTAAAATAAATTCACCTAGAAATTAAAAACACACACACTGATATTAGTAAACCATTTGTAAGTTAATATAGACATCATCAAAAAAATTATTATGCACCAAAATAAAAGCATTTATAAAAATCCTTTAGGAAAAGTGAAGAAAAGTAAGCATGAACAATAACAGCTAAAAATGTCTTCATTAAGACATACATTCAATTGAAAATAAACTACTCTTTTAAATCATGAATCTAGAAAAAGGGCAACAAAATAAACTAAAAATAAAATGACACAATTAATAATGATAAATAGTAATTAACAATATAAGCAAAAACCTCAAGGCTGAATTATAAAATATTAAGCTATTTCTTTAATAAAATTATTATAAGAAGAAAGGAGGTAAAAAAGATGTCAATGATGAAAAACTAAAATAGAACCTAAAGACACAGACTCAAAGATGTTTTTCACAAAATAATTATGTACGTAATTTCATAAACATTTATTTTAAAACCTAAAATAAATAAATTTTATAAAAAATATTAATTCCTAAATTCGGCTGAATTAGTAAACACTTAATATTCCTACAATTTTTAGAAAATTGCCAGAGTTTTTTATAAAAGAGACAGAATAAGTATTACCAAACCTTTATTTTTATTTGTTATTAAAAAAAATTTTTTTTGAGATAGCATCTTGCACTGTCATCCTGACTGGAGTGCAGTAGTGCAGTGGTGCGATCACAGCTCACTGCAGCCTCAACCTCCCTGGGCTCAGTTGATCCTCCTACCTCAGCCTTCTAAGTAGCTGGGACTACAGGCATATGCCACCACGCCCAGCTATGTTTTTTGTATTTGTTGTAGAGATGGGTTTTTGCCAGGTTGTCCATTTTAGTCTCAAATTCCTGGGCTCAAGCAATCCACCTGCCTTGACCTCCTAAATTGCTAGAATTACAGGCATGAGCCACCATGCCCAACCCCAAACCTTTAAAGAAGAGACAATTCCCATCACATGTAAACTATTTCTGTACATAAGAAAATATGTGAAGACACTAAACATATTTATCAGGCTTGAACAACCTTGACAACCAAACAAGGTAAGGACAACATCAAAAAGGAAAATCATAGATCTCAATTATGAACATAGATACAGACATTCCAAATAAAATTATTAGTATAGACAGTTCAACTGCATGCTACACAATAGTAATTCATGACCAAATAATGTTTTTACCAGGAAAGCAAGGGTGAATCAACATTTAATTAATTTGTGTAATTTATTACATCACTATATTCACATGACCATCTCAATAGCTGTCCTCCAAAGGCAATTGCTAAATTTCAACACACCTTCATATTAAAACCTTTTACAAATTAAGACTAAAATTACATATATTTAACTTCTTAAATGGTATATATGTAATGGTTAAACAACTGTCACAGTTAATGGTAAGACATTTGCAGTATTGCTATTAGAATCAGATATAAAGTAACATATCCACTAATATTCAATATTGGACTAAAAAGCTAAGCCAAACATAAGAAAATGATGAAATACTCTTAGAAAGTTATAAAAAATTCATTATTGGATACAATATCACTTTCTATGTTTTTTAAAAAATAGTAAACTAAAATGCATTTAGAATTAATATAAGATTTCTAACTGGTAGCATGATACAAGATTAGCACAAATAAATCAATAGGACGACTGATTACTATCAGCAATATCTGATTGTTAAATAGAAATGACAACTCAGTCACATTAGTCTCAAACATTACAAACTTTATAAAAATTAACATAACAATAAAGTAGTAAGAATTTCCGAGGAACAGCAACAACAACAAAAATCCACCACCACCACCAACAAAAACATTTCATATGACATAATAGAAGAGTTTAGTTGGAGAAAAATACTATGTTCATCATGGATGATGGAAAGACCCATAGTCCAAAAACCTGACAAAACCCCATTAAAATTTTTAACATGGTATTCCATGGAATTAAGAAGCTGATTCTAAAGTTTATAGAAATCTGAAGAAAAAACTGAGTTTTAACCTAGAAAAAAAGTGTTGATGAGGAAATAATGTGGCCCCTCTTCTGCAGCAGAATTCGAAGTGGACGAAGTTAAATAATGTAAATCAGTCTCAGAAAAATGATAATCACTTATTTAAACATCTCACTGTCAGCATCTTGGGTTATACTGAAACAGTTCTACTACCTAATTAGATGACTCCTAATAACAACAGGGACACTGAAATAGAAAGATCTGTGGGTATAGATGATTTAGAGAACAACTGTTTAAAGTGCCTGGACAAAGAAATAGAGAAGGGTAGCAGAAAGCAATGAGCTAGCCTCTTTTTGCAGAACTCATCATGAAGGAATAGAGAGCAACTCCTACCAGTGGAAGGTCTTGATAGAAATATTGTTAATCCAGGGTATGTAAATGAAAGAGACAGATTTACATAACCGAACTGAAAAGTTTAGAGAGAGTAATTAGGTAAATGTGACTCTGTCCATTCTCTTGGGAGCAAGTCTATTCAGAGGGCATGTCTTCTCAGTTGGTCTTTGCCATCTATGGAGGTGACTTAGCAACAAGGCAGTAGTTAGTTCTTAACCTTTCTAGTACATTAAATGCCCTGAGGATATTTTTAAAATACTGAAATCTAAGCTCCACCTACAAATGGAGCCTGGGCACTGAGATTGTTCAAATAGTCTTGAGATGATTCTAATTTTCAGTCATGATTAAGAACCACAGCATTAGGGGCTTTACAGTATTTTGTGAGTAAGAAGGCATTGCAGATTATAAGGATAAGTTTTATTCGGGGAAGATGCATATTCTAGTGTGTTTGACTACTGGGAACTTTGAGACAGAAATTATTGGTGGAGTTTTGAAAAGAAAAGCATACATAGATTGAGGCTTCTCATATAGCCAGGATAACTGGCTTCAAAATTTACAAGTGTATTCACTGAAAGAGGCTCTTCTTTATTCTGGAAATATGCATGTTTTAATTTAATTTAATTTAATTTTTTTTTTTAGTTTTAAAATAACCTTTCTGAGTTGGGGGAAATTAGGTGGTGATTGTGAGTTTTTATGTTCTTATTTTAAAAATTAAGATACTGGCAATTTCATTTGAGTATCTTTTTTTTATTATTATTATACTTTAAGTTCTAGGGTACATGTGCATAACATGCAGGTTTGTTACATATGTATACTTGTGCCATGTTCGTGTGCTGCACCCATCAACTCGTCATTTACATCAGGTATAACTCCCAATGCAATCCCTCCCTCCTCCCCTCTCCCCGTGATAGGCCCCGGTGTGTGATGTTCCCCTTCCCGAGTCCAAGTGATCTGATTGTTCAGTTCCCACCTATGAGTGAGAACATGCAGTGTTTGGTTTTCTGTTCTTGCGATAGTTTGCTGAGAATGATGGTTTCCAGCTGCATCCATGTCCCTACAAAGGACTCAAACTCGTCCTTTTTTATGGCTGCATAGTATTCCATGGTGTATATGTGCCACATTTTCTTAATCCAGTCTTTTTTAAAAAAAAATTGTTATTAGTTTGCAGATATAAAAACCAGTAAATCACTACACAGGTTTCTTTAGCCTAAGGGCTTATCACCTCATTCATTAATTTTCTGTCATTCCTCTACGCTGCTCACAGGAATGGCAATTGTTCAGCTGATATCTTGCAATGGCTTATATTGTGCAGTTTAGCTGCTTATTTTAATTGTTGAATGTCTTCTTAATTGGAGAACCTTGGGTGTGACAGCTTTTGGCCCTAACTGGGTTACCCATGAGAATTTGACCTGAGCTGTTTACTTGTATCTGCAAGCAAACAGCTATTTCTATATAAATGCATAACCATTTCGGCTTCAGCAAAGGTATGGGTCTTGGCGGTTTCAAGGAAACACCTTGCTTCAAAAGGGCACAGACCGTAGTGTGCCTAGAGGGGTACTTAATCACACACTGGAGGTACAGGGTTTAGCAGGCAACACCTGGACCTGCAAGCTAGCTGCTGCAAAGGCATGACTACTGGGACAGTCTTAGACAAATTGTGTGTGATTATAAGGTGCAGGCTGCTAATCTTTCCTTTTGAACTATAAAAATTTCGTTTACCTTGGTATTGCAGATGGTTGTGTAATGAGGATACAGAATTAAAAAAAAAAAAAAATACCTGAAACAGATTGTCCAAAAAAATACAGACTCTAAGAGAAAACACTACAAAATTAGGTGTTTTAAAGAAGAGGCAGGAAGAATAATAATAAATCAAATTTAATCCTCAGATAAATGCCAGTCTGACAGAAGGTTATCTTCTGGCTGAGATTACACAATTCAGGAAAACGAAGAAGGAGATTTTGTCCCGACTTGCAGGACAGTCGAACAGACCCTGGAAGGGGGAGTGGGAATGGAGGAGACAAGAAAACACGAGAAATGGAGACAAGACAAATAGCCTGATCAAGTCTCGTTTATTGAATGTAGGGTCATGCCTTATATAGGCTGACAGAGGAAGAGGTTGGGCCAGGGCGGTGACAGGAGGCTGGGCTTACTCAAATTACAATTGTGCATGCGCCGTGGGTTTGTAATTTTTCCGGGCGCGGGATCGCGCCTGCGCCCTAGGCTGCATATCTTCCTGGGCGGGAAAATGTTTGCACGCACGCGGGAAGGGTTGGCGCGCATGGGAACAGTTTAGGCATGCGCGGGAAAAGCTTTGGGCGCACGTGGGAACAGTTTAGGCGTGCGTGGGAAGGGTCCGCAATAAAGAACCCGGAAATGTGCCATCTTGTCTCCGCTTTGCGGAGATCAAGCAACAGAGGTCGGCTAATTCCGGGCCTCATGGCTCCGGACAGGTCCCCCTTTGTTATATATAATTACGGCTAGAAGATTGTCCCTCGGGAACTGCGCCTGTCTTAGGTTGGAGTAATGCATCTCATCACTGGTACCCGTCATGGGATTAGGCAGTAGCTTATGACGGCCCTCCTGTCTTAGGTTAGTGAGAGATGACACTCTCTTACCCGTCATTGGCTGTCCAGTTCAGCGCATAGGGAAGGTGGTCATAATGGGTGTGAGTATGAACCACCGCGATCTTCTTGTTCTAGGCGATGATAATGGACCTGTATAGGATTCGCTTGGATAGCCTCGACTTGTTGCTTAATGAATGTCATGAGCTTATAGAAGACCAAAGGTCCTACAGAGAGTAAGAGCAATAGGCAAAGCAGGGGGCCCAGGAATGGCATAAGATAGGGAAGGAGTCCATGGAAACCAATCCAAAACGGGTTATCGGTTATTTCTTTTCGTCGCTTTTCTAGGTCTTCTTGTAGATGCCTGATTTTATCCCTGACGATCCGGATTTGTTGGCATAGAAACAGCACTTCTCCTGTAAAGCCAAGCAGATGCCTCCCTGTTCTGCAGTTAGTAAATCTAGGCCTCTTCTATTTGGGAGCACTACTTCTGCCAGAGAATCTACCTGATCTTGTAAATCTTGTATAGTACTTGAGATGGCCTGCATATCTGAGATCAATTGACGAGACAATTTGGTGTATTGAGTAACAGAAACCCCTAGGCCTGTAGCCCCAGTTGCTATGGCAGTAGTTATGCCTAATCCTGCAGGTAAGGGGATAAATTGTATTGCCCTTTTGTTTCTTCCTAAAAAGTGATCTATAGCTGGAATAGGTACAGGTTCATCTCCAGGGATAATGTCTATGTCTGGCAAAAGTGTGGCTAAGACACAGCGTCCTGTCCAGTTAGTAGGTAAATAGGTATAAGCCTTATTATTGCCACATATAAAAACCGAGCTGTTTGGGGCACACAGCGATTGGGAAATATTTACTATGGTGGAACAATTATTGAATTGATTGAATCCTACATCAAGGTCATAAGTGTTATTAAGGGGAGGGGAGTAGATGCAAGAGGAACTAGGAAATTCTAAAGGCTGTACTTTAAGGGGAGGAATTATGGTGCAAGGGGTATTGGATGTATAATTTAAGTCATTGCTGGGTATGGCAAGAGGAACGGGATCTCCTGATTGCAGACACAGCCAGCAGTCATTAGCCAGACTAGAGTTGGAATTGTTAAGCAGGTTATGAGTAGCCGTGAGGAGGGCAAAGTTCTGGGCATCAACTTTCTCTTTCCCTCGGGCTTTGGGCAAGGCCAAGGGGTGGTAGTGAATTTCCGGTTACAGGGACCTTTGCAACTCTTCAAGTTTTTTGTATACCCTAATTTCTCGGACCTTGTCTTGTGGGCCTCCTCCGTCAGAGATATGAAGAGGGGGGCAAATATTCCAGCAGACAGGTTGTCCTACAATTCCAGTACAGCCAGCTGATATAAGGTTATTGGTATTTCCTACAACTGTAGGGACACTACTGGCCCCTATAGTAGGGGTTCTAGATCTTGTTAAGATAGCAGTATAGTATGTTTTACCGCCAGAGGTACATTCTAAATAAGTAGTATAGCAGGAACTATGCATAGCAGTCTCAAATGTGTCACAAGGGCAGGTTGTGGTATCCCCTCCACTAAATATTCTTGGGGTTGACACACACCTCCACTTAAGAGAGTCACTAGACAGGTATGCTGCGTAAGCGGGACACAGCTGAGATGTACCTATTTGGAAGGGAGGTCACATATCCCCCCAAACAATCACAGGGCTTACCGTATCGTTGTCGTATATATTTACGGGCCTCATGGGGATTACCAAAGCCGGCATATACCTGGAGTGCTTGGCAAATCAGCACCATGGTCCAGAGGGGCTTGTAGTTGAAGTTCATCTCTGCAATAGAGGAAAAGAGTACTCTCAGGGAGAAAATTACTCCCTAGATTGGTTATTGTTAGGTACCTGTCTTACCAGTCGCTCTGGTAGCCATCTGGCTGCATCATGAGTTTGAGAAAAAACACAAACTGAGCCTCTTCCCCAGATTAACACTGGGTCTGGACCATGCCATGTGTTGTCTAAGGGGTCTTTCCATTTAACCATGGCAAATTGTTTTTTGGACTCGGAATGCCAAAATCGATTGTCTGCTGATCTGTTCAGGTTATCCAAATTTAAAAAATGTAAAATAAAAAGTGTGTGATTAAGGATATTTCTAGGGGTGCCCTTAGTAGGGTACCATTCTCCCTTTTTTATTTTGTCAATGGTGGTTTTTAAGGATAGGTGTGCTCTTTCAACTATTCCTTGTCCTTGAGGGTTATATGGAATTCCAGTAATGTGTTTTATTTGTAATTTAAGACAAAAGTCTTGAAAGGCTTTGGATGTATAGCCAGGACCATTGTCTGTTTTTAGTTGTTTAGGCTTCCCAACTATGGAAAAACAGTGTAGCAAATGAGCTATAACATGTTTGGTAGCTTCTCCTGTTTGTAAGGCGGCTAGTATAAATCCACTAAATGTATCTATACATACATTGACATATTTTAAGTTACTGAATTCTGAATAATGAGTGACATCCATTTGCCAGATCATGTTGGGAACTAGTCCTCTTGGGTTAATTCCTAAGTGAGGGACTGGCAGGTATGTTATACAGGTCTGACATTGTTTAAATATTTGTCTTGCTTGTTCTCTAGTTATTTTAAACATCAGTCTCAAAGTTTGAGCATTAAGATGGTGTAAGGCATGAGTAGCCTGTGCTTGGGCTAGGTTTGTATTTGTAGCTATGGCTACCGTCTTGGTTGCCATATCAGCCAGTTGGTTGCCCTGGGATAGAGGTCCTGGTAATCCTGAATGAGCTCTAATGTGTCCAAGAAAGAAGGGTGTTGTTCTATTATGTATTAATTGTTGGCATTGTAAAAATAACTCGGCTATATGTGACACATGCTTAATTCGTGCTACTGTCTCAAGTAGAGGTATTGAGTGAACTAAGTATGCACTGTCGGTATAAATATTAAGAGCCTGATCAGGGAAGGCTAACAGCACCGCGATTAGGGCCTGCAATTCTACTAGCTGAGCCGAAGTATGGCTGGTTTTGAATTTAACAGTGGTGTCAGCAAAGGTATATGCAGCAGTTCCTGTGGATGACCCATCAGTGAATACTAATAAGGCATGGTCTAAAGGTGTTTTACTGATGACATGAGGGAAGACAAAAGCATGTAGCTCACAAAATTGAATAAGCTGATTTGGCGGGTAATGGTTATCTAAGTTACCGGCATAAGAGGCGCAAGCAATTGGCCACGTTTCAGTGTTTTGCATTAGCCAATGGATTTGTGGCTTAGAATAAGGTTGTATGATCATAAAGGGTTCAATTCCAAAATATTTTTTGCTATTGTCTCTCCCTAGAATAATTAAATCTGCTATGGCACCATAATAGGGGAGTAATACCTTTTTGGGTGATGAAGGCAAGTGGACCCACATAATAGGGTTATTTTGCCAGAATAAACCAGTAGGCGTCAGTGTTGTGTTAAATATTGTAAAGGTTAATGACTGTGAATAGTCTATGTTAGTAACAAATTGCTCAGCAATGGCCGTCTCTACCCTATTAAGTGATAAAAGAGCTTCTTTTGATAACGACCTAAGGGACTTAGGGTTGGGGTCACCTCTCAGGGTGTCGAATAAAGGTTTTAAGTCTCCCGTGGTGAGTTTTAAGTATGGCTGGAGCCAATTTATGTCTCCAAGCAGCTTTTGGAAATCATTGAGGGTTTGTAACTGATCTTTACGGATAACGGCTTTTTGATTTGTAATTTTAGGTCCATTTATTTGAAAACCTAAATATGTATAAGGGTCTTGTAGTTGTATTTTTTCTGGAGCTATTTGTAACCCCGCTGTGGTTAGTTCTTGCTTGAGTTGAGCAAAACACTGTAAAACTTGTTCTCCTACTTGTCCTGCTATAAGAATGTCATCCATATAGTGTATAATATACATTTGTTTCCATGTCTCTCTAACTGAGTGTATGGCTGTAGCCACATATTTTTGACACAAGGTGGGACTGTTGGCCATACCTTGGGGTAACACTTTCCATTGGTATCGCTTCATTGGTTCTTTAAAATTTATAGATGGTAAGCTAAAGGCGAATCATTTTTGGTCAGTAGGATGAAGGCGAATTGTAAAAAAGCAATCTTTAAGGTCTATGATAATTTTAAAATATCCTTGAGGGATTGCTACCGGAGAGGGTAGCCCTGGCTGTAAGGCGCCCATAAGGACCATAGTAGCATTTATTGCTCTTAGATCTTGTAAGAGTCTCCACTTTCTGGATTTCTTTTTTATGAAAAGAAATGGGAGGTGTTCCAAGGAGAGTTGCTTTCTGTAATGTGTCCTGCCTCCAATTGTTCCTTCACTAACTGTTGGGCAGCGGCAAGCTTCTCATTGGTTAATGGCCATTGATCAACCCAAACGGGTTCATCTGACTTCCAAGTGATTGGATCAGCAAATTTTTGGGGTGCAGGCATGTCAATGGCCACGGTTAAAAATTTCCAAGCCCCCTTTTATCCAATTTTCCTATGGCTGGGATTGGCTGTAAAATGCCATCTTCTCTTTTTCCTAACCATTTTCCAGGGTGGTAGCCCTAAGCCAACATTTGTGCAGTGACTATATCATTTGGGCTACACATCATGACCCTCATTTGGTAGAGAAGATCTCTACCCCAAAGGTTAACAGGCAAATCAGGGATAACAAATGGCTTAATGAGACCGGAATTACTTTCTTGATCTCTCGAGGTGAGATATTTGGAACTTTGTCTAGGGTTATTACTTTGCCCAATTCCTCGTAAATTTGTTAAGGTCTCTGAAGTGGGCCAACTGGAGGGCCAATCTTGTTGTTTAATAATTGTTACATCGGCCCCTGTGTCTATCAGTCCTGTAAATAACTTTCCATCTAGCCACAAGGTGAGAGAGGGTTTTTGATTAGTAATGGGCTGTACCCAGTAGATGTCTGAGGATCTGAATCCTCCCTTTCCCCTTAGGGGCGATTGGACTTTATTAGCTGTTTTTAGCAATGGTAACAGGAGTAACTGTGCTATTCTATCCCCTTGAGGAATGATAATGATGTTGTCAATAGCCTTGGCCATGATTTTGATTTCTCTTATATAATCACTATCAACTATTCCTGGAAAGACCTGTAGGCCTCTCATGGTGACGCTGCTTCTCCCTAGGATTAATCCAAACATGTTTGAGGGTAGGGGTCCATATATACCCGTACTTAGGGCTTGGGGTCCCATTTCAGGGGTTAATACTGTCTGGGAGGTGGAACAGAGGTCCAATCCCACGCTTCCTGGGGTTCCTCTACTAAGCTGTGAAACGGATTGTTGTTGGTTGGTACAAAACTGACCGCCCCATAAGCTTGTTTCAGGGCCTGGGGCCGGCCCCTCAATCCATTTCCCTGTTGAGGTGTTAGGGGATTTCCTTGATTGTCAATTTTAGATTTACATTCGTTGGACCAATGTTTTCCTCTTTTACACCTAGGACAGAGGCCTGGAGCTTTTGCCTCTAAGGTCTTAGCTACCTCTCCCTTACAATCCCTAGCGAAGTGTCCCATTTTTCCACACTTGAAGCACCCCTTGCTATTCTTATTTTTACTGACGAGGAAGTCTTTTATGGTTTGTCCACTAAAGGCAGCAGCCATAGCCAAGCCCTGTTGATATGAGGGCCCTATGTCTGAACAGAGGTGGATGTAACCTGTTAAGTCTGTTTTCTTTCTATAAGGTCTGATTGCTGCCTGACAAGCCGGGTTAGCGTTTTTGTAAGCTAGCTGTTTTACATAATCCACCACTGCCTCGGCATTTCCAAATATTCTGCTGGCTGTGGTTAAAAGTCTAAGTACAAAGTCTGCAAAGGGCTCATCAGGTCCCTGTTTGACCCCCGTGAGCGAGGCTCCTGGATCCCCCTTAACAGGAAGTTTTCTCCAGGCTTTGGTAGCCGCTGCTTGGATTTGAGAAAACAGTCCAGGATCATACTGCATCTGAGCATCGGTTTCTGTGTAATTACCCGAGCCAGTTAGCATATCAAAATCCCAACCATTTCCAGCTTGTTGGTTTCTCTTGGCCATATCTCTACAATTTTCATAAAATTCTGACTTCCAAATCAGATGGTCGCCTCCAGAAAGAACTGCTCTAACTAAGGTATTCCAATCAATGGGAGTGAGCCAATTTTCGGCCACAGATTCGACTATGGCCAGGGTGTATGGGGCAGTAGCTCCGTATTGCAAGACAGCGGTTTTTAGTTCTTTTATTACAGTAAATTCAAACCCATTGTGGTGTCTCCAGGCTCGACCCTGCGCATCTGTAGTTTCCGTTACTGGAAAAACGTCTCGAGGAGAGGAATCCTCCCTATCCCTACTACCAAACGACCTTCCTTTTGGGACATGCTGTCCGGGTCTCTGAGGGTGAGAGTGTTTCTCTATTCCTTTAGGGTATTGAATGCTCTCACTTCCTGTCCTTAATTTCTGCAATCTAGTGATTAAAGACTGATGTAGTTCTTCGAGCTTTATTTGCTCTTCAAGTTGTGCAATTTTTTCTCTAAGCTCCTCTTTTGGGTCTATTACTGCCATAACTGTGGGGACAGAAACCTTATTATAGGGAGGGGGATAAGTAAGAGTTTGTGGCCAGTCAGAATTATGATATTTTGCTGCCCCTTCCTCTAAATTATCCCAGTTTACTTCTGAAGGGTTAAGGTTATTTTTACTTTTGCTTTCATTAGTTGTAGGTAAAACTGAGTATTTTTTAGCCTTTTCCTTATTTGATGTTTCTATATTTGTTATTGAGGGGACCCCAGCCTCTTCCTCATCGCTTTGTAGCGATATAAGGTCTATTTCTTTATTATGTATGGATTTTTGAGGTCGGTTTGGGAGCTGCCTCTTAATATTTCCTCAGTCTGAGTAACCACCGCCATTACCTCAGGATCTTTTTCTTTTTCCTTTTCATCTATTATATCTCTGATTAGATTCCAATAAGAAAAAGCTGTCACCGGAACCTTCTCTGGTCCAAAAGTACTATAATAATCTTGAAAACAATCTCCCACTCTGTGCCACCTCTTTACGTCAATGGTCCCCTCTTGTGGAAACCAAGGGCAGGTTTCTTTTACAAAACCAAAAAACTTAAACAAATCATTACTTTTAACCTTTACTCCTCGTGTTTTTAAAGCCTCTTTTAATTGCCCTACATAAATTTGATGCTGGCTTAATTCTTGTCCCATAATCAGACACTATTACTCACCTCTGGTTTCAACGTGGCAGGCTCCTGCGATGTCTGGAGGAATTTCTTCCACTTTCACTTTCAGCCGACTTTAGTGCCTTCTTCCTCTCTTTTTCCCTGTGTCCAGGTCCCTGTTCGGGTGCCAGGTGTCCCGACCTGCAGGACAGTCGAACAGACCCTGGAAGGGGGAGTGGGAATGGAGGAGACAAGAAAACACGAGAAATGGAGACAAGACAAATAGCCTGATCAAGTCTCGTTTATTGAATGTAGGGTCATGCCTTATATAGGCTGACAGAGGAAAAGGTTGGGCCAGGGCGGTGACAGGAGGCTGGGCTTACTCAAATTACATTTGCGCATGCGCCGTGGATTTGTAATTTTCCCGGGCGCAGGATCGTGCCTGCACCCTAGGCTGCATATCTTCCTGGGTGGGAAAATGTTTGCGCACGCGTGGGAAAGGTTGGCATGCATGAGAACAGTTTAGGCACACGCGGGAAGGGTCCACAATAAAGAACCCGGAAATGTGCCCTCTTGTCTCCGCTTTGTGGAGATCAAGCAACAGAGGTCGGCTAATTCTGGGCCTCATGGCTCCGGACAAGATTTTTTTCTAATAAGAAAATGTGGGGAAGATTCAGGACTTAATGATTTGGGAATCTGTTAGAAAAACTAATTACTGGGCCAGAAAGTAAAGATAAAGTAAAAGAATAGAAGATAGTCAGATCTAGAAAAGAGTACAAACCCTGTACGTGTTGGGAAAGAAAGAGATCAACTTTAGAGGTAGGTAACATTTTACCAAGGATTATGGCCTCTGGTTCCATCCATGTACCTGCAAAGGACATGCTCTCATTCTTTTTATGGCTGCATAGTATTCCATGGTGAACATGTAGCACATTTTCTTTATCTAGTCTATCATTGTTAGGCATTTAGGTTGATTCCATGTCTTTACTATTGTGAATAGTGCTGCAATGAACAACACCAGAAAACTAAATACTGAATGTTCCCACTAGTAAGTGGGAGCTTAATGATAAGAACACATGGACACATAGAGGAAAATAACATACACTGGGGCCTTTTAGAGGGCGGAGGCTGTGGGGAGGAAGAGGATTTTTAAAAATACCCAATGGGGGACCGGGCACGGTGGCTCATGCCTGTAATCCCAGCACTTTGGGAGGCTGAGGCAGATGGATCACAAGGTCAGGAGATCGAGACCATCCTGGCTAACACGGTGAAACCTTGTCTCTACTAAAAATACAAAAAATTCGCTAGGCATGGTGGCACACGCCTGCAGTCCCAGCTACTCAGGAGGCTGAGGCAGGAGAATCACTTGAACCCAGGAGGCAGAGGTTGCAGTGAGCCGAGATTGTGCCACTGGACTCCAGTCTGGGTATTAAACTTAATACTTGTGATGAAGTAATCTGTACAACAATTCCTCATGACACAAGTTTACCCATGTAATAAAATCCTGCACTTGTGCCCCAGAACTTAAAACACAAGTTAAAAAATGGTGATGTATGAAAGTTATTTTCTTGATTGTAGCGGTTATACTGTAGTTATGTTAGGGAACGTCCTTGTTTGTCAGAAACAAACAAATATTTGGGAGTGAAGAAGCATCATATTGGCAACACTCTTAAATTGCTCTGGTGAAAAAAGTTCTTTATACTGTACTTGAGATTTTCTGTAGGTTTGGGATTATTTCTAAAACTTAGAAAGTTAACAGTATTGAACTATTAATGTATGGGTATTGACTGATCAGAATGGACATAAGTTATTAACAACTGGCCCATGTTAACAAGATATCAGCCCTGGTGTGAGATGGTAATTTATTTTAGCTTTCCTGAAACAAATAATCAGTTATTCCAACTCCATTAATTAAATGGGGCATTCTTTCCCCAATGATGTGAATTGTCATGTTTAGTAAATACAGATGTTCACACACATAGGTCTATTTATGAATTGTCTATTCTATTCAACTGATGTACTTATTTGTTTCTCCAACAAGTTGCATAATCTAGTACCATGCTTTGCCTACAATGTCTTTATAGAATAATAATGCCTGCTTGGGAAAGTCTTTCCTCTTAACAAATTCCTGCTTATGAAAATTATCTAGATTTTTTGAATAATAATTCATTCATATAAGTTATAGAATCAGTGCTCAAAGTACGTGAAAAATCCTATATGTATTTTAATTAGGATTGCAGTCATGTATCACTTAACAATAGGGATATATTCTAAGAAATTTATTGGTGGGCAATTTCATCATTGTGGGAACATCGTAGAGCATATTTACACAAACATAGGTGATACAGCCTTTATGCATCTAACCTTTATAATATAGCCTACTACTAGTAGGATACAACCCTGTATAACATATTATGGTACTGAATAATATAGACAATTGTAACACAATGGTAGATAGTTGTGAATCTAAACATATATAAACATACAAAGGTAAAATAAAAATATATTATAATCTTATGAGACCATTGTTATATATGTGGTCCATCATTGACTAAAACATTGTTAGGTGGCATGACTGTACTTTAAAAGTCCTATATGTTGCGTCTGAAATTTAAATAATGTCACATTCTTTCTTGTTGCAGGTAGTACAAGATGAGTCAATTTCTCTTCAAATTGGTGGAGATATTTCTACATGTTTCAGACCATCGGACCCCAATATTCTTCACTGAAGTTTGAGGCCCTAAATTTGTCTGGGTTTTTCTGCCAACTCCTGTTTTGCGTGTGTCTCAGTAATAGCTGGAGAGAATGACCCAGTCTATGAATGTCTGACAATTTTTCCCCAAGTTGTCTCAGTGCTTGTTTAGTAAATAGTCATGATAGCAATGATGGAGATTATGCACAAGCTCAATCAGCACCTTGCTCCTGCTACTCTTTTATAAACAGTAGTAATTCAGTCACTAATCTCAAAATACACTGATCTGTCCTTTAATATGACACACTTTGTTCCACCTTTGGGCCTTTTCAATAGAATTTCTTCTAGCTAAAATATTAGTGTCTGGTTGACCCTTTTTGTCACTGTTTTGTCAGCTTAAATGCCACTTTCTCAAAGAAACTTTTTCTAACCACCAAATCTAAAATAACCATATTTTTATTCTTTTTCACATAACCTAATTCAATTATTTGCATAGGACTATCTATTTAATGGTCTACCTATTCCCAACTACAATGTAAGGCCCATTATCAGTCTGACATACTAATTGCTTGATACTCAGCAGCAAAACCATTATTAAAGACATAACAGACACTCAATTTTGAAATGAATAGAGGCAAATGCTTTCATGTCTTATTACTAGACTATGAGTTTCTCTTACAGTAAGTAATTGAAACTTGTCAATTACCTATTGACTTTTTATTGATTTAAAAGAAAGTGGATCAAAGAGAAGTGTCCTCCATAAGGGCCTAAAAGAAAAATGGAAAAGTTAAGCACTATTCTATGTTCTTCTGTTTTTATAGTCTTCATAATCCTTTAGATGTTGTGCTTATTTTCTGTAACTATGGACTTTGATTTCCTGTTATTGAGATGTTTTAATGCAATGTTATTGTATTAGTAAAATAATATGATGACATAATTTTAATTAAAATGTTAATAGTTAATGACTGTGGGTGTTAATTCTTTCAGGAATACTCAAAATTTAATGAAGAGCTCTGGAAGGCCACAAAAGTTTAAGAGTCATTGAAAGATATAACAACAATGATTTTTTTCCTTCAAGAATGTTGCACCAACTTGTATTTTAAATCAAGTTCTATTGAAGGCCTTGTCAAAATCCAAAATTTTATAAACTTTTTTTTCATGAAAAAGACCCTTTTTGGGGTAATTATAGATTGAATAGTTGTCCAAAATTCTTTTTGTACTTGCCCCAAAAGCTTTTGTAGCCAACTAATATTAACCTACAATATTCATGAAAAACAGTGACTGATCAGCTGTATTAGCCAGGGTTCTCTGGAGGGACAGGACTAATAGGATAGATGTATATATGAAAGGGAGTTAATTAAACAGTATTGACTCCCACAGTCATAAGGTGAAGTCCCACAGTAGACTGCCTGCAAGCTGAGAAGGAGGCCAGTCCAAGTCCCCAAACCTCAAAAGTAAAGAAGTCAACAATGCAGCCTTCAGTTTGTAGCTGACGGCCCAAGCGCCCCTGGCAAACCACTGGTGTAAGCCCAAGGGTCCACAAGTTGAAGAACTTAGAGTCCAATGTTTGAGGGCAGGAAGAATCCAGTACAGAAGAAAGATGGAGGCCAGAAGACAGCCAGCCTAGTTTTTCCATGTTCCTCTGCCTGCATTTATCCTAGCCATGCTGGCAGCTGATTAAATAGTGTCCACCCAGATTGAGGGTGGGTCTGCCTCTCCCAATCCACTGACTCAAATGTTAATCTCCTTTGGCAACACCCTCACAAACACACTGAGGAACAACACTTTGCATCCTTCAATCCAATCAAGTTGACACTCATTATTAACCATTACAGGAGTTTGGTGAAGAGTCAAATACTAATTCACATCTCTTTGATAAAAGATCTCTGCCTCGCTTTATAATTTCAAATGTGAAATCTGGAAAACTAACATGGAAGAATGTCACCGAGTTTCATTTTCAATTTTGCCACTGTTAATTTAACCATGAGAAAGACACTTTCCCTCTCTTGGCTTCTGTCTGCTTTTGTAAAATAAGAAAGTTAGGTAAAAATAATCTCCAGCATTCTATCATATAGACATCTTATGTTTCTTTCAATCTGCAGTGATTTCATAGGTTTAGAGTAACATAGACCGCATATGGAAAGAGGCATTTTTGTTTTTTTGTTTTTTTAATCTCAGCAGGTATAAAGAAGCTAGTCACATAACCACAAATTTTAATCCAAATCTGTTTATCTCATATTTGAAGTTTTAACTCTTCACTTTAACATCTTTTATTTTCATCCAGTGCTAGGTGCTGGATTCTAGGTTTTTTTTTGTTTTGTTTTGTTTTTGTTTTCCTTAGACTGATTTCCTCTATTTTGATTGTAGTCAGCCTATTTGGATTTTTACTTTCTGAAAAACGTAGAAATTCTATGTTGATGGGGCCAGCAACATAGGGGCTAAGGGACTAACCACTAGAGGGCAATGGATGTTCTTCCTTATTGATTGAATCTATCACCATAACAAATTTAAGATAATTATATGATCATATGAACTCTATTTTTAATGTTTCTTTCCATTGGAGGTTTAGTTGTCCTATTCTAATGCAGTTACAGATAGAAAAAGATTAAACTTTAAACATTTGTCAGGGATATCTGCTAGTAAGAGGCAAATAAGTATATTAAAGCCGAATGTCTTTACATGTAATGCTACTGTTGCATTGCAAAAATTGACAACAACACTAAGTCTGAGTAAAATATAAAAATAATCTTTCTACATACACACAAAATTTTTAATTTTCAAGAATATTTGTTTGTTTCAAGAGAATTTGAAATTCTGTTTTGAAAAGAAAATGTATTGTTACAGAGTTTCAATACTATTATTTTCTTCATCATCACAGGGGAAGCTTTTATTTTTATCATTGCAATGCAGCTGTTCTACAGGCAGAGTCTGGTCATTTTGTTTTGTTTTGTTTTGCTTTTTTTTGAGACGAAGTCTTGCCCTGTCGCCCAGGCTGGAGTGCAGTGGCGCGATCTCGGCTTACAGCAAGCTCCGCCTCCCGGGCTCACGCCCTTCTCCTGCCTCAGCCTCCCAGTTGCTGGGACTACAGGCGCCCGCCACTACACCCGGATACTTTTTTTTTGTATTTTTAGTAGAGACGGGGTTTCACCGTGTTAGCCAGGATGGCCTCGATCTCCTGACCTCATGATCCGCCCGTCTCGGCCTCCCAAAGTCTGGTCATTTTTATGAACATATCACCAATAAATCTATATTAATTTATTAATAGCAATTGGGAAAAAACGTATTGAAACGAGCAAGAAGAATTTTAAAGCATCAGAAATTCTTTTCTAAACATTGCAGATTTAGATAAGATGTCAGCATAGGCACAAGAAAACAATACGTAAGTTGTCAAACCTTAACTTGTAAATTTTGTGCATAAATCATAAGTCTAAATCACATCACCATGAAACATGGTTTGAGGCCCAAGGCTACTCAAATACATATGGTAGTGTGGTCTATTAGAAAGCACAATGGACTAGGAATTAGAAAGCTTAGGTTGTGCTGTTAATTCTTTCACTAGGTTGACCTACATTATAACCCATAATGTGAGCCTCAACTTTTTCTATATAATGGGGTAATAATGTCAGACTTTCATGTTCCACAGGTTTAAGAATACTAAATTAGATAAACATGTTATAAAACATTATTTGAGTTTATCCCACTTAGAGTACATTAAACTTCTTGAGTTTGTGAATTAATGTGTTTCATCAAGTTTTGGTTATTATTTTTTCAAATATTTTCTTCTACAATTTCCTATTCTCTTTTTCTGGAACTTCTATTATGTGTATGATGGTTCTCCTGAGTTGATGATGGTCTCCAAGGCTCTGTCATTTTTCTTTATTTTCTCTTCTTTTTGTTCTAGGATTACATCATCTAAATTGGCCGATTGTTAAGTTTGATGACCGTTTCTTCTGCCCACTCAAATATGCTGTTAAATTCCTCTCTGTAATTTTTCATTTTAATTATATTAACTTACAACTTTAGAATTTCATTTGATTATTTTATTGACTTCTATTTCTTTATTGATGTTCTCTATTTGGCGGAAGATTGCTTTTATATTTTCCTGCAGTTTTTCAGATATGCTTTCCTATACTTATTTTAAATTATTTAAGGATTTAGGCAAGATGGGTGTCTAGACACAGCCAAGAGAAACATCTGCCACTGAGGGACCAGGATACTGGGAAGACTCGCATACTCTGAGAAGATCGTCAGGAGAAAGGCATTGAGAGTGGACAGAGGAAGGAGATAAATGTTGGGCTGAAGGGGGAGGAACCTGGGATGCTTGCATGAAGCTATGGCATATCAGCACTCACGCTTGCCCCCTGTGACTCCAGGGAAAAATGTGAGTTGAGCAGGCAAGGACCAACCCACTCTTGCCACAGCCCTTTGGAATTCTGACAGTAGGAGAACCCTTGGCCCCCACAGACACATGAGCTGGCAGGGAGAGCTGTTCAGAGAGGTAATAGGGGAAGAACTCTAGCCAATGTGGAATCTAGAGGGTTTGGTGTGAAAGAATCTACAGTGGAACATACCCAGGGATGGCCATTTCACCTTGCCCCCCTAAGAAACTTTAGCCTATGGAGAACTGTCAGACCTAAAGAGAACAGGGTAATCGTGCCTGTGAGATGGGGCTGGTTCAGCCCGAGCTTTTCCCTTTCTGCTGACTTTTCCCAGGGTTAGAGCTTGGTCATGCCTGTTTGCAGTTCAGCCTAAGATGTCCAGCCAGGGTGCCTCCTAGGGGCCAGTATTATAGGTTCTTCACTGGCTGACCACATCTGACCACCAGAGAGCTCCAGCAGAGTGGCCCCCACTGAAGTGTAGCAGTCCTCCCATGGACTCTCCCTACGAGAGCCTCATCTATGCCACTTTGCTGGCACACACTCATCCATGGCCACTCCACTCCACACATTGCTTTGCCAGTGCATGCACATGGGCAAACTTCACATTCCCTTCCCCGCTGCTGGTGTGTGTGTGTGTGTGTGTGCGTGTGCAACCCACTGTGCCACTGCTGCTGGCATGTAAGCACCCTATACTTCCTTCTGTGCCACCATTGCCAGGCAAATGCATGCACAGAAACCAGTGACCCCACATCCCACTCTGTGCCACCACTGCCACCAATGTGAATGCATGTACAGAGGGGCCAGACTAGTGCCCTCCAGTGCCACACACCCATGCTGACACCAGCTCTGAACGTGTGCAAAAATGGCAGCAGCCATGCACCCCACACCCCATGTGCCTCACTGCCACCGTTGCAACTGCAAAAGGCTACATGGGGGCTGGCACCACCATGCCTGACAATGATGTACCAGAACTGATGAGCATGAAGCCCACCTCCCTGCCACTGCTGCTGTCACATACAAATGAGCACAGATCTCACTGCCACCTTCCCATGAAATGCTTGGGTTCTCATCATCTATTGGAATGTTGTGACTAGCAGTCTGTGAACACTTTGGCCCCTCAAGCAAAGCACGTTCCTGACCTAGAGGGACCAGAAAACAAAGCTAGTGGCTGGATACCAATCCCTCCCCCAGAGTTAGAGTATGCAACTCAGGAGTCCTGAGCTGAAACTTGGCCCCCTAAAATCCTTCAGAAAGGAAGTCAGTTGACTGAGCCTACCTAACACCACAACCAAACAACTCCGGATATCAAAGAAGATAAAAGAAGAATCTATCCATCCAAAAGATAGCAACTTCAAAGATTTAAGGATCATCAGCTGACAAAGACTAGAAAGAGCCAGTGCAGTAACTCTGGAATTCAGAAAGCCAGAGTGTCTTTCTACCTCCAAATGACCAGACTATTTCCACAACAGTAGTCATTAACCAGACTGAAATAGCTGAAATATCAGAAAATGAATTAAGAATTTGGATAAAAATAAAATCATCAAGATTCAGTCAAAACTCAATCTAAGGATTCAAAGGAATACAATAAAATGATAGAGAAGATGTAAAACAAAATGACCATTTTAAGAAAAAATCAAATTAGTCTGATAGAGTTGAAAAACCCACTTTAAGAATTTCAGATTACAATGGCAAGTATTAATACCAGAATCAACTAAAGCTGAAGAAAGAATTTGAGTGCTCAAAGACCAGCTCTCTAAAACAACAGTCAGATAAAAATAAAGAAAAACAAGAAGAATAAACAAAAACAAAAAAATATGGTATTATGAGAAGAGACAATATCTGTGACTCATTGGCATCACTAAAAGAGAGGAAGAGAAAGCAAGAAACTTGGAACACATATTTATTTCAAGATATTGTTCATGAAAATTTCCCCAACCTCTTTAGAGAGGCCAATGTTCAAATTCAGGAAATGCAGAAAACCCCTATGAAATACTACACAGGAATACATCCCTAAGACACATAGTCACCAGACCCTCCAAGGGCAAAATGAAAAAAAAAAAATGTTAAAGGCATATGGAAAGAAGAGGAAGATCACCTAAAAAGAGAACTCCATCAGGCTAGCAGAAACACTACAAGCCAGAAGAGATCAGGGCTTATGTTCTGCATTTTTAAAGAAAAGCAATTCCAACCAAGATTTTATATGTAGCCAAAAGAAGTTTCTGAAGAAAAGGAGAAAAAAGAGATACTTTTTAGACAAGCAAATGCCAAGATAATTTATTATCAACAAAACTTACCTTACAATAAGTAATAAAAAGAGTGCTAAATATGGGCAGAAAAGACCCTTGCTAGCCACAACACAACCAAACTTAAGTACATAGACCACTGATGTCATAAAGCAACCACAGAAACAACTCTGCATAACAACCTGCTAACATGATGACAGGATCAAATCCACAGATATCAATACTACACATGGGCTGAATGGCCCAATTAAAAGGTCATCCAATTAAAAGGACTGGCAAGTTATATAAAGAAGCAAGACCCAGTGCTATGCTCTTTTCCAGAGATTCACTTCATATGCAATGGCACCCATATGCTCAAATTAAAGAGATGGAGAAAAACCTACCAAGAAAATAGAAACCAGACAAAAACAAAGGTTTCTGTTGTAATTGCAGATAGAACCGACTTCAAACTCACAAAAAATATTTTTTAAAGACAAAGAAGAACATTACATAATGGTAAAGGGTTCAACTCAACAAGAACACCTAACTATCCTAAATAAATCCACACCCAAAGCAGGAACAACCAGATTTATAAACCAAGTCCTTACAGACTTATGAAGAGATTAGAAAAACACACAATAATAGTGGGAGACATCAACACTCTACTGACTGTCCGTTGCATTAGACTCTCCATCGAGGCAGAAAACTCAGAAAACTATTTCTGACCTGAACTTAATACTTGACCAAATACACCTAAAAGACATCTACAGAGCTCTCAAACTCAAAATAACAGAACTTCTCATCTTCACATGGCATGTAGTCTAAAATCAACCACATAATCAGACATAAAAAAAGTCCTCAACAAATAAAAAATAAAACCCAAATCCTACCAACCACATTTTTGGACCACAGCAAAATAAAAGTAAAAATTGATACTAAGAAAATCACTCAAAACCAAACAACTATATAAAAATTAAACAACTTGCTCCTGAATCACTTCTGGGTAATTAATGAAATTAAGGTACACGTCAATAAATTATTTGAAGCTTATGACAACAGAAATACAACATACTAGTAAAAGAGAAAATCAACCAGAAAGCTATAGGAAGACAAGAAATAACCATATCATGGGTGACCTGAAGGAAATTGAGATATGGAAACAATACAAAGGATCAATCAATTCAGGAGTTCTTTGAAAGAATTATGACAGATACGCTATTGCATAGAACTATAAACAAAAAAAAAAAAGAGAGAGAAGATTCAAATAAACACAATCAGAAATGACAAAGGAGATGTTACCATGGACTCCACATAAATATAAAAAACCCTCAATGACTACTATAAACACCTGTATGCATACAAACTATATAACCTAGAAATGATGGAAAAATACCTGGAAACATACAACCTTCCAAGATTCAACCAAAAGCAATTGAATACCTGAACAGACTAATAATGAGTATTGAAATTAAATCAGTATTAAAAGTCCTACCAACCAGAAAGAACACAGGACCAGACAGATTCACAGCCAAATTTTACCAGATGTATAAAGATAATATGGTACTATTCCTTTTGAAATGACTGCAAAAAATTGAGGAGAAAAGAGAAAACTTCTCTAACTCATTCTGTGAGTCCAGCATCATCCTGATAACAAAAACTGGCAGAGACACAACAACAAAACAGAAAACCTTAGGCCAACATCCTTGATGAACACAGATGTAAAATATTTAACAAAATACTAACAAACCAAATCTAGCAGCATATAAAAAATCTAATCCGTCACAATTACGTAGGCTTTATCCTTGCCTGGGATGGAAGGTTGGGTCAACATAGGCAAATGAAGATGTGATTCATCATATAAGCAGAACTAAAACCAAAAACCACATGATTATCTCAATAGATGCAAAAAAGAGGAGCGGGGAGTGGTGGCTCACGTCTGTAATCCCAGCACTTTGGGAGACTGAGGCAGGTGGATCACTTGAGGTGAGGAGTTCAAGACCAGCATGGCCAACATGGCAAAACTCCGTCTGTACTAAAAATATAAAAATTAACTGGGTGTAGTGGTGGGCACCTGTAATCCCAACTACATAGGAGGCTGAAGCAGGAGAATCACTTGAACCTGGGGGACGGAGGTTGCAATAAGGCAAGATTGCACCACTGCACTCCAGCCTGGGCAACAAAGCGCGACTCTGTCTCAAAAAAAAAAAAAAAAAAAAAAAGGAATTTATATAAAATTCAACATTCCTTCATGTTAATGAATTCTGAAGCAACTAGGCATTGAAGAAACATACTACAAAATAATTAGAGCCATCTATTACAAACCCACAGCTAGCATCATACTGAATTGGCAAAAAATAGAAGCCTTCTCTTTGAAAATTGGAAGAAGGCAGAATGCCCTCTTTCATCAGTCTTATTTAGCTATTTTATTGGAAGTCCTAGCAAGAGTAATCTGGCAAGAGACAGGAATAAAATGCATGCAAATAGGAAGAGAGAAAATCAAAGTATCACTGTTCGCAGAAAATATGATCCTATATCTGGAAAACCCCATAGTATCTGCCCCAAAACAAGTTGATCTTCTAAGCAACTTCAAGCAAAGTTTTAGGGTATAAAATAAATGTACAAAAATTAGCAGCATTCCTGTACACTAACAACATCCAAGCTGAGAAGCAAATCAAGGATGCAATCCTGTTTACAATAGCCACAAAAAGTATAAAATACCTAGGAATACAGCTAACCAGGGAGGTGAAAGATTTCTACAATGAGAATTTTTAAACACTGATGAAACAAATCAGAAAGGAAACAAATAAATGCAAAAAACAATTCCATGCTCATGGATTGGAAGAATCGATATTGTAAAAATGGCTGTACTGACCAAAGCAATTTACAGATTCAGTGACATTCCTATCAAACTAACAATGACATTCTTCACAGAATTAGAAAAAAATGATTGTAAATTGTTTATGGATCCAAAAAAAAGAGCTTGAATAGCTAAGGCAGTACTAAGCAAAAAGGACAAAGGTGGAGGCATCACATTACCTGATTTCCAACTATGCTACAAGACTACGGTAACTGAAACAGCATGGAACTGGTACAAAAATCAACACATAGAACAATGGAACAGAACAGAGAGCCCAGAAATAATGCCACACACATACGACATTCTAATCTTTGTCAAAGTCAACAAAAACAAGCAAGGGGGAAAGGACTCCCTATTCAATAAGTGGTGCTAGAATAATCAGTCAGCCATACACAGAAGATTGAAACTGAACTCCTTTCTTACACCACATACAAAAAAAAAACAAACAAACAAACAAAAAAATTAACTCACAATAGGTTAAAGACTTAAACGTGAAACCTGAAACTATAACAACCCTGGAAGATAACCTAGGAAATTACATTTTGAACAAAATCAGGAAAATATTTCATGACAAAGATGCCAAAGGTAATTGCACCAAAAACAAAAGTTGACAAACGAGACCTAACTAAACTAAAAAGCTTCTGCACAGCAAAATAAACTATCCACAAAGTAAACAATCAGTCTACCGAATGGGAGAAAATATTTTTAAACTATGTATCTGACAATGGTCTAATATCCAGAATCTATAAGGAACTTAAACTAATTCATAAGCAAAAAAACCTCCAAACTCATTAAAAAGTGGTCAAAGGACATAGACACGATTCAAAAAAGACATACATGTGAGCAACAAGCATATGAAAAAACACTTAATGTCACTAATCACTGGAAAAATGCAAATCAAAACTACAATGAAATACAATCTTACACCAATTAGAATGGCATTACTACGTCAAAAAATAACAGATGCTGGTGAAGTTGTGGAGAAAAAAGGAAACACTTATACACTGCTGATGGGAATGGAAATTAGTTCAGCCATCGTGGAATGCATTGTGACAATTTCTCAAATAACTTAAAGCTAAAGCTTAATTACCATTCAAACCGGCATTTCCATGATTGAATGTATGCTCCCCATATAGACACATACACTACCATATAGACACATGCAGGCATATGTTTATTGTGGTGCTATTCACAATAACAAAGACAGGGAATCAACCTAAATATCCATCAAAAGTAGACTGGAAAGAATAAATGTGGTACTTATACATCACGAAATACTATGCAGCCAGGAAAAATAACGAGATCAGGTTCTTTGCAGAAACATGGATAAAACTGGAGGTCATCATCCTAAGTGAAAAAACACAGGAGCATAAATCCAGACACCACATGTTTTAACTTATAAGTGAGAGCTAAACATTGTGTTCATATGAGCATAATGAAGGCAACAAAAGACACAAGGCCCTAGTTGAGGGTAAAAGGAGGGAGAGTGAGGATCAAAAAACTATCTATTGGATACTGCGCTTATTACCGGCTGGAGAAATAATCTGTACACCAAACCCCTAGACAATTTATGTATCAAATTTGTACATGTATCCCTGAACCTAAAATAATAGTTAAAAAAATAAAATATTTAAAATAGCTTATTTAAAGTATTTTTTTTAGACGGAGTCTCACACTGTCGCCCTGGCTGGAGTGCAGTGGCGTGATCTTGGCTCACTACAACCTCCTCCTCCAGGTTCAAGCAATTCTCCTTGTCTCAGCCTCCCAAGTAGCTGGGATTACAGGCACACACCACCATGTCCAGCAAATTTTTTTGTATTTTTAGTACAGACGGGGTTTCACTATGGCCAGGCTGATCTCAACCTCCTGACCTCGTGATCCACCCACCTTGGCCTCCCAAAGTGCTGGGATTACAGGCATGAGCCACTGCGTCCGGCCTTTAGGTATTTTTCTAGTATCTCCAACATGTGGGCTTTCTCGGTATGTTTTACTGATTGTTTTATTTCCTGTGTAAGGGTTATATTATCTTATTTATTTGAATGTTTCATTATCTTTTTGAAATCTAGTTATTTTAATTAATATAATGTGGTAACTGGAAATTAGATTCTCTTTCCTTGTTAGGGTTTTTTTGTTGCTACTTTTTAAGAAAAATTGTTGTTTAGTGACTTTTTAATTTTTACAGACTTAGAAAATACAAGTTCAGTTTTGTTACCTGGATATATTGCACCGTGGTAAATTCTGGGCTTTTAGTGCAGCCATCACCCAAATTGTGTACATTGTGCTTATTAAGTAATTTCTCATACCTCACCCCTCCAACTTCCCACCCTTTCAAGTCACCAATGTCTATGAATGCACTCTCTATTTCCACATGTATTGATTATTTATCTCCCACTTATAAGTGAGAACATGCAGTATTTAACTTTCTATTTCTCTTTAGTGACTTTTCTGTTCTTTATCATGTATGGCAACTGAAATTTCTGATCCCTATTAGGGGCCAACTAATAATTAGAAACACATATGTTTAAATATCTGGAACCTATAAATCCTTCAATCTTTGCTAATGGGCTATGTGTGTTTGTTGGGGCATGCATTGAACACTGTGTTAGGCTTTTACACTTTTGCCTTAGCCTTTATTTTCTCCTTGCACAGAACTTCAAGTTCAGCCAGAAGTAAGAGTGTAGGGCTTTCTCAGGTTTTTCCTTAGCAGGAACACAACTTTATGCGTGCATATGAACTTCTAGATTTTCAACAGTATGACAGAGTCTTTCAATATCCATATGGACATGTCCTCCTAAGGTTTTCCATTAAAGCCTATTGATTTGTCTACTGTTTTCCCCATTATCTATCACCTCAGGCAGCTGGGATGTTATTATGTTCAAAAAATGCCCCTAACAAAAGGCTTGCACCACGTCAACTGGGTGAATTTGAATCAGATCAAATGTAGGCAAACGTTTTGAGTGAGGTCTTCCAGAGAGCCACCAGACAAGTCAAATAATTAATATTCTTTGGGGATTATGCTTTGAAAGTGCTCCAGCTTTCTCTTCCTCCCTTCAGTATTGAAAATGTGGACCTTTAATTTTCAAGGATACTGCTGAACTGGTAATAAGAGATGGGACTAGAATAAATTAAAATGCCACAAAACTTACTGCTCTCACTGAGATTCAGATATATTTCTTCATTTACTAAACTCTTGCTGGATTGTTGCAAGTTTTGGTTAATTTCCAAAGTTCTAAAAATGTTGATTCTAAATTTTTTACATTGCTTTTTTGGAGAGGCAAGGTTTTGGAGGTCCTTACTTCATCATTTTTTATTCACTGACACCACACCTGTGAATTCACCATTTTTGCGAACATGACCGAAAATTTTATTCTTTCTTGCATCTTATTTTATTTTTGCTTAAATTACTCATTCATCATCTACTATTTAATGTATTCGTTGAGTTTTTATTTGGTTACTACAATATTCATTTTTAGAATTTCCAGAGTTTTTTTTTCCCAAATCTGCAATGTCTTTTAACTCTTTTTTTTTTTTTTTTTTTTTTCTGAAACTTGAACTTCATTTCAAAGAACATGGAAATTGTCTGGTAATTCCATTATATGCAGGACAAACATGTGGTCTGGTGTTTGTGATAATGCATGTTCATGCTGTTTTGTGTTTACATGTATCTTATTATTTTGTGCTTGTGTGTTGGACATTGGATTTGAAGAAAAAGTATTTCTGGAAATAATTTAATGCCTAGGATAATCTCTTTTCATAAAATGAACTTGTGTATTGCTTCTGCCAAGTTTTTAGCAAGTAGCAACATAGTACCAGTTTCAGATTTGAGGACTTGAAATTTTTTAGTCCATCAAGATAATTTGAAGTTGAGTGTCAGTCTAAATGATTTCAGAATTGCTTTAGGTTTGTCCTTACCACTTCGGTGTAGCTCTTCAGGGTTCCAATCATAAATGCTAAGGTTCACAGCTCTGGCAAAACCTGGGCTTCGCATGTTGTTCCCCTGGATCTGTACATTTGTCAAAATTTCTACTCAGCCTTACAAGTACCTTATTAGAAACAGCATAAGAACCACTAAAAGGCAAGGTCTTCCCTCTGGACTCTCGTCTTCTTACGTATCTTGGCTCAATAGTTCCTATCTGTGTCTTAATTGATTTATGAATAAGTTGTTTTAAATGAATACTTTTCATTTCATTGTGTGGTTACAGTATACATGAGTTCAAATTACCAGTGTTCACTTAAATGGCACCAGTCTCCCAACAAAACGACTTAGATTTTATTTACTACAGTATATTAACTATTCGTAATTTCTTAAACTGCAAATGTCACTGCCAGCACTTTTGTCCACAAATCACTATATATAAAACAGATTTGCATTGTGATCAATAACCAATCATATCGTTTCTTTCATAGTCTACCAGCAATTTGTCACTGTGCATGTATTATTCAGTTTGTTCATCAAAAATGGCACATATTTATACTACCGTTTTGTCCCTCAGTGACAAACTCATGTGTTATTTTATAATAATAGGTAACGGAAATAAGGAATTGGTCAAGAAAAATCAAAGTACATCAAAGAAATAAAAGTACTAATGCTGGCAGTGAAATTCAAATCAAATGTATTGAGGTTGTAGAAGAAATATCTAACTGTTCAAAGATTGAAACTGCCACTGTTAGAGAGACTCTAGAGCCAGAGGAACTTAGTGAAGGCAAACTTATTGACATAAATGAGAAAAGTGGTTGTGATAAAAGGATGAAGATGTTCCAGAGCAAGCGATGCTGGCAAACAATTTTACATCAAAGTAACTCTTAGAGATTTTCATGGCATTGAAATTGCAAAGGATAAAATGTTCAAAGTTAATACAAACTTAAAATTGAGTATAGAAATTCACCAATAAGTAGAAAAGATGTGTCGTCCAAATTGTAAGTTCCATGACTTGAAGAAGGAGGACACTGCTGAGACCACTCGTAATACATCTTTACGAAGAAATAAAATATTTTAATTTCTCAGTATTTTAAATACAGTATACTAAGTAGACAGTTGCTTTATAATTTTTCCATTTTTCTATTCACTTTTAACTGGCAGTAAAAATGTTTTTAATGTTTTAACCAAAAATTTTTATAATCACAAAGCAACTATATTTTTTCCCAATGATTATTATGATTTTTTTTTTGCATAACGTCAGCTTGCATGGTCACTTTTATGGTCTCACATTACCATTCAAAGCAAGGATTGCCTATATTTCATTTAGCATTTTTTGTATTTTTAGTGAGATATTTATTTTAATTAAATAAATCTCCATTACCCTGCATAATTTTCAATAAATATTATACATGGTCTTATTTAATTTCCATAATGATTTGTGAGATACAGTGGGCAGGCATGGTTATGTTACTTTTTTATAGATATGTATATTAGTCAGTTCTTGCATTACTATAAAAAATACCTGAGATCAGGTAATTTCTTTTTGAAAAAGTTTGTCACACAGTTCTGCAGGTCACACAGGAAGCATAACAGTGTCTGCTTCTAGGGAGGCCTCAGGGAGCTTTTACTCATGGTAGAATGACAAGTGGGAGCAACTGTCTTACATGGCAGGAACAGGACCAAGAAAGAGGGGAAAGGTGCCACAAACTTTTAAACAACCAGATCTCATGAAAACTCTAATAAAAAAACAGCACCAAATGGATGATGCTAAATCATTAATGAAGGATTTACCCACATTGTATTAATATGTTCTCAAATTGCTAATAAATAAATATCTGAGGCTGGGTAATTTAATGAGAAAACAGGTTTAAATAGCTCACGGTTCTGCAGGTTGTGAAGAAATCATAGCAGCTTCTGTGGAGGCCTCAGGAAACTTACAATTATGACAGAAGGCAAAGTGTAAGCAGGCATCTTTACATGGCTGGAATAGAAGAAAGAGAAAGAAGTAGGAGGTGCTAAACACTTTTAAACAACCGTATATCATGATAACTCACGCACTATTATAACAACAGTACCAAGGGGGAAATTGCACTCGTGATCCAATGACCTCCCACCAGTCCCCACCTCTAACATTGGGGATTTCAATTAAACACGAGATTGGGGTAGGGACACAGATTTGAATATATCCTTCTGACCCTGGCTTTTCCAAAATCTCATGTCCTCCTAACATAGCAAGATACAATCATGCCTATACAACAGATATAAGACTTAATGGAAAAATCTAACCCATTCTAACATTAACTCGAAAGTCCACAGTTCAAAGTTACATCTGAGAAAAGGCTAGTCTCTTCCACCTATAGGCCTATAAAATAAAAAAACAGGTTAGTGAATTCCAAGATACAATGGGGATACAGGCATTAAGCAATATATACTCTCATTTCAAAAGGGAGAAATAAGCCAAAAAAGAGGCTACAGACCCCACACAAGTCTGAAACTCAGCAGGGCGTTTATTAAGTCTTAAATAAGTTATTCTGGCTAGAGAACCTATTTTTAAAATGACAAAAATAAATCAATCAATGTATATTTATGGTCCTCCTAATTGACATGAAGGTACTCTAAGAGACAGATAAGGAGGAATGGGTGGTTCTTGCTTTGAAAGGGTTCATGATTTTATTAAACCACAACATGAGGCATATATTCAAATGCAAGATTGTGTAGTTCAAAATCCACATTGTAAGATTTCAGATATAGAAACATCAAAAGGAAAATGAGACATAAAATTTGAACTATGTTGAACTTGAAAGCATGATTTAAATTGGGTTTAATAAGGAAGAATATAATAATAAAGACTCAAAAAGGGTGAAGACCAAGAGCCAAACCAGGTGTGAGGCAATGAGCACTGTCTGTGCAAGAAGATTGATAAAGGCCTTGCTGTTTCTTGCTTGTTAGTTTTTCTGTTCTTAGGAAGTGGCTGGGAAGAAGAAATGTTGGCAAACCTATCTCTAAGATGACTTGATTATGTTCAACTAATCAGAAGGAGACTCACCTCTGGAGACCAAAATTTGTTTAGGAAGCTTCAAGAAAACTGTCTTCGAAATGGGATTTCCATCACTTCAACATTATAATTGTATTGAAAATTCTCAATAACTACCTTTCTTCTGGTTCCTGTCAAAACACTCACAACAGAGAAGTAAACAGTCCTATAAAATTTATTAAAACATCTTAAAAGTTCAGAAATAACTCTGAAAAGTTTGACCATACAAATCATGTCTAAAAAAATTTAATATACAGCACTAAAAAAACTATTAACAATATCCCATATGTTCTCTATGTTGCCATTTTATAGCTACAGGGTAAAAGTATGAAAGTAGAAATTTATAGAAGTAATTTTGAAATGTCCAAATATCTGTACAGAATTACTAATGTCACTGTAATTACATTATTGGAATCAAACACATAATTACTATAATTATCAACTGAATAAAATTTTCTATAGTGACTTTGGAAAACAGTTCCTCGAAAGTTAACCATATATTTATTATATGACCCAATAATTCCACTCCTAAGTATTCATCCAAAAGAATTAAAAGGGGCCAGGCATGGTGGCTCACGCCTGTAATCCCAGCACTATGGGAGGCCGAGGCGGGCGGATCACGAGGTCAAGAGATCAAGATCATCCTGGCTAACACGGTGAAACCCCATCTCTACTGAAAATACAAAAAAAAAAAAAAAAAAAAAGGCCAGGAGTGGTAGCCGGCGCCTGTAGTCCCAGTTACTCAGGAGGCTGAGGCAGGAGAATGGTGTGAATCTGGGAGGCCGGGCTTGCAGTGAGCCAAGATCCAGCCTGGGTGACATAGAGAGACTCTGTCTCCAAAAAAAAAAAAAAAAAAAAAAGAATTAAAAACGTATTATTACATTATTGTTCCTGGAAGCATGATTCATAATAGCAAAAAGGGAAACAATACAATTTTTAATCAACTGAAGAATGGGTAAATAAAATGTGGCATATACTAAAAATGGAATATTATTTGACAATAAAAAGTAAATAAAGTATAGCATTCATGTTTATACATGCTACAATATGGGTGAAGCTTGAAACCATTATACTAAGTAAAATAAAACAGTTACAAAAGATTGCATATGATGTATATCACTTATATGCGATGGCCACAACAGGCTACTATGTAGAAGTGGAGAGATTAGTGGTAGTGTGAAGCTGGGATGTTGACATGGAAAGAGAAGTAACTACTAATGAGTATGGAATTTCTTTCTGTAATAATTAAAATGTTCTGATATAGTGGTTTTGATTCCACAACTCTGTAAATATACTAAAATCCATCAAATTGTACACTTTCATCATATGAAATGTGCTGTTTGGAAATAGAATCCTGATAGAGCTGTTTAAAAGAGATAGTCAGGATACAGAAAAATAATTTCAACTCTGTAATCAATATTATCAAATATACTTGCCCTTAACTAAAGAATCCTAAGAATCCTGTGTGACCTGTCTCCTACATATCTCGTCTATGAAAATTTCCCTGTGTTTATTTTGCTTACTTTGTTCCAGTCACGTTGGCCTCTATAACAATAAGCTTCATCCTAACTTAAGGGCTTTGTGTTAGATTTTCAGTAGAACTTTGTAAAACTTAGGGTTTAGTTCTGAGCTTTAACCTCAGAAAGTCTGTCTTTTACTATATTACCAAAACCAGTCTTTTCTAACTAAAAATCACTTTGTTGCATCACTCTGTATTTTTATCTTCATTGCATTCATAATTATGAGAAGTGATCATGTTTGTTATTTGTTTTTGCTAACAACCTGCCATCATCCATTCTCTTTCTATTGCCTTTCTCCCGACCCCATAACTAGACTGTAAGCTTCATAATGGAAAAAGCTTTATTTGTCTTGTTCATATCCATATTTTCATTAACTATAACAATTTCCCACATAAATAGACTTTCAATAAATATTTTGAATGCTTATTTTATAAGACTAGTTAATATCCTTAGAAAAATTGTGAAAATATTTTATTTTAAGGTCATATTTTAATAGATACAGCCTTACTCAACAAACCAAAGCATACACCAAGACAACTGCCTTTCTAATTACAACCATTTCAACTAATACCCTGATATACCTTGAGTACTCAAAAAGTGAGAAAGTGGGCAAAAGTAGATGTTACTGAGAGTTCTGGGTAAATTATTGGTGTGATATTTGGCTAAAAGGAACCAAGACTATTATTTGAATCATCTTTTTTATTCAGTAGTCTTTGTCAGGCTCAGTGGCAATCTCAATACAATTTGTTAAGAGACAGAACATTTGTTTACAGTATTGATAAACTGCCATAATTATGTGCTAAAAAGTTTTTTAACAAGAACCAGGAATTCAGACTTTTGGGAGAACCAAATGCAAATCAGGCTAGCATTCATGGGGACCAGAAGAACATATGCCGTTTGCTTGATGACTTCTACTTGCCTCTGGACATAACTTTAAATGACATGCTTTTATATTTTATGCCTTAGTCTCCATAAGAAAGCCACCAATTATTTTAAGAATAAATCGGAGCTGTGAAGGTAATATGCCAAATCATTTACATTTGTTTATATGTGACTGACATAACTAAGCTGGGACTCCACCAGACCAAAAAAAACAGTGTATATAAAAATTACGTTAGACCAAGGCTTTATTTGTGTAGTAGGGGAAAACAGTTATGAGGAGTCAAAAAACCTGGTTTCTAGTCACAACTTTGCAAGTCACTAGTATTGTGGCTTGAGCAAGTCATTCTCTTCTCTGATTATCAGTTTTCTCAACAGTAATATAAGAAACTGCTTTTAACTTCAAAATTATCAGATCTTATTCATCTAAGTTAATACTAGTAAACCTGATTTTTTTTTTTTTTTTTTTTTTTTTTTTTTTTTTTTTTTGAGACGGAGTCTTGCTCTGTCGCCCAGGATGGAGTGCAGTGGCCGGATCTCAGCTAACTGCAAGCTCCGCCTCCCGGGTTTACGCCATTCTCCTGCCCTAGCCTCCCCAGTAGCTGGGACTACAGGCGCCCGCCACCTCGCCCAGCTAATTTTTTATTTTTATTTTTTTAGTAGAGATGGGGTTTCACTGGGTTAGCCAGGATGGTCTCGATCTCCTGACCTCGTGATCCGCCCGTCTCGGCCTCCCAAAGTGCTGGGATTACAGGCTTGAGCCACCGCGCCCGGCCAACCTGATTTTTTAGTATGTAATGTGTCTACCAGGCTTTCCTTACTTTGATTTGAATTAGTGTGCACCCTGTACCAATAAATTGTGGTTAAAGACCAGGCTCGGTGGCTCATGCCTGTAATCCCAACACTTTGGGAGGCCGAGGCAGGTGGATCACTTGAGGTCAGGAGTTTGAGACTAGCATAGCCAACATGGTGAAACCCTGTTTCTACTAAAAATACAAATATTAAGCGGGCATGGTGGCACACGACTGTAGTCCCAGCTACTCAGAAGGCTAAGGCAGGAAAAATGCTTGGCCCCGGGGGGGCAGAGTTTCCAGTGAGCAGAGATTGTCCCACTGCACTCCAGCCTGGGCCACAGAGAGAGACTCCATCTCAAAAAAAAATTATGGTTAAAATAACAAATTTTGAAGTCAGAGCGACTTGGGTTCTAATGCTTGTTCTGCCATTTTCTACCTGTGTGACTTTCAGTTAGTTTATTATCCAGGCTTCAATTACCTCATCTTTAAAATGATACTAATAATAGTCCTGACCTTGTAAGGTTTTTTTGAGAGTAAAATAAAATAATGCATGTGTGTGATTTATATAGTCCCTAGGACATACTAGGCATTCAATAAACCTTAGCTGTAAAAAGAGAAGAATAATTTTCCTTAGTTCAAATATACTCTCATCATACCATTATTCTGGGACCCGATTCTACACAGGGATTCCAATTTTGTTTTGTTTTTTAGTATGTATTTCCATGCTACTGGGTAACTGTTTCTAAGTCACTTTCATATTTTTATGTGACTTTTAGCTACTAAAAGTTAAGAATTTAACACTTTTCCTTGATCTCTCTGCATAAAAATTAGCAAAAGGTTTCACACACAAGATTTACTTGCTTATTTAATCTTAACTGTACTAGTAAGTGCCAAACAAAAAGTAGAATGCTGGCTGCTTAATAAATAGTAAACATTGCATAAAAGGAAGCCTGTGGCATATCTCTGAAAGGTACACTTAGACTTCTGAAAAATTATTTATCAAAATTGAAAACTGGTTACAATTTAATTCAGAGTAAGCCTCTAATATGACTCTCTGGGGAACAGTGAACAATTTTAGGAGAAGAAATTGAGTTCACATTTAATTGGAGAAGATAATTCCTTGCCAACAAAATGTTGAGAAACTTGAGTAGAAAGAAAGTTTCCAGGTTTAAGGATATGGCAAGTTTATCTTACTTGGAGGATTTTAAGTAGTTTTGTTTACACTTTATAAAGCTGAAGTGTGTGTGTGTGTGTGTGTGTGTGTGTGTGTGTGTGTGTGTGTGTGTGTGTGTTGGAGGGGTTGTGATTACAGGAAGTAAAGTGTTATTGAATAGAAATGGATGACCCTATGAACATTTTATTCAGAAGTTAAAAAAGATTGCTGCCTGTGTTGGTGGGGCTATCCTCCATTTCAAGTTAACCACATGAGCAAATTTTTAAGTTACCTTCTTATATAGACTTTATAAAATGTAGACAGTCACTGCATCTCAGATATATTGCCATCATTACTGCTTAGACTAGTAATGCTCATTAAAGAACTTAAAAAGTCCAGCTCTTTCATATTATAAATGGAGAAATTGAGGCTTAGCATAGAAAAGGGCCTTGCCTAAGAGATACAAAGTAGCAGAGCTATGCCACACATATATGTCTCCCATTTTAAACTGAGTGGAAATTCCACTGAATGTGTTCACATACTGAGACCTAGCTTTCTATATCTCCTATTATTTTAAGCAGAATAATCATTCGTGAAAATATTTCATTGCATTAATATCCATAGCTGAGGATACTGGCTGTGGCTGGCTATACCATAAGGTCCCATTTTCTACCAGATAGCTAACAAGAATGAGTATGTTTCACTTCCATATTTATGTAACAATCAATGAGAGGATTTATATAAAACTGTTTCATTCCTTCTGAAAAAAAATTGTGGTTTAATTTAATGTCTGCCACTTTAAGTGACTCTCTTCAGTGGCTATAGGGATAAAGGCCAAGTTAGAATATGACTAAAATTACTAATTCAGCAATAAGTAATTAATGATTAAGATGAACTGTAATTAATGATTTATTCTAACATTTTGCTAATCAAAAGTGTTACATAAGGAGCAGCAGTATTGACATCACCTAAGAAATCGTTAGAATAGCAGAATTTCAATTGCAACTCCAGCCCCTTTAAATCAGAATCTTATCTTTTAAAAAAAACTACCTCTGGAATCTTTATAAAAGACCTCTCTCCAGAGTAGTTATAAAACAATATTTAATAAAAGAGGGATGAGCTTAAGTGACCTGATTTATTTGCTCTAGATACAATTCAGGTCACAAATGAAAGGTTACATCTTTTTGAAAAATCAGATTAAATAGACAGAAGGTATTCCTCAAATCCGTATTCGTTTCCCACTGCTCCTGTAACAAATTGCCCCAAATTTTACAGCTTAAGAAAATGCACAAATTTATTATATCACAATTTTGGAGACTGTATTTCTAAAATGTGTCCCCACTGCTGCATTACTTTTGAAAGCTTTTGTCTAGAATCTTTCTTTCTGCTTCCAGCTTCTAAAAGTCACCTACTTTACTTGGCATGTGGCCCCTTCATCTTCAAACACCAGCAGCACAGCAACCTTTTTACTGTCTTCCTCACTGTCTTTTGAGCATGCATCATCAGCATCTTTAACAACTGTACTACTATCAACAGTCTGTTTATGACTATCTATGCATTATCTAAGGTTTTTCTTTTCTACTATGTTCTTCCTTTCCATCTGAAACCTTGACGGCAGTCTTTAACATTCATATGTATACTAACACTGTGTTAAAAAACATTAGGCTTTTGCTAATGCACTCCTAAAATTTTTCCCAGCCTCCACTCATTACCCAATTCCAAAGCCAGATCTACATTTTTAAAGTATTTGTTACAACAAATATAAATAACACCTGACATTCACAATTGTCATGAGACTGTAATGAACCTCTAAATGTATAAATTTTATTGTGGTGTATAACTTTTCTGATAATAAATAATAAAGTATAACTAGAGAACCTGTTACGTAAATAGGGTTTCTTTTAATCATTTTGTAGCATAGTAGAAAATGCATAATAGGCATTTCATGAAGTTTTTAGATTTTTGCTCTGCCACCCACGCTGAAGTGCGGTGGTGCAATCACAGCTGACAGCATCCTCGACCTCCCAAGTAGCTGGAACTATAGGTATGTGCCACCACACCTGGCTAATTTTTGTGTTTTCTGTAGCGACCAGCTTTCTTCTTGTTACCAAGGCTGGTCTCAAGTGATCCACTCACCTTGGCCTCACAAAGGGCTGGTATTAAAGACATGGGCCGCCCCACTCACCCAGTTTTTAGATTTAAATGCAACAGAAATGGCACTGGTTTCAGGAGCCAGGAAACTGCTGTCTTGCCTTTGTCTCCAAATGAATAAATGATATTATATAGGCCTTAGTTTGCCACCTTTGAAATACAATATTTCCTGTAATTCTTGTGATTGGTATAATAATTTAATTAGATAATGAATGTGAAAACACTATACATTGTTTACAAGGTACTTCTATTTCAGTGAGAGACTGTTGTGGCAGTTAGAGCAAAAGACTAAATATGAAGTGAGATTTTGTATTAAAAGTGTAGCCAAAAAGAGAAGTAGATAAACTACTTTTGAGAAATTGAGAAATTTTAAAATTTATAATTCCAATTTTAAGTTGTGTTGTTTATTCCTTTAGTCACTTTATAAGTCTTTCTTATCTCCACAAATATAGGAACAACTTTTACCCGTTTTCTAGATGTAAAATTCAACTAAATAGTTATCAACTGTGTGATAATGTGCTGGAGTAGAAAAATTTCTGCATCTGGAATAAGATGACCTGAATTATACTTGTAGTGTTTTTACTAATTTGTATACTGTGTGTGTGTGTGTGTGTCCGAGAACATATGCATATAATATATAGTGATCATATCAGGATAATTTGGTATTCTTTAGCAAATATTTCCATATCCTTCTAAGATATTTTGTGATAGTTCCAGCTGAATTTGATTTATCTTTTCTTCACAAGCAGAGTTTTTGATTTCAGAAATGCTGCAAAGGTTTTGGCAGTCTAATTATCTGTGATCACCAATTATCTGTGTAGACCTTGAGTACATCATTTTACCTTCCCATTCCTCATTTTGTTCATTGGTAAGTAAGCATATTGGATAAAATAATTTCCAGGTTTCCTCTAGCCTTAATATTTTGTTATTCTATTCTCGTAAATTCACAATCTAATGATAGCATTTCTTACAATTGATAGAAAATAAATATGAATAAATATTAAAGTAATTTAAAATGGGAAAGGTAGGCCTTATGAAAGGAAAAAACAGGTTGAAAAAATCGGCTTTCTCCAGGGGCAGAGCAAGATGGCCGAACAGGAACAGCTCCAGTCTCCAGCTCCCAGTGTGAGCAACACAGAAGACAGGTGATTTCTGCATTTTCAACTGAGGTACTGGGTTCATCTCACTAGGGAGTGCCGGACAATCGGTGCCGGTCAGATGCTGCTGCCCAACCAGCAGGAACTGAAGCAGGGCGAGGCATCGCCTCACCTGGGAAGCACAAGGGGGAAGGGAATCCTTTTTCCTAGCCAGGGGAACTGAGACACACAACACCTGGAAAATCGGGTAACACCCACCCCAATACTGCGCTGTACCAAGGGTCTTAGCAAACGGGCACACCAGGAGATTATATCCCACACCTGGCCGGGAGGGTCCCACGCCCGCCCACAGAGCCTCCCTCATTGGTAGCACAGCAGTCTGCGACCTAACTGCAAGGCAGCAGCGAGGCTGGGGGAGGAGTGCCCGCCATTGCTGAGGCTTAAGTAGGTAAACAAAGCCGCTGGGAAGCTTGAATTGGGTGGAGCTGAAGGAGCCCTGCCTGTCTCTGTAGACTCTACCTCTGGGGACAGGGTACAGCTAATCAACAACAAAAACAACAACAAAGAAGCAGAAACTTCTACAGACGCAAATGACTCTGTCTGACAACTTTGAAGAGAGCAGTGGATCTCCCAACATGGAGGTTGAGATCTGAGAACGGACAGACTGCCTGCTCAAGTGGGTCCCTGACCCCTGAGTAGCCTAACTGGGAGACATTCCCCACTAGGGCAGACCGACACCCCACACATCACAGGATGGAGTACACCACTGAGAGGAAGTTTCCAAAGCAAGAATCAAACAGGTACACTCGCTGTTCAGCAATATTCTATCTTCTGCAGCCTCTACTGCTGATACCCAGGCAAACAGGGTCTGGAGTGGACCTCAAGCCATCTCCAACAGACCTACAGCTGAAGGTCCTGACTGTTAGAAGGAAAACTAACAAACAGGGACGACACCCACACCAAAACCCCATCAGTACGTCACCATCATCAAAGACTAGAGGCATATAAAACCACAAAGATGGGGGAAAAGCAGGACAGAAAAGCTGGAAATTCAAAAAATAAGAGCGCATCTCCCCCTGCAAAGGAACGCAGTTCATCGCCAGCAACGGATCAAAGCTGGTCAGAGAATGACTTGGACGAGAGGAGAGAAGAAGGCTTCAGTCCATCAAACTTCTCAGAGCTAAAGGAGGAATTACGTACCCAGCGCAAAGAAACTAAAAATCTTGAAAAAAGAGTGGAAGAATTGACAGCTAGACTAATTAATGCAGAGAAGATCATAAACGAAATGACAGAGATGAAAACCATGACACGAGAAATACGTGACAAATGCACAAGCTTCAGTAACCGACTCGATCAACTGGAAGAAAGAGTATCAGCGATTGAAGATCAAATGAATGAAATGAAGCGAGAAGAGAAACCAAAAGAAAAAAGAAGAAAAAGAAATGAGCAAAGCCTGCAAGAAGTATGGGATTACGTAAAAAGACCAAATCTACGCCTGATTGGGGTGCCTGAAAGTGAGGGGGAAAATGGAACCAAGTTGGAAAACACTCTTCAGGAAATCATCCAGGAGAACTTCCCCAACCTAGTAGGGCAGGCCAACATTCAAATTCAGGAAATACAGAGAACGCCACAAAGATACTCCTCCAGAAGAGCAACTCCAAAACACATAATTGCCAGATTCACCAAAGTTGAAATGAAGGAAAAAATCTTAGGGCAGCCAGAGAGAAAGGTCGGGTAACCCACAAAGGGAAGCCCATCAGACTAACAGCAGATCTCTCGGCAGAAACTCTACAAGCCAGAAGAGAGTGGGGGCCAATATTCAACATTCTTAAAGAAAAGAATTTTAAACCCAGAATTTCATATCCAGCCAAACTAAGTTTCATAAGTGAAGGAGAAATAAAATCCTTTACAGATAAGCAAATGCTTAGAGATTTTGTCACCACCAGGCCTGCCTTACAAGAGACCCTGAAGGAAGCCCTAAACATGGAAAGGGACAACCGGTACCAGCCATCGCAAAAACATGCCAAAATGTAAAGACCATCGAGGCTAGGAAGAAACTGCATCAACTAACGAGCAAAATAACCAGTTAATATCTAATGGCAGGATCAAGTTCACACATAACAATATTAACCTTAAATGTTAATGGACTAAATGCTCCAATTAAAAGACACAGACTGGCAAACTGGATAAAGAGTCAAGACCCATCAGTCTGCTGTATTCAGGAGACCCATCTCACATGCAGAGACATACATAGGCTCAAAATAAAGGGATGGAGGAAGATCTACCAAGCAAATGGAGAACAAAAAAAAGCAGGGGTTGCAATCCTTGTCTCTGATAAAACAGACTTTAAACCATCAAAGATCAAAAGAGACAAAGAAGGCCATTACATAATGGTAAAGGGATCAATTCAACAGGAAGAGCTAACTCTCCTAAATATATATGCACCCAATACAGGAGCACCCAGATTCATAAAGCAAGTCCTTAGGGACTTACAAAGAGACTTAGACTCCCATACAATAATAATGGGAGACTTCAACACTCCGCTGTCAACATTAGACAGATCAACGAGACAGAAAGTTAACAAGGATATCCAGGAATTGAACTCATCTCTGCACCAAGCGGACCTAATAGACATCTATAGAACTCTCCACCCCAAATCAACAGAATATACATTCTTCTCAGCACCACATCGCACTTATTCCAAAATTGACCACATAATTGGAAGTAAAGCACTCCTCAGCAAATGTAAAAGAACAGAAATTATAACAAACTGTCTCTCAGACCACAGCGCAATCAAACTAGAACTCAGGACTAAGAAACTCAATCAAAACCGCTCAACTACATGGAAACGGAACAACCTGCTCCTGAATGACTACTGGGTACATAACGAAATGAAAGCGGAAATAAAGATGTTCTTTGAAACCAATGAGAACAAAGATACAACATACCAGAATCTCTGGGACACATTTAAAGCAGTGTGTAGAGGGAAATTTATAGCACTAAATGCCCACAAGAGAAAGCAGGAAAGATCTAAAATTGACACTCTGACATCACAATTAAAAGAACTAGAGAGGCAAGAGCAAACACATTCAAAAGCTAGCAGGAGGCAAGAAATAACTAAGATCAGAGCCGAACTGAAGGAGATAGAGACACAAAAAACCCTCCAAAAAATCAATGAATCCAGGAGTTGGTTTTTTGAAAAGATCAACAAAATTGACAGACCGCTAGCAAGGCTAATAAAGAAGAAAAGAGAGAGGAATCAAATAGATGCAATAAAAAATGATAAAGGGGATATCACCACTGACCCCACAGAAATACAAACTACCATCAGAGAATACTATAAACGCCTCTACGCAAATCAACTAGAAAATCTAGAAGAAATGGATAAATTCCTGGACACTTACACTCTCCCAAGGCTAAACCAGGAAGAAGTTGAATCCCTGAATAGACCAATAGCAGGCTCTGAAATTGAGGCAACAATTAATAGCCTACCCACCAAAAAAGTCCAGGACCAGATGGATTCACAGCTGAATTCTACCAGAGGTACAAGGAGGAGCTGGTACCATTCCTTCTGAAACTATTCCAATCAATAGAAAAAGAGGGAATCCTCCCTAACTCATTTTATGAGGCCAACATCATCCTGATACCAAAGCCTGGCAGAGACACAACAAAAAAAGAGAATTTTAGACCAATATCCCTGATGAACATCAATGCAAAAATTCTCAATAAAATACTGGCAAACCGGATTCAGCAGCACATCAAAAAGCTTATCCACCATGATCAAGTGGGCTTCATCCCTGGGATGCAAGGCTGGATCAACATTCGCAAATCAATAAACGTAATCCAGCATATAAACAGAACCAAAGACAAGAACCACATGATTGTCTCAATAGATGCAGAAAAGGCTTTTGACAAAATTCAACAGCCCTTCATGCTAAAAACGCTCAATAAATTCGGTATTGATGGAACGTATCTCAAAATAATAAGAGCCATTTATGACAAACGCACAGCTAATATCATACTGAATGGGCAAAAACTGAAAAAATTCCCTTTGAAAACTGGCACAAGACAGGGATGCCCTCTCTCACCACTCCTATTCAACATAGTGTTGGAAGTTCTGGCTAGGGCAATCAGGCAAGAGAAAGAAATCAAGGGTATCCAGTTAGGAAAAGAAGAAGTCAAATTGTCCCTGTTTGCAGATGACATGATTGTATATTTTGAAAACCCCATCGTCTCAGCCCAAAATCTCCTTAAGCTGATAAGCAACTTCAGCAAAGTCTCAGGATACAAAATTAATGTGCAAAAATCACAAGCATTCTTATACACCAGTAACAGACAAGCAGAGAGCCAAATCAGGAATGAACTTCCATTCACAATTGCTTCAAAGAGAATCAAATACCTAGGAATCCAGCTTACAAGGGATGTAAAGGACCTCTTCAAGGAGAACTACAAACCACTGCTCAGTGAAATCAAAGAGGACACAAACAAATGGAAGAACATACCATGCTCATGGATAGGAAGAATCAATATCGTGAAAATGGCCATACTCCCCAAGGTTATTTATAGATTCAATGCCATCCGCATTAAGCTACCAATGAGTTTCTTCACAGAATTGGAAAAAACTGCTTTAAAGTTCATATGGAACCAAAAAAGAGCCCGCATTGCCAAGACAATCCTAAGTCAAAAGGACAAAGCTGGAGGCGTCACGCTACCTGACTTCAAACTATACTACAAGGCTACAGTAACCAAAACAGCATGGTACTGGTACCAAAACAGAGATATAGACCAATGGAACAGAACAGAGTCCTCAGAAATAATACCGCACATCTACAGCCATCTGATCTTTGACAAACCTGAGAGAAACAAGAAATGGGGAAAGGATTCTCTATTTAATAAATGGTGCTGGGAAAATTGGCTAGCCATAAGTAGAAAGCTGAAACTGGATCCTTTCCTCACCCCTTATACGAAGATTAATTCAAGATGGATTAGAGACTTAAATGTTAGACCTAATACCATAAAAACCCTAGAAGAAAATCTAGGTAGTACCATTCAGGACATAGGCATGGGCAAGGACTTCATGTCTAAAACACCAAAAGCAACGGCAGCAAAAGCAAAAATTGACAAATGGGATCTAATTAAACTAAAGAGCTTTTGCACAGCAAAAGAAACTACCATCAGAGTGAACAGGCAACCTACAGAATGGGAGAAAATTTTTGCAACCTACTCATCTGACAAAGGGCTAATATCCAGAATCTACAAAGAACTCAAACAAATATACGAGAAAAAAACAAACAACCCCATCAAAAAGTGGGGAAAGGATATGAACAGACATTTCTCAAAAGAAGATATTCATACAGCCAACAGACACATGAAAAAATGCTCATCGTCACTCGCCATCAGAGAAATGCAAATCAAAACCACAATGAGATACCATCTCACACCAGTTAGAATGGCAATCATTAAGAAGTCAGGAAACAACAGGTGTTGGAGAGGATGTGGAGAAATAGGAACACTTTTACACTGTTGGTGGGATTCTAAACTAGTTCAACCATTATGGAAAACAGTATGGCAATTCCTCAAGGATCTAGAACTAGATGTACCATATGACCCAGCCATCCCACTACTGGGTATATACCCAAAGGATTATAAATTATTCTACTACAAAGACACATGCACACGTATGTTTATTGCGGCACTATTCACAATAGCAAAGACTTGGAATCAACCCAAATGTCCATCTGTGACAGACTGGATTAAGAAAATGTGGCACATATACACCATGGAATACTATGCAGCCATAAAAAAGGATGAGTTTGCGTCCTTTGTAGGGACATGGATGCAGCTGGAAACCATCATTCTTAGCAAACTATCACAAGAACAGAAAACCAAACACCGCATGTTCTCACTCATAGGTGGGAACTGAACAATGAGATCACTTGGACTCGGGAAGAGGAACATCACGCACTGGGGCCTATCATGGGGAGGGGGGAGGGGGGAGGAGGGAGGGATTGCATTGGGGAGTTATACATGATATAAATGATGAATTGATGGGTGCTGACGAGTTGATGGGTGCAGCACACCAACATGGCATAAGTATACATATGTAACAAACCTGCACGTTATGCACATGTACCCTAGAACTTAAAGTATAATAAAAAAAAAAAATAATAATAACAAAAAAATAAGAAAATAAATAAATAATTAAAAAAATAAAAAAAAAGCAAAAATTGGCTTTCTCCGTTTTATAAGAAACAAGTCATATTCTCTATTTAATATTGCTATTTTTTCTTGTCATAAAATATAAAAAATATTCCATACAAAATACTGGGTGAGAAATTGCAAATACAATGTTGCAATGAAATGAAAGTGAGCCTGTACTTAAAAATAAAGTTTGGGAGGGGGGCAGAATGGCCAACTAGAAGCAGCTACAGTGTGTGACTCTCACAGAATAGAACAAAAGGGATGAGTAAACACAGCATCCTCAACTGAAATATCCATGTATTCACATTAGGATTCATCAGGGAAACAGCTCAATCCTCAGAGAACAGAGAAAGGTAAATCAGGGTGATCACCCACCTGAGTGCAACACGGAATCAAGGGAACCTCCCCCTGACCAGGTAGGTGGTAAGTGAATGTGCAACCCTGGGCAACCACACTTCTCCCACGGATCTTTGCAATCCTTGGGTCAGGAGATACCCTGGCAAACCTCGTCCAACAGGGCCTTCTGTCTGACACACACAGCTGCGTGAAGTCTCAGCAGAGCAGCTGTTCAGGCACCCACAGAGTCCCAGGAGCTTTACATACTCTGCCTCCAGGATCCCCGGCAAAGGTGACTGCAACTCAAGCAAGGTAGGAGGTTGGACCTCCATACATACCCGTAGGAAGGGAGCTGAAACCAGGGGCCGAGCAGCATCAGCCTGTGGGTTCCACTTCCCCGTTACCTCACAGGATGAAACCCACAGGCTTGGAATTCCAGCCAGCCCCCCGCAACAGTGTTCCACCTACCTGGGATGGAACAGAGTTCCCTGGGAGACGGCCTGGCTGCCATCTTTGCAGTTTGGATGTCATCTGTTGCAGCTTGTGGGTTTAGGAGAGTCCAAAACAAAATATTCAGGGGTGGAAGGGATCCCCCAGCAGAGCACAGCTGTTCTACCAAAACAGGGCCAGACTGCTTATTTAAGCTGGACTCTGATGTGTTCTTTATCTCTGGGCGAGACCTCCCAGCTGGGAGATCTGGCCCTCCCCACCCATATTCTCCAGTAGAGTTTTTATTTCTCCCTGGAATGAAGAGCCTGGGGATAGAAGTGGGCTGCCATCTTCGCTGTTTGAATAACTCTGCCCTTTCAGCCTGAGGACTTAGGAGAGTCCAAGGCACAAATCCAAAGCCAGGAGACTGGAAAGGTTAAATTGCCAAAACAGCAAAGACAGCGACCTGGCCTTAGTAGAAGGGATTACTCAGCAAAGCACAGCTGCTCTACCAGAATGCAGCCAGACTGCTTCTTTAAGCAGGACCCTGATCCACTCCTCATCTCTAGAGGCACCTCCCAACCAGGGCCCTACAAATATTTGAATTCTCCCTGGGAATTAGTTCCCAAGATGAGGGACAAGTTGTCATCTTTGCTGTTTGGTTGACTCAGCCATTTCAGCCTGTGGGCTTTGGAGAGCCCAAGCTGACTAGGGCAGAAGTGGTGCCCTTGCACAGCACATCTGTTCTACAAAAGCATGGCTAGACTGCTTCCTTAAGTGGGTCCCTCATCTGTTCCTCCTCACTGGGCAGGACTTCCCACGTAGGGCCTACAGCCATTACCACTGATGTTCTCTGGCCAACAGTGGTTTGAAAACTGCCTAGGACAGAGTTCCTAGAAAGAAGAGTGGGCTGCCATCTTTGTTATTTTAGCAACTTAGATGTTCCAGCCTCTAGGCTTTGGAGAGCCCAACCTGATGAGTGATGCAAATGATACTCCAGCACAGCACCACTGCTCTGTGAAAGAGGGGCTAGACTGCTTCTTTAAGTGGGTCCCTGATCCCATTCCTCCTGGCTGGGTGAGACCTCCCATCCAAAGTCTCATTCCTCCTCCTACAGGTGCAATTGGGGTGGCAACAGGTTTGTACCCCCCAGGAATGGAGCTCACAGAGGAAGGGGCAGGCTGCCACCTTTGTTGTTTTGCAGCCTTCACTGGTGATACCTTCAGGTGCTGGAAAATCCAAGGTGACTAATGACTGGAGTGGACACCCAGCAAACCATAGCAGCTCTACAGAAAAGTGGCCAAACTGTTAAAAGAAACAAACACACAAAAAACCCTCAAAACTTCATTGAGAGGTCAGCAATGTCAAAGACTGAAGGTAGATAAGCCCACAAAGATGAGAAAATCAGCACAGGAACACTGAAAACTCAAAATGTCAGAGTGCCCTCTCTCCTTCAAATGACAGCATCACCTCTCCCAGCAAGCGTTCAGAATGGGGCTGAGGCTGGGATGGCTGAAATCAGAATGTGGATAAAAACAAACTTCACTGAGCTAAAGGATCACATACTTACTCAATGAAAGTAAACTAAAAATCACAATAAAACATTGCAGGAGCTGACAGACAAAATAGCCAGGATAGAGAAGAACATAAACTGACCTGATAGAGCTGAAAAACACAATACAAGAATTTCATAATGCAATTGCAAGTATTAGTGATGGGATAGACCAGGGGGAGGAAATAATAACAGATCTGGAAGACTGTGTTTCTGAAATAAGACAGGCAGACAAAAATCGTTTTAAAAATGAATAGGAATGAACAAAACCTCTGAGAAACATGGAATTTTGTAAAGAGACCAAATCAGTGCCTGATTGGTGTACCCATAACATCTGGGGAAAACTGAACCAATTTAGAATTCATATGTCAGGATATCATGCCTGAGAATTCCCTCAACCTTGCTAGACAGGCCAGCATTCAAATTAAGGAAATGCAGTGAACCCCAGTAAAACACTCCACAAGATCATCCCCAAGAAACATAATCATCACATTCTTTAAGGCTGAAGTAAAAGAAAAAATGGTAAGGGCATCCAGAGAGAAAGGTTAGGTCACATACAAAGGGAAGCCCATCAGACCAACAGTGGACTTTTCAGTGGAAACCCCACAAGCCAGAAAAGATTGAGGCCAAAATTTAACATTCTGAAAGAAAAGCAATTCTAACCCAGAATATCATATCCAACCAAACTAAGCTTCATAAATGAAGGAGAAATAAGAGCCTTTCCAGATAAGCAACTTCTGAGGTAATTCATTACCACCAGATCTTTTTTACATCATGAAGGAAGCACTAAATATGGAAAAACAACAACAACAACAACACAGTACCAGACACTACAAACACACACTGAAGTACACAGTCCAGTGACACTGTAAAGCAACCACAAAAATAAGTCTGCAAAGTAACCAACTAGCATCATGATGACAGAATCAAATCCAGAGATAAGAATACTAACCTTAAATATAAATGGATTAAATGCCCCAATTAAAAGACACAGAATAGTAGTAGTAAGCTGGATAAAGAGCCAAGGCCCATTGCTATGCTGACTTCAAGAGATATAGTAATGTGCAAAGACACACACAGGCTTGAAATAAAGGGATGGAGAAAAATTTACCAAGTAAATGGAAAACTTAAAATAGTAGGGGTTGCAATCCTGCTTTCTGATAAAACTGACTTTTAACTAACAAAGATAAAAAAAAAAACAAAGAAGGGCATTACACAATGGTAAAAGGTTCAATTCAATAAGAAGAGCTAACTATCCTAAACATACATTGCATCCAACACAGGAGCACCTAGATTCATAAAGCAAATTTTTAGAGACCTTCAAAGAGAGTTAGACTCGCACATAATAGTAGTGGGAAACTTTAACACCCCACTGACAATATTAGACAGATCATCAAGACAGAAAATTAACAAAGATATTCAGGACCTGAACTCAGCTCTGAATCAAATGGACTTGACACACATCCACAGAACTCTCCACCAACAACCAACAGAATATATATTATTCTTATTGCCATATAGTGCTTACTGTAAAATAGATTATATAATTAGACATAAAACACTCCTCAACAAATAGAGAAGAATTGAAATCACAACAAGCAGTCTCCTGGACTACAGCACAGTTAAATTAGAACTCAAGACTATGAAATTCACTCCAAACCATACAATTACATGGAAATTGAATAACCTGCTCCAGAATGACTTTTGGGTAAATAATGAATTTAAGGCATAAGCCAAGAAGTTCTTAGAACCTGATAAGAGGAAAGATATGACATACAGGAATCTCTGGGACATACCTAAGACAGTGTTGACCTAGAAGTTTATAGCACTAAATGCCCACATCGAAGAGCTAGAAAAATCTCAAGTTTACAAGCAGAGATCTCAACTAAAAGAACTAGAGAACCAAGAGCAAACAAATCTCAAAGCAAGCAGTAGACAAGAAATAACCAAAGTCAGAGCTGAACTAAAGGAGATTGAGACATGAAAAATCATTCAAAAGATTGACATAACTAGAAGCTGGTTTTTCAAATAAAAAATAGACCACTAGCTACTTTAATAAAGAAGAAAAGGGAGAATATTCAAATAAACACAATCAGGAAAAAATAAGAGAAATATTACTACTGACTTGACAGAAATACAACCAACCATCAGAGAATTTTAAAATAAAACATCACTATGCACATCAGCTAGAAAATGTAGAATAAATTGATAAATTCCTGTACAGATACAACTCCCAAGACTGAAACAAGAAGAAATTGAATCCCTGAACAAACCAACAAGTTTGGAAATTGAGGCAGTAATAAATAGCCTACCAACCAAGAAAAGCTCAGGACCAGATATATTAACAGCTGGACTGGCACCATTCCTACTGAAACTATTTTTTAAAATAGAAAAGGAGGGACTTCTTTCTAATTCATTCTATGAGGCCAACATTATCCTGATACCAAAACCTGGCAGAGACACAAGAAAAAAATAAAACTTCAAGCCAATTTCCTTGATGAACATTGATGCAAAAATCAACAAAATACCATCAAAACAAATTCAACAGTACATCAAAAAGCTTACCCATCGTGATCAAGTTGGCCTCATCTCCAGTATGCAAGGTTGGTTCAACATATGCAAATCAATAAATACAGTTAACCAAATAAATATATGTAAAGGGAAAACCACACAATTATCTCAATAGATGCAGAAAAAAAAAAACTTTTGATAAAATTCAACATTCCTTCATGTTAAAAATTCTCAATAAAGTATGTATTAAAGTAATATATCTCAAAATAATAATATCCATGTATGACAAACCCACAGCTAACATCATACTGAATGGGCAAAAGCTGAAATCATTCCCCTTAAAAACTGGTACAGACAGGGATGCCCTCTCTCACTATTTCTATTCAACACACTATTGAAAGTTCTGGCCAGAGCAATCAGACAAGAGAAAGAAATAAAGAGCTTTTGAATAGGAAGAGAGGAAGTCAAATTATCCCTGTTTGCAGAGGAGATAATCCTATATCTAGAAAACCCCATTGTCTCAGTTCAAAAGCTTCTTAGCTTAGAAGCAACTTCAGCAAGTCTCAGGATACAAAATCAATGTCAAAAAATTACTAGCATTTTTTATACACCAGCAACAGTCAAGATAAGAACCATATCACCAATGAACTCCCATTCACAATTGCCACAAAAAAAAATAAAATAAATAAGAATACAGATTACAAGGAAAATAAAAGATCTTTACAAGGAGAACTACAAACCCCTACTCAAAGAAATCAGAGATAACACAAATAGGAAAACATTCCATACTCATAGATAAAACTATTCAAAATTGTTAAAATGTCTTTACTGCCCAAATAAGGCTTCCCATTAAACTACCACTGACATTCTTTGCAGAACTAAAAAATTTATTTTGAAATTAATATGAAACCCAAAAATGTGGCCAAATAGCCAAGACAATCCTTAGCAAAAAGAACAATGCTGAGCGCATCATGCTACTCAACATCAAATTATACTACAGGGCTACAGTAAACAAAACAGCATGGTACCAGTAGGAGAACAGACACATAGACCAATGGAACAGAATAGAAACCTCAGAAATAAGAGTTTGCACCCCTACCAATTTTTGATCTTTGACAAACCTGAAAAAAACAGGCAATGATGAAAGCATTCCTAGTCAATAAATGGTGCTGGGATAACTGACTAGCTAGTTGCAGAAAATTGAAACTAGACCTATTCCTTACACCATATACAAAAATTAACTCAAGATGCATTAAAGACATAAATGTAATTCAGAAAACTATAAAAACCCTGGAAGACAACCTAGGCAATATCATTCAGGACATAGGTCCAGGAAAATATTTCATGTCCCAGATGCTAAAAGAAATTGCAACAAAAGCAAAAATTGACAAATGGAATCTAATTAAACTAAAAACCTTCTGCATAGCAACAGAAACTATCAACAGAATAAACAGACAACCTAGAGAATGGGAAAAAAAAATTTGCAAGTCATGCATCTGTCAAAGGTCTATTATCCAGCATATATAAGGAACTGAAACAAATTTACAAGAAAAAAAAAAAAAACATTAAAAAGTGGGCAAAGGACATGAACAGACACTCCTCAAAATAAGACATACACGTGGCCAACAATCATATAAAAAAATTCTCAAAGGCACTGATCATTAGAGAAATGCAAATCAAAACTACAGTGAGATAACACCTCACACCAGTCAGAATAGCAATTATTAAAAAGTCAAAAAATAACAGATGCTGGTTAGGATGTGGAGAAAAAGGAACGATTTTACACTGTTGGTAAGAGCACAACTTAGTTCCAACTTTGTGGAAAACAGTATGGTGATTCCTCAAATAGCTGGAAGCAGAACTACCGTAGGACCCAGCAATCCTATTACTCGGTGTATACCCAGTGGAATATAAAGCATTCTATCATAAAGATGCATGCATGCTTACCTTCACTGTAGCACTATTCACAATAGCAAAGACATGGAATTAACCCAAATTCCCATCAATGATATACCGGATAAAGAAAATGTGGTATGTATACACCATGGAATACTATGCAGCCATAAAAAATGAACATGATTGTGCCCTTTGCAGGAACGTGGATGGCGCTGGAGGGCATTATCCTTAGCAAACTAATGCAGGAACAGAAAACCAAATACAGCAGGTTCTCACTTATAAGTGGGAACTAAATGATGAGAACACATGGACACACAGAAGGGAACAACATGCACTGGAGCTTATCAGGGGCTTGGAGGGTGGGAAGAGGGAGAGAAGTAAGTAATATAAGTAATGGCTCCAGTTAATCCCCATGACACATGTTTACCTATGTAACAAACCTGCACGTCCTGTAATGCACCCCTGAACTTAAAAGTAAAAAAAAAAACAAGCAAAGTTGGTTTTGCCATTGAGGCCATTTCATGAAAGTAGGTTATTAACTATAAATTTTGGGCACATTTTTCTCTCCACATCAATATATAAATATCAATGTTCAAGCAAATTGAGTGTGCATTATTGTGACATATGAGTAAACATCTAATCATATATTGGTTCTTGGTTGACTATATTCAGTCATAGTTTTTTATATAACAAGGGAGGCTTTACCTACTGATTTTCTCTCAGCCTATTTCTTGCTTTGATTTGAAGGTAATGATTTGGTAGATTAAGCTCACCTGATCCCTCTACTGCTAGGATTTTTCTGCTTATGCTAAAAGAAACTGGAAGATTTTGTTTGCTGATACTTGTTTTAATTGAGGAATAGTAATAGTTGAGTAGTAGGGCTGGTTTTAGGCTTAATCAGTTTTAAAATGTTTGAGAGTTCTGCACTGATTCTTCTCCCTAACCCCATCCTTGTCTTTTTCTTTGCTGTGCCATGATTTTCACTTCCTGAATGGTTTTGCTGTTGCCACTTCGTTGTAATAATTCTGGAAATGTGGTAGAGAGTTAAACATACCTTACTGCTATGTCAGCAGACTACCATTCTATTATGTGTGCTTTATTGTTTTTTTTTTTTTTTTTAATTTATGATCAACATCTTTTTCCCTTTTTCAGTGACAAAATTTAAGTAGAGTGCATCCAATAATTTTTGCCCCAGGAAAGGATTTTCCCTGAAAGCCTGCTTATCCTTTATCTCTTCACTGCCATCAAAGAAAAACACCTTCTGCTAACAACAATGGAAACCATTTCCAAAAGAAGCTGTAGGATGAAAGGCATTTGAAACATATTTTCTGTAGTGGGAATTTTATCATTTTTCTAATATTATCTTATTCTTCCCCCATGAGTTAGCTGCCATGAGATTTGAATGCAATTGTTCCATCCTCAGCTCCAAGGGTAGACCATGATGAGTCTAGGTCAATTATATTAATCCTATCTTATTCAAAAAAGGGATTCAGCACTAGGAATCCAATCATCATGTAGTTCAGGACTCTTGATGAGTTTAAGGAAGGGGTGATTTCTCCCTCCTACTAGACTTGAATGAGAAAGCATGGAGTCTTGGTCCAATACTTTGAAATACAGAGCAGAGATTGGGTATTATCACTTAAAGATATCACTGAGCCTTACCATCAGTCTTCCCTTTCAAATATGTGAATCAATAAATTGTTATATTTTTAAGCAAGTTTGAATTGGTTTACTGGAAATCTAAAGCTTTCTAACTGCTACATATTCAGTTTTAAAAGTCAATCAGAGCATTTTATGTAGTTTCATGTCAGTCATCTTTCTTCTTACAATTCAGATGATGATGATGCTTCATTCTATCTTAGGATCAAGAAAATAGGAAATTCTTGACTGACATGAGGTGTGCCTCTAACATTCCTGGGAATGTGAACAAATATTCTAAGACTAGAACACTTGAAAAAATGTATTATTTATTAAGAGTATAGAGTAACACTTTTAAGATTCAAGTTTCTCAGAAAAATAAAATTAAAAATGAAGACTTGACTGCTTTACTGATGATACTTTAGAGAACCTCATGTGTCATAATATTGCAATTAGGATAATATTTGATGATATATAACAGAGTTGCTTTATATTCAGATATCATCAAGAAACTGTTTCATAGCACCTCTTGAGAGTTGTATATGCAAATGTCATTCTTACCACGCAGAGGGTTCTTGCTAACGAGAAGAGTAGAACACGGGAAAGGTAAGACAAAGCATATAGAGAGTTTTAGACACATTAGCCATACCTACACTATAAAAAGGTATAGTAGTTATTTCAATGGCTTGAGGGCTATATTCTTCAAGGGAAAGTATCACTTTCAGAGATCATGTTCCTTAAAATCTATCCAAATATAGGCCAAGAATTGTTAGAATTCACATCTTCTATCAAGTAATGTTATTATCCCTATGATGTTAAACCAGTATTACTGTAGCTTACTCAGAGATTACAAGACAAACTATATCTGGAAAATATAGTACTTGCAAAAGAATTTATAAAAAGCTGAAAGGGAAACATAAAAATATGAAACTGTTGAGTCTCCAAGTACAATGTGAATAAAGAAAATAAACAGCAATCTTTGCCCACAACACAACCCAGTGGGCTGGAAAAATGACTCTCTTCTCTGTGTTCCCACAGAACTTTGCTTATTCCATGAATAATGTCATATAATTTATTACTGTGTTTTATAACTGTCATACACAATTGCAGCTTTCTAACTAGAAAAGCAACATCAATTTTGAGGTTGTCTCAACTGGTACAATAACCCTAGTGTTTACATGATGGGCTAAGCAGGGTCAATTGGAATTCTGATGTCATATTTCTCATTTTTTACATAGATTTCTGGTGTATTGAAATGTTGTAGCAACTTAGAAAGTCTTTGGTCTCAGTTTTAACCACAATTGAGAAGTCAGTTTTCTGAACTAACACCAGGAGTTGGTAAAAAAGGTTAATGACAAGAATTTATAATGAGATCCATGCAAATCAGTAATCAAAATTCCTGAAATGAAGCTGAGTTGGGAACGTAAGGGGACACACATATATTAAACATTGATTCTCTAACAAGGTGACATAGATACATTTTATTCAATAATGTCAGTGTAATTCTGGGTTATTTTTGTTGATCTGTCTACATAGATGGTGGCCCTTAGGTCTTCCCCTGAGAGAGTATTAAACATATCATTTGCCCTTTTACAGGAATTGCAGGCAGGATTCAAAGGTAATTCAATTGAACCAACAATTATTGAGGGTTATTTTGTGTCTATGTACCAGAAACCTTACTAGACTTATAGAAGATTAATGAAATATAGTATCAGCCTTTAAGATGTTCATATATTCTACAAATTAATAAGGACCTTCTTGATTGTGAACTAAACCTGATACCAAATTATTTGCACGTATGTAATACAAACCTCAAATTCTATCTCTAACCCAATCTTTTGCAATAGGCACAACTTTAGTTATCTGCAATCTCTTCCTTCTTCTCCCCAGTCTGGAAAACTACTTTTTATTTGAGGACATTGTTTTCTTTGTTTTTCCCAAATATGCTAGTCATTGTCTGTGGGTGATTCTAATACAGAGACTCAGAAAATATCATTCAATATTTAGCATTGTGAGTTAAATTTTTTGCTGTCAGAATTTGGAAGCTCCCAGAACTTTTCAGTGAGAATATACTTTCTTGTAATGCAGACAGGATATAATATTCTTACTTGCTGATAATGGGATTTTCAGAAAATACCAAGGTTGAGTTCATAAATCATGAAGTTATTTTAATACATCAGAAATCTAATTGAAAAATGGAAAATATGACATCAGAATTTCAGCAACACCTTGCTTATCCTGCCATATCAATAATACTGTAATTACACAATTGAGGCAGCCTCAAAAATGGGATGTTCTTTTTGCTTAGAAAACAGTTAATTAGCCGGGCGCGGTGGCTCAAGCCTGTAATCCCAGCACTTTGGGAGGCCGAGACGGGCGGATCACGAGGTCAGGAGATCGAGACCATCCTGGCTAATACGGTGAAACCCCGTCTCTACTAAAAAAATACAAAACACCAGCCGGGCGACGAGGCGGGCGCCTGTAGTCCCAGCTACTCGGGAGGCTGAGACAGGAGAATGGCGTCAACCCGGGAGGCGGAGCTTGCAGTGAGCTGAGAGCCGGTCACTGCACTCCAGCCTGGGCGGCAGAGCAAGACTCCATCTCAAAAAAAAAAAAAAAAAAAGAAAACAGTTAATTATTCTAGTATACTCATAATATAGACATCCCTTTTGAGACTGTGTCAATTGTGTAATAACACCAGTATTTATATAACAGGCCTACAAAGGATGATTAAAATTATGATTTCAAATTTTTCATTTTTCAATTAGATGCATAATGTATTGAAATTATGTGATTTATGAACTATTTAGCAACAAATTTAGACTACTGTCAAGAATGTCATAGAAAAGAATGAAATACAAAAACATGGGTAAATTTTATAAACATCACGTTAAGTAAAAGAAGTGAGAGACAAAAGACTATATACCATATGATTCCATACATATGAAAATCATTGTAAAAATAATGTATCTATGGCCACGGATGTCAGAATAATTGTTTTGTGAGTACTGACTAGAAGAAGGCATAAGGGAGCCTTTGAGGAGCTTGAAATCCTTTCTGCCTTCATCTTGGTGGTTGCATATATAAATGTTCATTGAGCTATAAATCTGAGATCTGTCTACATTTACTTTCGTATGTCACATCTCAAAAAATTTTAAGGAAACTATTATCTAGGAGTAAAGTAGTAAAGGAAGTGATATATAAACCAAAGAGTGGTGTTGTACAGTATGTAGTGTACTTATTATTTTGGAGTCATTTTAGTACTATATTGCAATAATTTCAGTTAGGGTCAACTCCACAGCTCTTAAATAACTACTCATTTATGTTTCTTTATTGCTACTCCAGTATATGTTTTTATAATAAACCTAAACAATAGCATCCATGGATGACTGCAGTTTAACTTGAATGGAATTTTGGAGCACAGAGACACACTTTGCAATGTTGAGCAGGACACTGAGGCTCCTATTCCCTTCTACATAAAAATTGCTTAAAAACTGATTAGATAACTATACATGCATTAGGCAGCATATCATAAAGACGGGAGAAGGAGTTAAAAAACCTTGCAGACCTCTTCTGGTCATGATTTTCTTGATTGACCATACTGTGTCTTGAGGTATTTGAAGTATAGATGTCTGAAAGAATGAAATCTGCATGTTCTGACATTTCTAGAAACTCATTTGGGAAGGAATAGAAAAAATTTGTTCTTTCAATGTATCATGTTATCAAAAGCAAAGAGTTGAATATCCAAATATATGGTAGTAAAAGAAAATTACCCTCTCTCTTCTCCTGTATTTATTTGAAGAATTCTTAAGCCATGGCCACTGGAAAGGTTGGGCCAAGATAAGCCAGAAATAAAGATATAATTGTCCATTCCTTTTTATAAATTACAAGTCATAAGCATAAAATAATTCATTTTAAATTTTTACTATTCAAGCTTTATCTCTTTATTAATGTTGGTATCTGAGAGTGGACTCCTGGCATATGTCATACCTTATTCTATGAATAACGTATTCTGTTCTTTTATACTGATTTCTTATCCAGCTTTACCCTCCTGCATAATTTTATGTAAATCAAGCTCTCTTTGAAGTCAAGAGAGAGCATTCAGGAAATAAGATGAAAATCTGGCTGCCAGTCTGTTTGCACATATAAACAAATATCTTCTGTTTTATTGTTTCCCTGTAAAATCTTGCTTAGAATAGAAAGATCCAAAGCAAAGCAAAAAAGTACTACGATTCCAACTTTACCTTGAATTGTAATCTATATCAAAAACTTTGGGGATGGAATTAAAGAGTCTTTTGTAGTTTTGGAAAAGTGAAACCTAAAATAAGTGGAAGTTGGTAAGGCGGGGGTATCACAATGCACATGCAGAATTGTTCTGAACACAGATCCCTGAATTAAACTTCCCCATGCATTCTCCATAAAGAAGAGATTACTGACCCTTGGCTACGAATTCAAAAAAGTTTACATCACATTCAATTGTAGTAAAGCAAAGGAGTTTCATCTTGTAACAGGGGATGTTTTCAATTGCATTTTATAACCAAACAAAACAGTTATGCCTCGATAGAACATGATATAACTCAGTTGTTTCCAAGAAATATTTTGTTCATTAGAAATTGACTTTCTTAAGATTACTGCCACCAGTCTTTCTGTACTGGAGAAAAATAAACAGCAAGTATGTGTCAGTCTCAGTAATAAGCTATAGTGGCAGCAAGCTTAATCTGTTGTTAATTAGGCTTGTAGAAAACTAAATCAAGCATCAAAAACCACAGATTATTTTAGGCTTCCTCTAGCATAAACAGAAAGCCTTGCGGGTCCATAACATATTATTTTGGTTGACAGTCTTCCACCTTTTGTCAATTGATTACATGTTTCTGATACATTCTGTCTTGATTTCCCTTAGTTCTGTCTTCCCTTGGCCTGCAAGCAGCAGTTTGTTAATTCTTTCTACTTTTTCATATTTAAGTAGAATTACAAACTTCAAATACATTGAAAAATGAACCTATATACAATGAATCAAAACCTCTTAAGTGATACAGTGATAGAAATACTAGACTCATAAGTAAATACAGAGCATTTTGAAAATCATTGCAAGTGTTTATTTACAAGCCATTTGTAATTACTAAGCAAGAATGAATGAAAGCTCTGGAAAATGTAAAACAGCAGAGCCTTTTGCATTAAGTTACAATTTACTCACAACAAGGAAAAAATAATACTGTTTTTATAAAGTCTGTTCTAATTGAAGAGTGTGATTATGTTCTACACATTCACTCACAAGCATGTGAAGACTTAACTGGAGGAACTTTAGCATACATGTAAAAAAATAAAATAAAACAAGCCACTACAAGGAACAAGTAAACAGATATAAGCAATAATCATATTTTACTATAAGAGTTTCTTACAGTTTTATGTACCTAGATGATAAATGATCATGTAATAAATTTTTATTTTGTCTCTTTGTTTTTTGAAGATTCCAGCAGAAACTATGCTTTCTCAGGAATTTCTTTATTTGTTCCTTTCTCTTTCCCTTCCTTCCTTCCTTCTTTTTTTCCTCTCCTCCTTCCTTCTTCTTGCCAGCTTCTCTTCCTGCCTTCTTTCCTCCCTACCTTCATCTGCATTTTTCTTTTTTTTTTTTTTTTTTTTTTTTTTTTTTGAGGCAGAGTCTCGCTCTGTCGCCCAGGCTGGAGTGCAGTGGCCGGATCTCAGCTCACTGCAAGCTCCGCCTCCCGGGTTTACGCCATTCTCTTGCCTCAGCCTCCCGAGTAGCTGGGACTACAGGCGCCCGCCACTTCGCCCGGCTAGTTTTTGTATTTTTAGTAGAGACGGGGTTTCACCGTGTTAGCCAGGATGGTCTCGATCTCCTGACCTCGTGATCCGCAAGTCTCGGCCTCCCAAAGTGCTGGGATTACAGGCTTGAGCCACCGCGCCCGGCCCATCTGCATTTTTCTACTCTTCAGCTTACTTGCTTTCTCTCTCTCTCCCTTTATTTATTCTCTTCATCTCCTCCTCTACATATCCATGAACATTTCTTAAGCACCTACTTTGTACCAGGTATTGAAAATACAGTGTCAAGTGTCAAGCCCTCATGGAAGTCACAACTTGGAGAGAGAAATTAACATGGAATCAAAAAGTATAATATAGAGAAAGTGCTATAATAACACACAAAAAGAAACCCGATACAGTAAGTGCTATAACAAAAATATCTTCTAAGTGCTGTAAGAATGCAGATAATGGGCATATAAATCAGATTGGAAGAAGCAATCAGGAAGACTTTTCAGAAATGTTGATACTTATTATAGATTTTTAAAAACAGACATAAGATATATAAATGAGGAATGAAAGGCACTGTGAGAAGTAAAAAGGTCACAAATAAAAGCACAATGACATCAGGAATCAAGATGCTGTCTAGAAGCTATGTGTTTGATTTAAGAGAGAGTGTATGTGGAGTATGTCAGGGGATGAGAGCACAGAAATAGATATCAGTCAAAATATGGAATATTTTATATGCTAAATTAAGAAAGTTGAACTGTATTCTGGAAAGTATGAACAGCAATTTTAAGGATGTTAAGCAAAAACATGCTGAATCAAATTTGTGTTTGAAATAGATCAATTTAGAATTAACATGAAAGAAGACAGAGTGAGATAACTCAGGGCAGGAAGCCAGGTTGGGGATTAAAGCCGCAACTAGGCAAGAATGAATGAGAGACTTATCTAAGGAAATGGCTTTTGGACAAAAAAGGAAGGAATAGATTTGGCAGTTGTTCAGAATGTGTTCTCATCAGAATGTGGGTATATAATGTAGTTATATTCTGTAACCAGCCTGATTTGATTACGTTCTGTACTTTTTAAATAGCATGTAGGAAAGTTTAACTATTATTCACTGTGCCTCCAAGGTCTAGAAAAACAGCTTTTACTTAGAAAGTACCCAATAAATATTTTTGAATAAATGAAAGTGTTCTGGAACTACAGGAAGTTGTGGTTCAGAGAAAGACATACTAGAGATGTTTTAAAATTATTATTTCAGAGATGGAGCAGTTCTAAATTACTGTGGAGTTCATAGTGAGTGCATGAAAGTAGGTGGCTGAAGTGAACAGTGGTTGAAAATCAAATAACTGTGAGGCAAACGTACTCAATGGATTATCTAGATGGATGTTAGACTGATTCTCTTGAGCATGGATTAAAGATCCTGTGCCCCTGGTAGTTTCCAAAGAGACATAATCCTGATGGAATAAAATATCTTGATTTGCGGCCTCTACAAAATTGATTTCTAGTGAGGTATTCATGCATAATATCCCTGAATAAACATACTTCAGCAGAAATGAATATTAATATGATTAATAGTAATGTGATTCTGAGATGTAAAAAATTATGGAGAAAATTGTTTAAAATTAAAAAATTAATAGAGAAAACAAGCATATAGTGATATTGGTCAGATCTTGATAGTATGAGATTTATCTAAACATATAAATGTAATAAAAACTATATTGCCATAAAACAACCATTTTATATAGATTAAATGCACCTTTTAAAATAGATAAAATTATTACATTCCACATTTTCATGTTTGTTTGTCAAACCCCAGTAATTCAAACCAGAAGAAAAAATACTAATACATCTGAATTTTCAAATATTTTGCATTATATTTAGAAAGCTGTATTAACCAAGTGTTTCCTTCTAGTACACTGATTCTCAAATTTTTATGTCTGTGTGATACATATAAAATAATAGTATTTGACTATCACATTGGGGGGAACAGATCAGGCTATTTGTATTAGTTCATTCTCACACTGTTAATAAAGACATTCCCAAGACTGGGTAATTTATAAAGGAAAGAGGTTTAACTGACTCACAGTTCAGCATGGCTGAGGAGGCCTCAGGAAACTTGCAATCATGGTGGAAGGGGAAGCAAGCACATCCTTCTTCACAGGGTGGTAGCAAGGAGAGGTGCTGAACAAAACAGGGAGAACCCCTTTATAAAATCATCAGATCTCATGAGAACTAACTCACTATCATGAGAATAGCATGGAGGTAACTGCCCCCGATGACTCAATTATCTCCCACCAGGTCCCTACCATGACACAAGGAACGTATGGGAACTGCAATTCAAATGAGATTTGGGTGGGGACACAGTCAAATCATATCATTCCACCCCTGGCTTCTCCCAAATCTTTTGTCCTCACATTTCAAAATACAATTATGCCTTCCCAACAAAGTCTTAACTCATTCTAGCATTAACTAAAAAATCCAAGTCCAAAGTCTCATCTGAGATAAGGCAAGTTCCTTCTGCCTATAAGCCTGTAAAATCAAAAGCAAGTTAGTTACCTCTTAGATACAATGGGAGTACAGGCATACTTTTAATACACCCATTCCAAATGGAAGAAATAAGCCCAAATGAAGGGGCTACAGGCCCTATGCAAGTCCAAAATCCAACAGGGCAGTAATTAAATCTTAAGGCTCAAAAATGATATTCTTTGACTCTATGTCTCACATCCAGGTCACATGATGTAAGAGGTGGGCTTCCATGACCTTGAGCAGCTCTGCACCTGTGGCTTGGCAGGATACAGCCCTCCTCCCTGCTGCTTTCATGAACTAGTGTTGAGTGTCTGCAGCTTTTCCAGGCTCATGGAACAAGCTGTCAGTGGATCTCCCATTCTGGGGTCTGGAGGATGGTAACTCTCTTCGCACAGCTCCACTAGGCAGTTCCCCAGTGTGGACACTGTGTGGGGACTCCAACCCCACATTACCTTTTCACATTGCCCTATAAGAGGTTCTCCATGAGGGCTCTTCTCTGGCAGCAAATTTCTGCCTGAACATCTAGGCATTTCCATGCATCCTCTGAGATCTAGGCAGAGGTTCCGAAACCTCACTTGCTGACTCCTGTGCACCCACAGGCTTAACACCACATGGAAGCTGCCAAGGCTTGGGACTTGTACCCTCTGAAACCACAGCCTGAGCTGTACCTTGGCCCCTTTTAGCCAGAGCTGGAGCAGCTGAGATGCAGGGCACAAACTCCCTAGGATGCACACAGCAGGGGGATCTTGAGCCTGGCAAACTAAATCATCTTTTTTTTCTCATAGGCCTCTCTGGGCCTGTGATGAGAGGTGCTGCCACAAAGTTCTCTAACATGCCCTGGAGACATTTTCCCTATTGCCATGGTGATTAACATTCGGTTCTTTGTTACTTATGCAAATTTCTGCAGCAGGCTTGAATTTCTTCTTAGAAAATGAGTTTTTCTTTTTTAATGCATTGTCAGGCTGCAAATTTTCCAAATTTTTATACAATGCTTCCTCATGAATGCTTTGCTGCTTAGAAATTTCTTCCACCAGATAGACTAAATCATCCCTCTCAAGTTTAAAGTTCCACAGATCCCTAGGGCAGTGTCAAAATGCTGCCAGTCTCCTTTGCTAAAGCATAGCAAGAGTCACCTTTATATCTTATATTTCAGAAGATTATTAAGTTGGAATTCCAGTTCTCAACAAGTTCCTCATCTCCATCTGAGACCAATACAACCTGGACTTCACTGCCCTTATCACTATCAGCATTTTGGTCCAAACCATTCAGCAAGTCTCTAGGAAGTTCCAAACTTTCCCACATTTTCTTGTCTTCTTTTGATCCCTCCAAACCTTTCCATCCTTTGCCTGTTTTCCAGTTCCAAAGTTGTTTACACATTTTCAGGTGTCCTTATAGCAGCACCCCACTCTCTGTGGAACAAATTTACTGTATTAGTCCACTCTTATACTGCTATAAAGACACAGCCAAGACTAGGTAATTTATAAAAGAAAGAGGTTTAATTAACTCATAGTTCAGCGTGGCTGAAGAGGCCTCAGAAAACTTGAATCATAGCAGAAGTGGAAGCAAACATGTACTTCTTCACATGGTGACAACAAGGAGAAGTGCTGAGCAAAAAAGGGAAAAGCCCCTTATAAAACCATCAGATCTCATGAGAACTAACTCACTCACTATTATGAGAATAGCATGGAGGTAACCACCCCCATGATTCAATTATGTCTCGCTTGGTCCCTCCCATGACACATGAGGATTATGGGAACTACAATTCAAGATGCAATTTTGGCGAAGACACAGCCAAATGGTATCATTGTTCATTGTCAGAGAATATAGTGCTAGTCTACCCTGGCTCTGCAGCACCACATTGAGTGCTGAGGTGATCAGTGACTTAGTACTTTTGTAACCCATTTTTGGCATACTACTTGGGAATCTCTGCACTAAAATTCCTGGCTTTTAGAATGAACAAAAATATGTATGATTAACAATGGCAGTTCAGTTCAATACTGGAGAAGATACAACTCCTATACTTAAAGGATTTGTGTGAGTAGTGCTGGGCTTTGACTTATGTTACAACTATAGCAGTTATATGTAAAAGAGAGATGTCTAAAAGGTTTTGAAACCATTTGGCTAAAAGCTCTCTTTTTTGCACTATCACTCTGCTTAAAACTCACTTCACGAATAGGAACAGCTCCAGTCTCCAACTCCCAGCACGAGCGACACAGAAGACCGGTGATTTCTGCATTTTCAACTGAGGTACTGGGGTCATCTCACTAGGGAGTGCCGGACAATCGGTGCTGGTCAGCTGCTGCAGCCTGACCAGCGAGAGCTGAAGCAGGGCGAGGCATTGCCTCACCTGGAAGCGCAAGGGGGAAGGGGATCCGTTTTCCTAGCCAGGGGAACTGAGACACACAACACCTGGAAAATCGGGTAACTCCCACCCCAATACTGCGCTGTAAGCATACAGGCACACCAGAATATATCCCACACCTGGCCGGGAGGGTCCCATGCCCACGAAGCCTCCCTCACTGCTAACACAGCAGTCTGCCGCCATCTATCCGCAAGGCAGCAGCGAGGCTGAGGGAGGGGCGCCCGCCATTGCTGAGGCTTAAGTAGGTAAACAAAGCCGCTGGGAAGCTCGAACTGGGTGGAGCTCACAGCAGCTCAAGGAAGCCTGCCTGTCTCTGTAGTCTCCACCTCTGGGGACAGCGCACAGCTGAAGACCAACAGGGGAAGTAGCGGGAGCCGGTGCAGATGCGAACGAATCTGTCTGACAGCTTTGGGGAGAGCTGTGGATCTCCCAACACGGAGGTTGAGATCTGAGAACGGACAGACTGCCTGCTCAGGTGTGTCCCTGACCCCTGAGTAGCCTAGCTGGGAGAAATCCCCCACTAGGGGCAGTCTGACACCCCACACCTCACAGGGTGGAGTACACCCCTGAGAGGAAACTTCCAAAGGAAGAATCAGACAGGTACACTCGCTGTTCAGCAATATTCTATCTTCGGCAACCTCTGCTGCTGATACCCAGGCAAACAGGGTCTGGAGTGGACCTCAAGCAATCTCCAACAGACCAACAGACAGTCCTTCTGACTGTCAGAAGGAAAACTATCAAACAGGAAGGACACCTATACCAAAACCCCATCAGTTCGTCACCACCATCAAAGACCAGAGACAGATAAAACCACAAAGATGGGGAAGAAGCAGGGCAGAAAAGCTGGAAATTCAAAAAATAAGAGCGCATCTCCCCCTGCAAAGGAGCGCAGCCCATCGCCAGCAACGGATCAAAGCTGGTCAGAGAATGACTTGGACGAGAGGAGAGAAGAAGGCTTCAGTCCATCAAACTTATCAGAGCTAAAGGAGGAATTACGTACCCAGCGCAAAGAAACTAAAAATCTTGAAAAAAGAGTGGAAGAATTGACAGCTAGACTAATTAATGCAGAGAAGATCATAAACGAAATGACAGAGATGAAAACCATGACACGAGAAATACGTGACAAATGCACAAGCTTCAGTAACCGACTCGATCAACTGGAAGAAAGAGTATCAGCGATTGAAGATCAAATGAATGAAATGAAGCGAGAAGAGAAACCAAAAGAAAAAAGAAGAAAAAGAAATGAGCAAAGCCTGCAAGAAGTATGGGATTACGTAAAAAGACCAAATCTACGCCTGTTTGGGGTGCCTGAAATTGAGGGGGAAAATGGAACCAAGATGGAAAACACTCTTCAGGAAATCATCCAGGAGAACTTCCCCAACCTAGTAGGGCAGGCCAACATTCAAATTCAGGAAATACAGAGAACGCCACAAAGATACTCCTCCAGAAGAGCAACTCCAAGACACATAATTGCCAGATTCACCAAAGTTGAAATGAAGGAAAAAATCTTAAGGGCAGCCAGAGAGAAAGGTCGGGTTACCCACAAAGGGAAGCCCATCAGACTAACAGCAGATCTCTCGGCAGAAACTCTACAAGCCAGAAGAGAGTGGGGGCCAATATTCAACATTCTTAAAGAAAAGAATTTAAAACCCAGAATTTCATATCCAGCCAAACTAAGTTTCATAAGTGAAGGAGAAATAAAATCCTTTACAGATAAGCAAATGCTTAGAGATTTTGTCACCACCAGGCCTGCCTTACAAGAGACCCTGAAGGAAGCCCTAAACATGGAGAGGAACAACCGGTAACAGCCATCACAAAAACATGCCAAAATATAAAGACCATCGAGGCTAGGAAGAAACTGCATCAACTAACGAGCAAAATAACCAGTTAATATCTAATGGCAGGATCAAGTTCACACATAACAATATTAACCTTAAATGTTAATGGACTAAATGCTCCAATTAGAAGACACAGACTGGCAAACTGGATAAAGAGTCAAGACCCATCAGTCTGCTGTATTCAGGAGACCCATCTCACATGTAGAGACATACATAGGCTCAAAATAAAGGGATGGAGGAAGATCTACCAAGCAAATGGAGAACAAAAAAAAGCAGGGGTTGCAATCCTTGTCTCTGATAAAACAGACTTTAAACCATCAAAGATCAAAAGAGACAAAGAAGGCCATTACATAATGGTAAAGGGATCAATTCAACAGGAAGAGCTAACTCTCCTAAATATATATGCACCCAATACAGGAGCACCCAGATTCATAAAGCAAGTCCTTAGGGACTTACAAAGAGACTTAGACTCCCATACAATAATAATGGGAGACTTCAACACTCCGCTGTCAACATTAGACAGATCAACGAGACAGAAAGTTAACAAGGATATCCAGGAATTGAACTCATCTCTGCACCAAGCGGACCTAATAGACATCTATAGAACTCTCCACCCCAAATCCACAGAATATACATTCTTCTCAGCACCACATCACACTTATTCCAAAATTGACCACATAATTGGAAGTAAAGCACTCCTCAGCAAATGTAAAAGAACAGAAATTATAACAAACTGTCTCTCAGACCACAGTGCAATCAAACTAGAACTCAGGACTAAGAAACTCAATCAAAACGGCTCAACTACATGGAAACTGAACAACCTGCTCCTGAATGACTACTGGGTACATAACGAAATGAAAGCGGAAATAAAGATGTTCTTTGAAACCAATGAGAACAAAGATACAACATACCAGAATCTCTGGGACACATTTAAAGCAGTGTGTAGAGGGAAATTTATAGCACTAAATGCCCACAAGAGAAAGCAGGAAAGATCTAAAATGGACACTCTAACATCACAATTAAAAGAACTAGAGAGGCAAGAGCAAACACATTCAAAAGCTAGCAGAAGGCAAGAAATAACTAAGATCAGAGCCGAACTGAAGGAGATAGAGACACAAAAAACCCTCCAAAAAATCAATGAATCCAGGAGTTGTTTTTTTGAAAAGATCAACAAAATTGACAGACCGCTAGCAAGGCTAATAAAGAAGAAAAGAGAGAGGAATCAAATAGATGCAATAAAAAATGATAAAGGGGATATCACCACTGACCCCACAGAAATACAAACTACCATCAGAGAATACTATAAACGCCTCTACGCAAATCAACTAGAAAATCTAGAAGAAATGGATAATTTCCTGGACACTTACACTCTCCCAAGGCTAAACCAGGAAGAAGTTGAATCCCTGAATAGACCAATAGCAGGCTCTGAAATTGAGGCAACAATTAATAGCCTACCCACCAAAAAAAGTCCAGGACCAGATGGATTCACAGCTGAATTCTACCAGAGGTACAAGGAGGAGCTGGTACCATTCCTTCTGAAACTATTCCAATCAATAGAAAAAGAGGGAATCCTCCCTAACTCATTTTATGAGGCCAACATCATCCTGATACCAACGCCTGGCAGAGACACAACAAAAAAAGAGAATTTTAGACCAATATCCCTGATGAACATTGATGCAAAAATTCTCAATAAAATACTGGCAAACCGGATTCAGCAGCACATCAAAAAGCTTATCCACCATGATCAAGTGGGCTTCATCCCTGGGATGCAAGGCTGGTTCAACATTCGCAAATCAATAAACGTAATCCAGCATATAAAAGGAACCAAAGACAGGAACCACATGATTGTCTCAATAGATGCAGAAAAGGCTTTTGACAAAATTCAACAGCCCTTCATGCTAAAAACGCTCAATAAATTCGGTATTGATGGAACGTATCTCAAAATAATAAGAGCCATTTATGACAAACCCACAGCTAATATCATACTGAATGGGCAAAAACTGGAAAAATTCCCTTTGAAAACTGGCACAAGACAGGGATGCCCTCTCTCACCACTCCTATTCAACATAGTGTTGGAAGTTCTGGCTAGGGCAATCAGGCAAGAGAAAGAAATCAAGGGTATCCAGTTAGGAAAAGAAGAAGTCAAATTGTCCCTGTTTGCAGATGACATGATTGTATATTTAGAAAACCCCATCGTCTCAGCCCAAAATCTCCTTAAGCTGATAAGCAACTTCAGCAAAGTCTCAGGATCCAAAATTAATGTGCAAAAATCACAAGCATTCTTATACACCAGTAACAGACAAGCAGAGAGCCAAATCAGGAATGAACTTCCATTCACAATTGCTTCAAAGAGAATAAAATACCTAGGAATCCAGCTTACAAGGGATGTAAAGGACCTCTTCAAGGAGAACTACAAACCACTGCTCAGTGAAATCAAAGAGGACACAAACAAATGGAAGAACATACCATGCTCATGGATAGGAAGAATCAATATCGTGAAAATGGCCATACTGCCCAAGGTTATTTATAGATTCAATGCCATCCCCATCAAGCTACCAATGAGTTTCTTCACAGAATTGGAAAAAACTGCTTTAAAGTTCATATGGAACCAAAAAAGAGCCCGCATTGCCAAGACAATCCTAAGTCAAAAGGACAAAGCTGGAGGCGTCACGCTACCTGACTTCAAACTATACTACAAGGCTACAGTAACCAAAACAGCATGGTACTGGTACCAAAACAGAGATATAGACCAATGGAACAGAACAGAGTCCTCAGAAATAATACCGCACATCTACAGCCATCTGATCTTTGACAAACCTGAGAGAAACAAGAAATGAGGAAAGGATTCCCTATTTAATAAATGGTGCTGGGAAAATTGGCTAGCCATAAGTAGAAAGCTGAAACTGGATCCTTTCCTTACCCCTTATACGAAAATTAATTCAAGATGGATTAGAGACTTAAATGTTAGACCTAATACCATAAAAACCCTAGAAGAAAATCTAGGTCGTACCATTCAGGACATAGGCATGGGCAAGGACTTCATGTCTAAAACACCAAAAGCAACGGCAGCAAAGCAAAAATTGACAAATGGGATCTAATTAAACTAAAGAGCTTTTGCACAGCAAAAGAAACTACCATCAGAGTGAACAGGCAACCTACAGAATGGGAGAAAATTTTTGCAACCTACTCATCTGACAAAGGGCTAATATCCAGAATCTGCAGAGAACTCAAACAAATATACAAGAAAAAAAACAAACAACCCCATCAAAAAGTGGGGAAAGGATATGAACAGACATTTCTCAAAAGAAGATATTCATACAGCCAACAGACACATGAAAAAATGCTCATCGTCACTCACCATCAGAGAAATGCAAATCAAAACCACAATGAGATACCATCTCACACCAGTTAGAATGGCAATCATTAAGAAGTCAGGAAACAACAGGTGTTGTAGAGGATGTGGAGAAATAGGAACACTTTTACACTGTTGGTGGGATTGTAAACTAGTTCAACCATTATGGAAAACAGTATGGCAATTCCTCAAGGATCTAGAACTAGATGTACCATATGACCCAGCCATCCCACTACTGGGTATATACCCAAAGGATTATAAATTATTCTACTACAAAGACACATGCACACGTATGTTTATTGTGGCACTATTCACAATAGCAAAGACTTGGAATCAACCCAAATGTCCATCTGTGACAGACTGGATTAAGAAAATGTGGCACATATACACCATGGAATACTATGCAGCCATAAAAAAGGATGAGTTTGCGTCCTTTGTAGGGACATGGATGCAGCTGGAAACCATCATTCTTAGCAAACTATCACAAGAAGAGAAAACCAAACACCGCATGTTCTCACTCATAGGTGGGAACTGAACAATGAGATCACTTGGACTCGGGAAGGGGAACATCACGCACTGGGGCCTATCATGGGGAGGGGGGAGGGGGGAGGAGGGAGGGATTGCATTGGGGAGTTATACATGATATAAATGATGAATTGATGGGTGCTGACGAGTTGATGGGTGCAGCACACCAACATGGCATAAGTATACATATGTAACAAACCTGCACGTTATGCACATGTACCCTGGAACTTAAAGTATAATAGAAAAAAATAAATAAATAAATAAATAAATAAATATGCAAATTAGAGGCTCAGATATGTTGCAAATAAAAATACAATTACACCTTGAATCAGGGTGAAATAGCAATATTAAGAAGAATCACACATACCCATTCTTCTCACCCTATTACCGCATATCAGCTAAGTGCACAGGATCTTGCTAAGTAATTCATAGCAACTTGTTTCTGTTTAGGTACTCCTTATTTCATTTACTGATAGCACTGTTTTGTAATGTTTATGTCATAATGAGAGCCTTTTGAGAGTTATAGTCTACTGTGATGTCATCCATCACTTCCAGTTACAAATAATACGGATGTAGCAACACCAATGTCAGGTAGATGACCTTGCCTTCATTGCTATTTCTAAACCTCATCTCTTTTCCATCATTCCAACTTTGAAGAACCTTCAAAAAAGCTATGCCTCCCCATTACTGTTCTATTAAAGTCATTTCTTCCTGCCCAGTCACTACTTGATGTTTTTAAAGACTGTACCACTTTGGTCACTGTCTTCTCCCTTTATTCATCACATTTGGTGACTTCAACATCCCTGTAAATGATTCATCTAACCCATGGCCTCCTAATTCCTTGACTTGCTTACTCCCAACATTTGGATTTGAAAAGCCAGCATTGTTTTATTTTATCCCAGCCTTTTCATAATAATCCCTTAGACATTGTCATTACCAGCAATTGAATTGCCCCCAATTTTTACAACAAAGCATTAAACTTCATATCTACTCTAGTCTGTCTTTTATTGAATAATCAAGGAAAGGAAATTTATCTTAAAAACAGATGATTTTTTTTTTTTCTGGCTAGATTCAGAGAGATGCGACCAAACAAGAGTCAGGAAGAAGACATACATAGGAGAGATAAATGAGCCTCAAAACAGATTTTTCTCTAGAGTCTGCAAAAAGGCATGCAGCCCTATTAATACCTTGATTGTGGCCTTGCCAGACTCTAAGCAGAGGAACTCTTTGAGCTATACTATTAGAAAAACTTCTTTCTATAGATTAGTGAGATAATTTGTTATTTTGTGCTTCTAAGTTGTTGATAACATGGTATGACAGCAATACAATAATACAGAAGTTAAATGGATAACTCAACCTTAACATGGCCAATGCAGAATTTATGATATTCCAAACCCTTATACCCTGATCTTTTCCCATTTTTAACTTACTAAATGACACCATTATTGACACAGTTGTTTAGGCCAAAATTATCAGAGTTACTCCTAGATTATGTATTTTTCCTAAAACCCAAGATTCTGTATTTCATCAAAGATTTCTGGATATTTTTTCAGTTGTTTACTGCGGCTGACCACTTTGCTTCATCTCTGTTGATCTTTCCCTAGTCTAAGCCACCTCTTCTCTCATCAGGACTCCTGAAGTAGCCATCACTCTTGCTCTTTTTATTTTATTTGAAGTTCCAGGATACGTGCGAAGGATGTGCAGATTTGTTACATAGGTAAATGTGTGCCATGTTGTTTGCTGCATCTATCAACCTATCATCTAGGTATTAAGAAGTCTTGCTCTTCTAACAGTTTTTTATCCATAGAGCAGCCAGACAGAGTGATGAAGCTTTGAATATGTTAATCACATAATGTTATTTCTTCATTTAAAGCTACAATGACTTCCCACAACATGTAGAATAAAGTTCAAAATCCAAATCCCTTTAAAAAAAAAAAAAAAAAACTCACTTCATTTTCTATAGACAATATAGCTCCAGAGAAATTGTCCCAAATGCCAAATAATTTTTCTTTGAAGTAGCAATATTTGACACCAAAAAAAATGGCAAATTTTCTGTTAAGAGGCACAGATAGGGTGTCAACATCTTAGGGTGCATAGTTGCTTCTAAGCACTTGATTATCAGTCTCCTTCATTCTTGAATGATTGTTCTAGCATTCAAATTAAAATTTAATGAACATTCATTTATGCAATTATTTATTTTTACAAAGTTTTCTATTTGAGCTGTAAGAAATATATAAAATAAATTTTAAAATACAGCATCTGCCATTAACAATATGATGAGAGGCCATGTGGTTAGTGGAAAAGAGTCATGTAGTGGAAATTAGAAAACCTAGGTTCAAGTCCCTTAATGCCACTGTCTAGCAACTTGGGCTACTTACTAAAGCACAGAATTTAAAAATAATGATGTTTGTAAAACAATTTGTAAAAACTGATATGCTAAACTAATATACTTAGGAACAAAAAACCAGTGAGAAACAGACACACACATATAATTAGATGTAGAGGAGGGCTAATGTGACCTATGTTATAATAGAGACAGAAATAAAATGATGGAGAGATTTGACTTGGAGAGAGTTAGACATAAGAAATACATTTGGAAAGAAACAAAAAAAAATTGAAGTATTTGTGGCAAAATAATACACTAAAAGGTCTTTCTTGAAACCTTATATTCATTGAAGTGGTGATTAGTATAATCTATTTTGGGTACTATCAACCCTCAACAAGTTAGAACACAGCTTTAATGCACAGATTTTGTTGTTGTTGTATTGTTTTCTTGTGTTTAAACAAAACAAATAAGTCACAGAAAAACACATTGATATTGATACATTTTTAATAAAATTTCCAGATTCGTTTTCTGGTGTATGGTACACATAAAACTTAACCTCTTGTGTATTGTTCATACCTCTAGTCCTTGATAAATACTTTTCAGCCAGCTGAAACTCAAGACTTGCAATATCCTCAGTCAAAAAAAATGTTTTAAAAAGACATTCAGTTATGATCATTAAACTACATGATATCCAGAAATGGGGCTCCAGTAATTTGTTAAAATCTTCAAAACATTTTTTTTAATTGTAAAGCTCCATCTAACCAGATCATTTTGTTACACAGAAATGCCTACATCAGACATTCATGTTAGTTGAAATTGTGTTCTATTTCAAAGAGGTGCTCTGCCCTTTGTTATCAGATATTATATGTTTTAAAGAACAATCGTTATGAGAACCTAGTGAATGAAATCACTTTCCTTCCAACTGGAACGAATGAAGTATGGTACAACGGAGTAGGCATAGCTATTGGCCCAAACAGGAAAAAGCAGGAAACAAAATCCTATATTGGTAAGCATAAGGAGAGGGCAATTGTCGAAACTGAGATAAATACAGAGAACTGTATTAGAAAAGTCTATGGGGGCCATGTGTGTGGGTATGTGTGTTTGTAGAAGTGTAAAAAAGCAGTAAAATAATAGAACTAAGTTCTGGTCCTAGCTCTGCTAATAGCAGTTTTGAGCACTTCATTTCTCTGGATCCCAATTTTATTATCTATAAAATGAAGATTTATATTAGATGATGTATAAGGTTCCTTATAGCCCTCATTTTATATGACAATTATTTTCTAATACTTTCTATTAGGGATGATTTTCAAATACTGTTAAATTGAAGCACTGAACAAAAGAATATGATATATTTTCATTTTCTTGTTTTGATATTATTATCCCATTCATCATGTATTTAGACCTTTTATTAACATAGTTATACATTATTCCTAGTAATTTTAAACATTATTCTTCATATATAATCTCAGAATTTAAAAGGTGGTCATAAAATTTTCATGTCTTAGACCATCTTCTGAAATTTCAGAACTTATCATAAACCCTAAATTTTTGATGCATGAATTTTTATGTATGTGTGTTCAGGAAGTCTTATTGTAGTTATTAGTCACATTTCAGTGATACCAAGAGATTAATTTTACAGTCAACTCTCTGGAGGTAATAAACCACAAGAGTGATTGTTAATAAAAATGAGCATTCATGTTTAGTCAGTTTGTAGCAAGGTGATGTTCCTATTAGACTTACTACATTTATTTGTCTGTGTATAGTTATATATATCAAACACTAGTTAAAAGCATCCTCTGCTCTACACAAAGGAAATACTGGAGCTAAGCACATTCCAAATACAGGACTTGACTGTGTGCATGTGCATGCGTGTGTGTGTGTGTGTGTGTGTGTGTGTGTGTGTGTGTGTGTAGGGAAGGGAATGGGAATGGGAAGAAAGAAAAGGGCCTGGAAGAGGCTAAAATAGAAGATTGTGAGTGATTGTGTTTTACTTTCTTCTTTTTCATTTTTCTGCATTTTATGTATTTTTACTGTAAGCAGGTAGTGAATAGAAAGGACAATATTGTCCCCAGAAAAAAAAAAAATGAAGATATGCTATCAACTTGCATCAATTATACCTCAAAATTGGCTCTATCCTCTTCCTAACTTGATTATCAGCCTTCTAACCATCCTTCCTATCTTTGCTCATGGCCCTATGCTAATCTATTATTTACATAACAGACAGAATAACTTTTATAAAATGGAAATGAAATAGACACTGTCTTGCTTAAAACTTTCTCATGGTTCCTCATGACAGTAGCTTCCACACGTTGTTTCTGTTTTTGTTTATGTTTTTTTTTTTTTTTTTTTTTTTTTTTTTTGTCATAGACCTCTCTTAACAAATGAATTCTCATTTGGAAGCCCACTACAAAAAAATGATTTTAAAAGTTTTAATTATTATTGCTATTAAAGTAGAAGTGGTTTGTCTAAAGTCTGCCCCTCCCTGGCATCCCCATGGTAGCATTTGGAGACATCCATGAAACTCCCAAAACTCTCCAGAGTAGTTCAGAAACCACTAATATAGAGAATGATGTCCAAATCTCTCACAAAAATTTCAAAATGCTTTTGTGATTTATCTTCTGTTTACCTCCCTGGCCTTATCCCATGTTCCTGACCCAGCCCTTGATGTTCCAAAGACACGTTCAGTCATCTCAAGCCTTTGTATAATATTGGTCCCCTGGATGGAATCCCTATTGCTCCCTTGCTCAACTAATAAAGCATTATTCATGTTTCAAGTCCTATCTCAGTTCCTAGTTCATTATGACCCCTTTAAATTCAAATAATATGTTCATGTCAGCAGTCATGGGAAACAGATAAATGAAGCCACTTCTCAAAATCAAGAACATAAAGTTCAAAATCAAGAACACAAATTACTTCACAGACAGAGATTCTTTGCCCATATGTCTTCTCCATGAAGGTCAAGGTGCTATGAGGAAAAAAAAAAAAAAAAAAAAGAATCTACCAAGATAACCACAAGTCTCCATATAGCCATTACACAAGAAGTTCATCCGTTAATTGATTCTCCAAGCTTCTCTATTTGCTCTAATAATCACAGATTTTTATAAAATTATACCTTCAGAGCAAGTACCAAATTAATACTAAGTAGGAGACAGCCTCACATATACTTTACAGTCAGGTTAAGTGTGTTATAAAATTATTTACTCCATTCTTGTCCGTTGGGAAATTCTTACATCTGAGAAATTCACTCATGTCTGCATGATCCTGCATAGTGAATGCCTATGTAGACAAGTACCAGAGACTTAAAGGCTCTGTGAGACTACACCTGGAGTAGAAGGATGCCTAGATAACCTACTCTGTGAAGGTAATTGGCTGAACATCTTGCCAGCGAAGGATCACACCCAAATAATTCATCTGTATTAATAAACCTCATCCCTCAGCTGGCAACTATGATCCATTCAAGGTTATTTATCCTTGATTGGAATTCTCATAATCTCTGATTACATCAACTGTCACTCAGGATCAAGAGAGATGTCGACTTCTCTTCATGTCTGTATCTCCAAGAGATCACCCCATCTAGACACTGCATCAAATGTAACAAACACCATCATTTGGAATATTTTTAAGCAGGTCAAAGGAAGACTCAAGCAATTCAAAGACATGTTCCTCTTTCCTTTTCCCACAGAAGTGTGTCATATTAGATTGACATCTGATTTGTCTATCGCCTATAGCCATGACACTATCTTTGTCATTATAAATGCCCTAAAAAATGACACATTTTGTATTAGCTCCAGGGCTCTCCATTAATACAAGACTTTTCTTTACCTGTGTATTAAAAAATAATTCATATTCCTGAGAGCTGACAGGTCAACTAAAATCTAATTATTAACACCAGTTTCTATCTCAGCATTAGACAACGTCATCAAAAATGTATGTAATCCTCATCTACCTTCAATCCACTCTCCATCTGCAAACCTACATCCATATTTTCTAGTAATTCTGGAATCTCTTCTATAGATGAGGCTACAGGAAGTCTATAACTCTAGCAGGTTCCTAGAATATCTCACTAGTATCAACCTCCATCTGTATTTCTAAGCTCACTCATAATATGTTCCCTTCCAAAGCTGCATATCATATGTTTCAGGCTTATTTAAATATCACTACACATAATACAGCATTTTGTTTTCTGCCTTCTATGGTGGAAGTTTCCTTTGTATTATGTATTCAGGCGGTATATGTACAGGTTTGTTACATGGATACATTGCATAAGGGTGAAGTTTGGGTTTCTCATATACCCATCACCCAAATAGTGAACATTGTACCCAACAGACAATTTTTGTCACTTGGCCTTCTCCTACCCTCCACCATTTTGGAGTCCCCCATTTCTATTATTGTCATCTTTATGTCCATGTGTACCCATTGTTCAGCTCATACTTATAAGTGAGAACATGTGGTATTTGTTTTTCTGTTTCTGAGTTATTTTACCTAGGACAATGTCCTCATGTTCCATCCATGCTGCAGCAAAGGACATAGTTTCATTTGTTTTTATGGTTGCAAATATATACATGCCATATTTTCTTTATCCAGTCATCTATTTGTGGACATTTAGGTTGATTCCATGATTTTGCTATTGTGAATAATGCAGTGATAAACACACAAGTGTCATTTTCCATTATTTTGTAATAACTACAGTTAATAACTAAAATATGTCTACTAAAGGAACCACAAACACTTGGAGGCAGAAATTATGGAATGGCAATGTGAGGAGCTCGTGGAAACCTCTGCCCCACAAAGACATGTTTTAAGCTTGTCAAAACTAACAAAGATAATCATTCAAAGTGCTTGGGATCAAAGTACTTATAAAAAATTGGGAAGCGTCTACTCAAAAATATCTATAGAAACTTGGTAAGAAAAATGGGATCCTGTGGTATGCAAGCTGGGGATTATACCTGTCCCCAACAGTTCTGCCTTGTGGAGGAGCTACTTTAGCTATCCTGACAGCCAAGTGGCAATTCTTCTTTCTCATAGCTTATTAAGGTAGAAAACCTGTTCTGGGTGGATTGGCAACAAGTTAACAACTACAGATCATATTTTTCACAAATCCATGCTTCAGAAGGCCTATACTGAGTGGTGATGGCAGTAACACTGGTTCCTGTTCTCTGTCTCCACACATGGATGCATGCATGTGCAGGCGTGGGTGCGTGCACACACACACACACACACACACACACACAAACACACACAGCACTTGCCATGTAGGGCAGATCTTGTTGGAAAAGCTACTGATGTGCAGTTCATTTCCCCCCACATGCCAGTTGATGCTTTGTAACACACAAGTTCTTTCTGACTATTGGTGGGTCAAAACAAGCTTCTAAGACTGGCAATACGATGACCCTGACAAAGGGCCTGAAATCAATTGGATCAGAGTGCAGAGAAATTTATGCTAAAGAGCATAAATTTGAAAGGCCAAAAGCAAGACTTCAATCAACTAGTAACTGGTGGAATCTAACAGCTAAGTGTAATACCAGTAAAGGAGGACTAACCAGAAAATTAACAGGATGCTATGGTTTAAATGCATGTGTTCCTCCAAAATTAACATGTTAAAACATTATACTTTATGTGATAATATTGAGAAGTGGGGCCTCAGAAAATAATTAAGTTACAAGTACTCCAACCTCATGAATGGGATTATAGCTCACATAAAAGAGATTGAGAGGAATGTTCTAGTCCCTTTTTGCCCTTCTGCTTTCTGCCATATGAGGATTCAGCAACAAGGTACCATATTGGAAGCACAGAGCAAGCCTTCGTCAGACACAAAATCTGCTGGCACATTGAACTTGAAACGCCCAGCATCCAGAGCTGTGAAAAATAAATTTATATTGTTTATAAATTACCCAATTTGCAGTATTCTGCTATGGAAACATCAATATACTAAGACAGAGATTCGTACTGAAAAAATGGAGTATTGTTATAATAAATAACTGAGAATATGATAGTGGCTTTGGAGCAGGGTAATGGGTAGGGGTTGGAGGCAATTCTGATGAGATATAAGATAGAAATTAAGAACAAGGTATTAAAAACTGGAGGAAAGGTCATCCTTGTTATAAAGTGGCAATAAATGTGGCTGAATTTTATTTGTGTCCTGGTCCTTTGTGAAAAAAATTTAAGAACAAAGAACTAGAATTTTTTTTGCAGAAAAAATAATTCTAAGCAAAGTGTTGAGGGTGGGTCATGGCTTACAGTAAAAAGCAAAAAAGAATCAAATTAAAGACAGAATTTATAATATAAAGAGAAGCAGAACTTCAAGATTTGGAAAAGTTGCAGCCTGGTCATGTTGTACCCAGTGAAAAAGTATGTACAAGAATGACCACAAAGGATGTGGCCAAAACACCATTTGATAAAGGGATTAGTACGAATGAGTGGAAGCCTTGTGCTATTCATCATGAGGATGGAAAAATGACTCTGAAGGCATTTACAATATCATCATAGCTTCACTCCCAGAAAAAAACAAAAGTGCTAGGCCCTGGGAAAAAAAACCAGGGCCTTGGTCGTCCTTGAGGTCTCAGCACTTGCTGCCTGGCACTGCCTTAAGTCTCTGCTTCCTGAATTCTGAGCCATTGATCCTCAGATATCCTAGGTGTGACTGCAGTGGGCCTAAGTGCAATGTGATTCACAGTGGCCACCCCTCCAGAGTGCACAGGTAACAAAACCTTGGAGGCATCCACATGGTGCCATCTTTCCTGGACCAGAGTGCACAAGCTATGGGAACATGGCAGCCTTAACCTGCATTTGGAAGAATGGAGCTTCCTAAAGCTTAGAATATGCAACCCCAAAAGAGGGTTGCCTTGAGAGTGGGGTTGCCACAGAGAAACCCACTATGGCAACACCCATTGGAACCATGGCAACCAGGAAATGGTAGAGAGTCCTTGTTAAGGCAATGCTCAGCGAGCCATAGAAATAAAGCCACCCGGCGGGGAACGGTGGCTCATACCTGTAATCCCAGCACTTTGTAAGGCCGAGGCAGATGGATTACGAGGTCAGGAGATCGAGACCATCCTGGCTAACACAGCAAAACACCCCTCTACTGAAAATACAAAAATTAGCTGGGAGTTGTGGCAGGCACCTGTAGTGCCAGCTACTCGGGAGGCTGAGGCAGGAGAATCGCTTGAACCTGGGGGGTAGAGGTTGCAGTGAGCGGAGATCACACCACTGCACTCCAGCCTGGGCAACAGAGACTCTGTCTCCAAAAATAAAAAAAAAAAAAAAAAAAAAAAAAAAAAAAAAAGAAAGAAAGAGAAAAAGAAAACAAAAGGAAATAAATAAAGCCACCCTTGAGACCACAAAACAATAGGGCCACCAGTGTGCAACTACGGCCTGGGAGAACCCAAAGAACGAGACTCCAGTCTCTGAGGGCCGCAGCATGAGCTATGCTAAACCATGGGGACTGAGTTACCTGAAGCCTTAAGGGCCCAATTTTGTTTTCATTGTAACTGGAATGCGTGACACGAGGTAAACAAATATTTTTCTCCAGCCTTAAGATTTTGAGCTTTTTGGGGACTTATTAGACTACTCTTCTTTTCTATTTATCTCTTTGAAAATGAGAATATCTACCGTGTGTGTATCTCACCGTTGGATTTTGGAAGCACATAACTTGTTTGATATCACAGGGTGACAGTTGGAGGGTAATTTGTCTCAGAATGAATCATACATTGATTCTCATATCTGATTCAGACAATATTTAGATGAAACTTTGGATATAGATTTTAAAGTTGATGTTTGAAAAAGTTAATATTTCTGGGGCTATTGAGGTGGAACAAATTTATTTTGCATGTGAGAAGGACACAAATTTGGGGGTCCAGGAGAAAATAAAATGATTTGAATGTGTTCCCCCCAAAATTGAGGTGCTCATGAAACATCAGGGCTTGCTGCCCAGGGCTGTCTCATCTCTGTTCCCCACATTCTGGCACACTGCCCCAGCTATAGTTCAAGCAGGCACAGGTGAGCCTCAGGCCATTGCTTTCCTAGGGTGCAATCTAGGGCCCTTGGCAGTGTTCATGTGGTCCTAATTCTGCAGATGTACAGAGTGCATGAACTGCAGAGGCACGACTAACTCTACCTAGATTTTACAGGATGCCACAGAGAGTCTTGAGTCCCAGGCAGATTACTATTTCAGGGGTGGGAGTGCAAGAGACAGTCCGCATTTAGAAAATGTCCAGTAGAGCTGTGGGATTGGAGGCAGTGCTGAGAGCCTTCACCAGAGCAATGACCAGTGGAACTCTGGGGTTGGGGCACTGCAGAGATTCCCCACTAGGGCAATAGTTAGTGAAGCTGTCCTGGCAGGACCATTCCCAAGACCCTAGATCTGTAAAGTGATCAATATGCAGCATTAGCATTGGAGAGCCATAGGCTAAGGCTTCAACCCATAAAAGTTGCAGCATGGGCTGTTCCTAGAATATCCATGAGGGTGTGGTCACCAAGAGTCTGGGTACTCAACTCCCATCTTAGTTTGTGCAAAAGAAAAGACATGGTGTCAGGGAGGTCTATTCTTAGGCTTCACTATATCGTGTTATTCACCTTGTGTTAGGAATTGTTTGAGACCTGTTACAATGTTTTTTTAACCTATTTCTCACCTTTGGAATTGAAATGTGTATTCTAAAACTGTCCCAGAATTTTCTTTGGCAAGTACATAACTGTTTTAATTTCACAGGCTCACCAATAGAGGGAATTTTTCTCATGGTGAATCATGCCTTGAGTCTCACTCAAATTTGATTAAATGAGACTCTGAACTTCACACTTTTGAGTTGGTGCTGGAATAAACCAAGACTTTTGGGGCGGTAAAGTGGAATAAATGCATTTTCCATGTGAGAAGAACATGAATTTCGGGTAACCAGGGGCAAATGCTATAGTTTGAGTATGTCCCCTTTAAAATTCAGGTGTTGAAAGTTATAGCCAATGTGATAATATTAAAAGATAGGGCTTTTCATAGGTGACTAGGGTCAGGAGGGTTTCTCTCCTTTTAAATTTTATTAAGGTTATTATAAAAGAGAATTCACTTAGCACTTGACTAGCTTGCTCTTGTGCCTTCCACCATGTGAGGACACATCATTCCACCCCTTTGGAGTATGCAGAGAACAGCTCTTACCAGACAGTGAAACCTACCAGTGCCCTAATTTTTTGTTTCCAGCTCCCAGAATGGTAACAAATATATTCTTTATGAATTATGCAGATCAAGTATTTTGTAAGGGCAATACAAACACACTAAGACATCACCAAAAGGACAAAGTAATCTCCCCTAGCTGATGCCCCAAAATGCAGTCATACAAACTGCCTGAAAAATAATTATGAATAGTTCAGAAATATCTCAAAACTTCAAGAAAATACAGAGAAACAATTAATAAAGTTAGGAGAATAATAAATGAGCACAACCAGAAATTTAACAGATAATGAAATTATTTTAAAAAGTCAAATAAAATCTAAAGCTGAATAATACAAAAAACAAAATCACAAGTTTAGTACACCACTATCAAAAATGGATATGTCATAGAGGCAGAAAATCAAAAAGGAAACATTGGAATTAAGCTACACTTTAAATCAAATGAATCTGACATATACATAACATTCCACTCAATGGTATCAAAATACACATTCTTCCTAAGTGTACATGGAATATTCTCCATGTTGGATCAAATTTTAGTCCATGAAAAAAATCAGCAAATTTTAAATGATTGAAACTGTGTCAAGTAACATGTCTGATAACAATGAAATATAAATAGAAATCAATAACATGATAAATTTGAAAAATTATACATTTGGAAAATTTACAAATTCACTGAAATTGAACAATATGCTTCTAAACAACCAATGAATCAATTAAGAAATTAAAAAGGAAATTTAAAGATACCTGGAGAGAAAAGCAGTCCTAAGCCAAGACAACAAAGTCAAGGGCATCGCATTACCTGACCTCCAACTATGCTCTAAGCCTACAGTAACCAAACAGCATAGCTCTGGTAAAAAACCAATGGAACAGAATAGAGAAGTTCAAAATACAGTCAAACACCTACAGCCACTTAATCTTCAACAAAGTCAAAAAATAAGAAACAAGTAAAAGATTTTCCATTCAGTAAATGGTGCTGGGATAGCTGGCTAGCCAGATACAGAAGAATGAAACTGAACAGCTACCTTTCACCATTTGCAAAAGTTAATTCAAGATGAATTAAAGTATTAAATCTAAAACCTCAAAGTATAATAATATTAGAGAAAAGCCTTAGAAACACCATTCCGGACATGGGCCTTGAGAAAGGTTTTATGACTAAGTCCTCAAAAGCAATTGCAACAAAAACAAAAATTGACCAGTGAGACCTAATTAAAATAAAAAGCATCTGCACAGCAAAAGAAACACTCAACAGAGTAAATAGACAACTTACAGGATGAGAGAAAATATTTTCAAACTATGCATACAACGAAGAACTAATATCAGCATCTATAAGAAACTTAAATCAACAAGGAAAAAGCAAACAACCCTGTTAAAAAGTGGGCAAAGGACAGAAAAAGATATTCCTCAAAAGAAGACATACAAGTAGCCCACAAAAGTATGAAAAAAATGCTCATAATCACTAATCATCAGATAAATGCAAGTCAAAGCTACAAGGAGATACAATCATGCCAGCCAGATTGCCTATTATTAAAAAGTCAGAAAGCAACAGATACTGGTGAGTCTTCAGAGAAATGGAGATGCTTATACACTGTTGGTGAGAATGTAAATTAGTTCAGCCACTGTGGAAAGCAGTTTGGAGATTTCTCGAAGAACTTAAAACTGAATTATTGTTTGACTCAGCAATCCTATTACTGGATATGTATCCAAAAGAAAATAAATTATACTACCAAAGAGACACATGCACTTGTTTGTTCATCCCCACACTATTCACAATAGCAAAGAAATGAACTCAAATTAGGTGTCCATCAGTGGTGGATTGGATAAGAAAATATGGTATATATACACCTTGGAATATTATTCAGTGATAAAAAGAATAAAATTATGTTGTTTGCAGCAACATGGATGGAGGTGGAGGCCATTATTCTAAGTGAATTAATGCAGGAACAGAAAACCAAATACCACATTATCTTACTTATAAGTGGAATCTAAACATCAAGAACCCATGGACATACAGATGGCAACAATAAACACAGAGGACTGCTAGAGGAGGGAGGGAGGGTGGAAGGGAGGGAGAGGTTCAATGGTTGAAAAACAAACTGTTGGGTACTATTTTCAGTATTTAAATAACAAAATCATTTATATCCCAAACCTCACCATTACACGATATACCCAGGTAATGAATTCACACATGCACCTTCTGAATGAAAAATAAAATGTGAAAAAGTAAAAGTATCTGGAGGAAACAAAATACAAGACAACATATCAAGACACATGAAATGCAACAAATGCAATTCCAAGATGGAAGTTTATAGCAATTACCATCTATATCAAAAAAGCAAAAACATATAAAATGAACAACCTAATGTTATATCTCAGTAAACTAGAAAACAAAGAACCACGTAAGGCCAAAGTTAGCAGAAAGAAATAACTAATAAAAATTGGAACAGAAATAAGTGAAATAGACACTGCAGAAAGAATAGAAAGAAATCAACAAAACTGAGTTGTTCCTTTTAGAAAATTTAAACAAATTGACAAGACTTTAGCTAGACTAAGAAACCAATAGAAAATTCTCAAGTAAAATCAGCAATGAAAGAAGATACATTACAATTGATATAACAGAAATACAATGAATAATTCAAAAGTATTAAAAATCATATGCTAGCAAACTAGGTAACCTAGAAGAAATAGATGCATTCCTAGACACAGACAAGAAGAATGAATCACAAAGAAACAGAAATTGTGAAAATAACAATAATGCATAAAGGGATTGAAACATTAATAATATATTTCTCATGAAAGAAAAACCTAAGACCTGCTGACTTCTCTGTTAATTTTGACCAAACATTGAATACCAATTCTTATCTAACTGTTCTAAAAAATAAAAAAAGAAAATACTTGCAAACTCATTTTCCAAGCCCAGTGTGATCCAGATAACAAAGTCAGACATAGATGCTACTAGAAAAAAAAAAAAAAAAAAAAAAAAGAAAGAAAGAAAAAAAGGAAACACTCTAGGCTAATATCCCTGATAAACAGAGATTTAAAAATATGAGCAAACCAAATTTAACAGCAAGTTAAAATAATATTTCACCATCTCACATGGGATTTATCCCAGGAATGCAGTAATGTTTCAGCACACACAAATTGATAATTTCAAAACATCAGCTTAACAAAATGGACAAAATTCATATGAGTATGTAAACAGATACATAACAATCATTTGGCAAAACTCAATGTCAATTTGTGAATAAAAAACTATCAAGATACAAGGCATAAAATTAATTAGCCTGAAAACAATAAAGGCTTTACATGAGAATTTTATATCTATCATACTCAATGGTGAGAAGTGTAAGAGTTGTCTCTAAGATCAGGGACAAGACAAGAATAATTGCTATTGCCACTTCTGTTCAATGTGGTACTAGAAGTACTAGCCAGAGCAAATAGACAAGAGGGAGATATTAAAGGCTTCCAAATAGAAAAAAAAAAGTTAAATTGTTCTTGTTTACATAATTTTATATATAGAACATTGTAAAAATTCTACCCAAAATTGTGAGAACTAATAAATAAATTCAGTAAAATTTAGACTGTAAAAATCAGCAAACAAAATTCAGCAGTGTTTTGATAAACTAATAACAAGCTATCTAAAAAAGAAATCAAGAAAAAATTCAATTTAAAGTAGCTACAAACAGTAAAATACTTATGAATACATTTAACCATGGAGTTGATAGATCTGTACATTGAATATAATCAAACTTTCATAAATGAAGTTGAAGAAGACACGAATAAATGGAAAGATATCACACTTTCATGGATTGGGATAATTAATGTTGTTAAAATGTTCATGCTATCCAATGTGATACACAGATTCAATGAAATCACTATCAAAATTTCAAGGACAGTTTTTAGCATGAAGGGTGTTGAATTTTGTCAAAGGCCTTTTCTGCATCTATTGAGATAATCATGTGGTTTTGGTCTTTGGTTCTGTTTATACGCTGGATCACGTTTATTGATTTGCATATGTTGAACCAGTCTTGCATCCCAGGGATGAAGCCCACTTGATCATGCTGGATAAGCTTTTTGATGTGCTGCTGGATTCTGCTGCCAGTATTTTATTGAGGATTTTTGCATCGATGTTCATCAGGGATATTGGTCTAAAATTTTCTCTTTTCTTTGTCTCTCTGCCAGGCTTTGGTATCAGGATGATGCTGGCCTCATAAAATGAGTTAGGGAGGATACCCTCTTTTTCTATTGATTGGAATAGTTTCAGAAGGAATGGTACCAACTCCTCCTTGTACCTCTGGTAGAATTTGGATGTGAATCTGTCTGGTCCTCAATTTTTTTTTTTTTTTTTTTTGGTTGGTAAGCTATTAATTATTGTCTCAATTTCAGAGCCTGTTATTGGTCTATTCAGGGATTCAAATTCTTCCTGGTTTAGTCTTGGGAGGGTGTATGTGTCCGTGAATTTATCCATTTCTTCTAGATTTTCTAGTTTATTTGCATAGAGGTGTGCATAGTATTCTCTGATGGTAATTTGTATGTCTGTGGGATTGGTGGTGATATCCCCTTTATCATTTTTTATTGCATCTTTTTGATTCTTCTCTCTTTTCTTATTTATTAGTCTTGCTAGCAGTCTGTCAATTTTGTTGATCTTTTCAAAAAATCAGCTCCTGGATTCATTGTTTTTTTTTTTTTTAAGGGTTTTTTGTGTCTCTATTTCCTTCAGTTCTGCTCTGATCTTAATTATTTCTTGTCTTCTGCTAGCTTTTGAATGTGTTTGCCCTTGCTTCTCTAGTTCTTTTAATCGTGATGTTATGGTGTCAATTTTAGATCTTTCCTGCTTTCTCTTGTGGGCATTTAGTGCTATACATTTCCCTCTACACACTGCTTTAAATGTGTCCCAGAGAGTCTGGTATGTTGTGCCTTTGTTTTCATTGGTTTCAAAGAACCTCTTTATTTCTGCCTTCATTTCATTATGTACCCAGTAGCCATTCAGGAGCAGGTTGTTCAGTTTCCATGTAGTTGAGTGGTTTTGATTGAGTTTCTTACTCCTGAGTTCTAGTTTGATTGCACTGTGGTCTTTTTACATGGAAATAGGAAACATCATTTTAAAATTCATATGGAATCACAATAGGTAGCAAATATGCAAAGCAATTTTTAGCCAAAAGAAGAAACCTCAAAGCATCACATTACCACTTCAAAAAATAATATAAAGCCATAGGAATCAAACAAGGATGATACTCATAAAATCAGGCACATAAATTAATGGAATATAATAGAGATCCCAGAAATAAATCCACATAGTTAAGGTCAGTTGATTTTCAACAAGATTGCCAAGGTCACACAATGAGGAGAAATCAGTCTCTTTAATGAATAATGCTGAGAAAATTGGATATCCAACTGCAGAAGAATGAAATTACACTCTTATTTCACACCATACAAACAATTAAATCAAAGTGGATATAAGACTTAAAAAAGATCTGAAACTATAAAATTACTGGAAGAAAACTGATATCATATGTGTATTTGTCTCCACACTGTATTAGTCTGTTTTCACACTGCTGATAAACACATGCCCAAGACTGGGCAATTTACAAAATAAAGAGGTTTAATGGACTTATAGTTCCACGTGGTTGAGGAGGACTCACAATAATGGCCGAAGGCAAGGAGGAGCAAGTCATGTCTTACATGGTTGGCATCAGGCAAGGAGAGAGTTTGTGCATGAAAACTCCCATTTTTAAAGCCATCAGATCTTGGGAGACTTAATCACTATCACGAGAACAGCACAGGAAAGACCCACCTTCATGATTCAATTACGTCCCACTGGGTTTATCCCATATCATGTGGGAATTGTGAGAGTTACAATTTAAGATGAGATTTGGGTGGGGACACAGCCAAACCATATTATTCTGTCCTTGGACCCTCCCAAATCTCATGTCCTCACATTTCAAAACTGAACATGCCTTCCCAAGAATTCCCCAAAGTCTTAACTCATTTCAGCATTAACTCAAAAGTCCACAGTACAAAGTTCTATCTGAGACAAGGCAAGTCCCTTCCGCCTGTGAGCCTGGGAAATCAAAATCAAGTAGGTTACTTCCTAGATACAATGCAGCATACAGGCATTGGGTAAATACAGTCATTCTAAATGAAATAAATTGGCCAAAACAAAGGGGCTACTGGCCCCATACAAGTCCAAAATCCAGCAAGTCAGTCAAATGTTAAAACTCCAAAATGATATCCTTTCAAGAAATGGGTTCCCATGGTCTTGGGCAGCTCTGCCCCTGTTGCTTTGCAGGGCACAGCCTTCCTCCTTGCTGCTTTCATGGGCTGGCTTTGAGTGTTTGCAGCTTTTCCAGGTGCATGGTGCAAGTTGTCAGTGGATCTACTATTCTGGGATCTGGAGCATAGTGGCCCTCTTCTCACAGCTACACCAGGCAGTGCCCCAGTAGGGACTCTATATGTGGGCACCAATGCCACATTTCCCTTCCACACTGTCCTAGCATAGGTTCTCCATGAGGGCCCCACCTCTGCATCAAATTTCTTCCTGGACTTTCAGGCATTTCCATACATCCTCTGAAATTTAGGAGGTTCCCAAACCCTAATTCTTGTTTTTTTTTTTTTTTTGAGATGGAGTCTTGCTCTGTCACCCAGGCTGATGTGCAGTGGCACAGTCTCAGCTCACTGCAACCTCTACTTCACAGGTTCAAGCAATTCTTCTGCCTCAGCCTCCTGAGTAGCTGAGGTTACAGGTGTGCACCACCACACCCAGCTAATTTTTTGTATTTTTGGTAGAAACGGGCTTTCATCATGTTGACCAGGCTGGTCTCAAACTCTTGAACTCAGATGATTCACACACCTCTGCCTCCCAAAGTGCTGGGATTACAGGTGTGAGCCACTGTGGCTGGCCCCCAGTTCTTGACTTCTGTGCACTCACAGGCTCAACACCACATGGAAGCTGCCAAGGCTTGAGGCCTGAACTCTCTGAAGCCATGGCTCGAGATCTGTTGGCCCCTTTTGGCCATGACTGAAGTGGCTAGGATGTAGGGCACCAAGTCCCCAGGATACACAGAGCAGGAGGTGCTCTGAGTCCAGCCCACAAAAACGTTATTTACTCCTAGGCTCCAGATCTGTGATGGGAAGGGCTGATGTGACATGCCCTGGAGACATTTTCCCCATTGTCTTGGCAATTAACATTTGGCTCCTTGTTAATTATCCAAATTTCTTTAGCAGGCTTGAATTTCTCCTCAGAAAATAGGTTTTGTTTTTTTTTTTGTTTGTTTGTTTGTTTTTTCTATTGCATGATCAGGCTGCAGATTATCTGAACTTTTATGCCGTTTTCCTTTCCTTTTAAAACTGAACGCTTTTAGCAGCACCCAGCTCACTTCTTGAATGCTTTGCTGCTTAGAAATTTCTTCCACCGGGTACCCTAAGTCAATTTCCTCAAGTTCAATGTTCCACAAATCTCTAGGGTAGAGGCAAAATGCTGCCAGTCTCCTTGCTAAAACATAGTAAGAGTCACCTTTACTCCACTTCCCAACAAGTTTCTCATTTCTATCTGAGACCACCTCAGCCTGAATTCCATTGTCCATATCACTATCAGCATTTTGGTCAAAGCCATTTAACAAGTCTCTAGGAAGTTCCACACTTTTTCACATTTTCCAGTCTTCTTCTGAGCCCTCCAAACTGTTGCAGCCCCTGTCTGTTACCCAGTTCCAAAGTCACTTCCATATTTTTGGGTGTCTAGAGCAGTGCCCCACTCTACTTTTACCAATTTACCATATTAGTCAGTTTTTATGGTTCTGATAAAGACATACCTTAGACTTGGCAATTTACAAAAGAAAAATGTTTGATGGCCTTACAGTTCCATGTGGCTGGAGAGGCCTCACGATTATTGCAGAAGGCAAGGAGGAGCAAGTCACACCTTAGGTGAATGGCAGCAGGCAAAGAGAGAGCTTGTGTAGAGAAACTCTCATTTTTAAAACCACCTTTAAAAATCTTGTGATTTGTAAATTTTAAATTTTAATTTTAACTTAAACTAAGTTAAAATGTATTAATTTAAATCATATTATTCTAATTTAAATTTAATCATATTATAAATTTTAAAATCTTGTGATTTTTAAAGATCTTTTGAGACTTATTTACTATCACAAGAACAGCATGGGAAAGACCCTCCTTCATGATTCAATTATCTCCCACCAGTTTCCTCCCACGACATGTGGAAATTATGAGAGTTACAATTCAAGATGAGATTTGAGTGGGGATACAGCCAAACCATATCAGTCCCTAGCCAAATCTCATGTTGAATTGTAATCCTCAATACTGGAGATGAGGCCGTCTGGGAGGTGGTTGAGTCATGAAGTTGGATCCCTCATTGCTTGATGTTGTCTTTATAATACAATTTTAGTGATATCTGGTCATTTAAAAGTATGTGACACCTCCCCTCTTCTTGCTATTGCCCCTACTTTTGTCATGTAATGCTCTTGCTCCTCCTTCAACATCTGCCATGATTGTAAACTGTCTGAGGTCTCTCCAGAAGCAGATGCCAACACTATGCTTCCTATACAGCCTGCAGAGCAGTGAGCCAATTAAAGCTTCAAAAAAAAAAAAAAAATTCAGCCTCAGGTATTTTTCATAGCAATGCAAAACAGACTAATACAGAAAATTTGTACCAAGAAGAAGGGCTTTGCTATAAAGGTACCTGATTATATGAAAGTGTAGTTAGTACTGAGTAATGGGCAGAGGATGGAAGAGTTTGGAGGGTTAAGAAGAATACAGAAACATGAGGGAAATTTGCAATTTTTTACAGACTGGTAAAATAATTGTGACAGAAATTCTGATGGTAATAGAGACAGTGAGGTCCAGGTTGATGAGGTATCAAATGGAATGATAAACCTGTTGGAAACTGGAGCAAATATTATGCATGTAATGCCTTTAAAAAACTTGGCTGCATTCTGTTTATGCCTTAGGGCTCTGTAGAAGTTTGAGCTTGAGAACGATGATGTTGGGTATCTGACAGAAGAAGTATTTAAGCAGCAAATTGTTCAAGATGTGGCCTGGCTATCTCTATCAGCCTACACTAAGCTGTGAGAGCAAATGAATGACTTATAAAAGCTGGAACTTATATTTACAATAGAAGCAGAATGTAAGTGTTTGGAAAATTTTCAGCCTGACCATGTGGTGGAACAGAAAGCCTCTTTTAAGGGGAATAATTCAAGCAACCTGTGGGGCAACAAATTACTAGACATATTTACATAACTTAAAGGGATCCAAATGCAAGTATACAAGACAATTGGGGTAAGACACAGAAGTCAATTCAGAAAAATTTGTGGCAGCTTCTCCCACAACAGGACCAGATGCCTTGGAGGACTGAATGATTTTGTAGGCCAGACCCAGGGCCCTCTAGTCCTGTACATCCTCAAGACACTGCTCCCCACATTCCAGCCACTCCAGCTCCAGCTGTGACTCAAAGGAGCACAGGTACAGCTCAGGCTCAGTTCCAGAGGGTACAAGCTATAAGCCTTGGTAGCTTCCATGTGGTGTTAAGCCTGTGGGCACACAGAATGCAAGAGTAAAAAAGCCTTGGCAATCTCCACTTAAATTGCAGAGGATGCATGAAAAAGCCTCAGTGCTCAGGCAGAAGCATGCTGGAGGGCAGAGCCCTCATAGGGAACCTCCACCACGGTGGTGCCAAGGGTAAATGTAGCATTAGAACCCCCAGAGTCCCCAGTGGGGCACTGCCTAGTGGAGCTGTGAGAAGAGGGTCACCATCCTTCAGACCCCAGAATGGTAGATCCGCTGGCAACTTTTACTCTGCACCTGAAGAAGGTATAGGCACTCAACACATTGTTAGAACAGCCATGAGTGCTGAACTGTGCAAAGCCACAGAGGCAAAGTTGTGAAAGACCTTGGGAGCCCAACTCTCATAACAGGTTTCTCTTGAAGTGGAACAGAAAGTCAAACATGACTATATTGGAGCTTTACGATTTAATGCCTATATGTCTGCTGGGATTTAGACTTGTTTGGGGCATGTAGCTCCTTTCTTTTAGTAGATTGTACCCTTTTGGAATAGTCATGTTTACGCAATACCCATATTCACATCATATCTTGGAAGTAACTACTTGTTTTTTATTTTATGGGCTTATAGCTGGAAGGTACTTGTCTTGTCTCAGGTGAAACTTTAAACTTTGGAATTAATTTTGGAATGAATTAAGATTTGGGGGTTAGTGTTGGATGATCATTATTCTATTTTTCAATGTGAGAATGATACAAGATTTGGGAAGGGCCAGGAAAGAATGATATAGTTTGGATATTTGTCTCTACCCAAATCTCATGTTGAATTGTAATCTCCAATGCTAAAGGTCAGGCCTGGTGGAAGGTGTTTGGATCACGGGGACAGATCCCTCATGGCTTGGTGCTGTCTTCAAAATAGTGAGTTCTCACAAGATCTGGTTATTTAAAAGTGTGTGGTACCTCCCTACTCCCTTTCTCTCTTGCTCTTGCTTCTGTTTTCACCATGTAACATGCTTGCTCTTCCTTTGCTTTTTGCCATAATTTTAAGCTTCCTGAGGCCTCTCCAGGAGCAGATACTGGCATGATGCTTTCTGTATAGGCTGCAGAACTGTGAGTCAACCAAATCTCTTTTCTTTATAAATTATCCAGTTTTAAGGTTTTTTTAAAAATAGAAATACAGGAATGGACTAATAAAAAGCATATGGGGAGAGCTTCATGACTTTGGTGTGGGCAATTGTTTTTTGACTGTACTTTTGGAATATGATTCCCAAAAGCACAGACAACAAAAGGAAACAGACAAATGGGAAGTCCATCAAACTAAAAGGCTTCTGCAGAGCCGCAAAAACAAACAACAGAGCAAAGAAAAAACTTATGGAAGAAGAGGAAGTATTTAGAGACCATTTATGTAATAAAACATTCATAGTCCAAATGTATTAAAAAACTCAAGAAACTCAATAATTAAAACAAACAAATTTACTAATTGGCAAAGAATCTGAATAAACATTTCTGAAAAGAAGACACACAAATAACATGTACATGAGAAAATGTTCAAAATCACAAATTATTAAAGAAATGCAAATTAAAATGACAATGAGATACCATCTGACACGTATTAGGATTGCAATTATTCAAAAGGTGAAAGATAACATGTGCTATTTACTTACATTGTGGAAAAAAGTGAACCCTTGCACACTATTTTTCAAAAAATAAATTAGCACACTCATTGTGGAAACTAGTATGGACAGTATGGATTTTCCTAAAAAATATAAAAACAGAACTACCATATGGTTCATTAATTCTATTTTGGGGTATAAATTCAAGGAAAAAAATTAGTATGTTGAAGAGATATCTGAGCTACTATGTTCATTGAAGTATTATTCACACTAGCAAAGTTATAGAGTCAATCTGAGTTTTCATCAAGAAATAAATGGATTAAAAATGTGGTGTATGTACACAATGAAATACTATTCTCCCTTTAAATAAAAGAAAATCTTGTTATTTGTGAAATCATGGACAAAACAAAAATACAATATGTTAAGTAAAGTAAGCAAGGCACCGAGAGACAAATACTGTATGATTTCACTTGTATGTTGAATCTTAAAAAGTTGAACTCATTGAAGTGGAGAGTAGAAGCAGAGATGGTTACCAGGAGCTAAGCATAGGAAGTGTAGGAAGAGGGAAGATTGGATATTTTTCTCAAAAGGTACAAAATTTTAGTTAGATAGAAGAAATCAGTTCAAGAGATCTATTGTACTACATAGTGACTATAGTTAATAACAACTTACTGTATTCTTGAAAACTGCAAAGAAAATAGATTATAAGTGTTCTCATCACAAAAATAAGTATTTTAAATAATGTGTATATTAATTTGCTTTATTTAGCCATTCCATAATATATTCATACCTTAAAACTACATTGCACATAATAAATATATGCTATTTTAATTTTCCAATTAAAAAATAAATTGTTTAAAAAAGTGAATAGAGGGAAGGGCAAGATGGCCAGTTAGAAGCAGCTTCAGTCTGTGGTGCTCATGAAAAGAAATGAAAAGGGGAAAGAAAATTCAGCAACCTCAACTGAAATATCTAAGTTGCTACATTGGGACTTAATAGAAAAGCAGTGTAGATCCATGGAGAGCAAGGAGAAACAGGGATTTTTAATGGCTCACCAGGGTGTAGAGTGGAGCCAAAGGAATACCCACCTCCAGCCAGGGGACGTGGTGAGTGATTGTGAAATCCACCTGGAAAGCCATGCTTTTCCCACAGATCTTTGCAATCTGTGGATCAGATCCCCTTGTGATCCCACACCACCAGGGCCTTGGGTCCGATACACAGAGCTGTGTGGAGTCTTGGCAAAACAGCCACTCAGGTCCAACTAGAGACCCAGGAGATTTGCATACTCCAGACCCTGGATCTCTGCAAAGGTGGAAAATTTGTCTTTACGTATTCCTAGAAAGGCAGCTGAACACAGGGAGCCAAGGAGCATCTTCTCTGTAGGCCCAATGTCCATAGAACCTCAGAGGTTAAGACCCACTCTAATGGAGTCCTAGTCAGACAATGGCAGAGGTCTGAAGTCCGCTGGAGACAGGACCACATTCCCAGAGGGAGGAGCAGACTCCATCTGTGCCATTGGGAGGACTCAGCCTTCCCAGCCTACTGGCTGTGGAGAATACAGACACCCAGGTGAGGAGAGTCCCCCTGCCAAGGTGCAGCACAGCTGCCTTGTCAAATCATGGCCAGACTGCTTCTTTAACCAGGGTCTAAACCCACCTCTCATCTCCAGGCAGGTATTCTATTATGTAGACAGAAATCTGATCTTTCTGTGGGAGGGAGCTCCCAGAGAGAGGGGTGGCTGTCATATCTGCAAATTCCTAAACTCAGCTATTCCAGACTGCTAGCTGTGAAGAATATAGGGGGTCCAGATGAAGTAGGGTTCCCCCTCAACCCAGTAAAACACACCTGTTCTACCAAGAAGCAGCAAGATTCTTTTATTGGGTAAGTACCTGATACAATCCCTCTTAACTAGGTGAGATTTCCCAAAAGAGAACCCACCTGCCTCCTAGTGGTGCATGACTGGTGGCAGGTCAGTGATCCCTGGGATCCGGCTTCCAGAGAGGGAAACTGGCTGCCATCTTTGCTATTTTTGCAGCGTTCACTGGTGATACCTCTAGGTTTAGGAGAGGCCGAGACAACTAGGATCTGAAGCAGAACCCCAGCAAACTGCAGAAGCCCTATAGTAGAGTGGACTGACTGTTAAAAGAAAACAAACAAACAAACAAAAATTTACAGGAACTACGTCAACATAAAAGACCCCCCCAAAACCTGTTCAAAGATCAACAACCTCAAAGGTTAAAGGTAGATAAGCCCACAAAGATAATAAAGAATAAACATAAAAGTGCTGCAACTCCAAAAGCCAGAGTGCCTCCTTTTCTCCAAATGACTGCAATACCTCTCCAGCAAGGGCACATAATTGGTCTGAGGCTGAGATGGCTGAATTGACAGAAGTAGGCTTCAGAAGGTGGGTAATAACAAACTTTGCTCAGCTAAAGGGACATGTTGTAACCCAATGAAAAGAAGCTAAGAATCACAATAAAACAATACAGGAGCTGACAGCCAAAATAGCTAATTTAAAGATGAACATAACTGACCTAATGGAGCTGAAAAACGCATGAGAGTTTCACGATGAAATCACAAGTATTAATAGCAGAATAGACCAACAAGAAGATGGAATATTAGAGCCGGAAGACTATTTTTTTCTGAAATAAGACAGATAGACAAGAATATATTTTAAAAAAGAATAAAAAGGAAGGAACAAAACCTCAGAGAAATGTATAATTATGTAGAGACCAAACCTATGAGTAATTGAGGTACCTCAAAGAGATGGAAAGAATAAAACCAAGTTGGAACACATACTTTATGCTGTCATCCAGGAGAACTTCCACAACCTAACAAGGCAGGCCAACATTCAAATTCTGGAAATTCAGAGAACCACAGCAAAATATTATACAAGAAGACCAACCCTAAGACACATAATGATCAGATTCTTCAAGATAAAAATGAAAGAAAAAAATGTTAAGGGCAGGCAGAGAGAAAGATCAGGTCACTTACAAAAGGAAATCCATCAGACCACTAGCGGGACTTCTTAGCAGAAACCATACATGCAGGAAGAGATTGGGGGCCAATATGTGACTTTTTTTTTTTTTTTTAAAAAAGGATTTCTATCCCAGCATTTCATATACAGCCAAACTAAACTTCATAAGTGAAGGAGAAATAAGATACTTTTCAAACAAGAAAATGCTGAGGGAATTTACCACCATCAGGCCTGCCATGCAAGAGCTACTGAAAGAAGCACTAAATAAGAGAAGAAAAATCTACTGCCAGCCACTACAAAACACACTGAAGTACACAAACCAGTGACACTATGAAGCAACCACAAAAAACAAGTCTGCAAAATAACCAGCTAGCATCAGGATGACAGGATCAAATCCAGAGATAACAATATTAATCTTAAATGTTAAAAGGCTAAATTGCCCAATTAAAACAAACAGAATGGGAAGTTGAATAAAGAGTAAATACCCATTGTTATGCTGACTTTCAGAGGCACATCTCATGTGCAAAGAAACACACAGGCTCAAAATAAAGGGATGGAGAAAAATTTACAAAGCAAGTGGAAAACACAAAAAAGAAGAATTGTAATCTGAAACTATTCTGAATTTATGTACAAAATCTAGGAGTCTTTTTGAGGGTTTTTTAGGTATACAATTATGTCATCAGTGAACAGAGACTTCCTCTTTTCCAATGTAGATGCCTTTTCTTTCTTTCTCCTACCTGATCACTCTAGCTAGGACTTCCAGCACTATGTTGAATGAGAGGGGTGAAACTAGGCATCCTTGTGTTGTTCCAGTTCTTATAGAAAATACTTTCAACTTTTCCCTGTTTAATATTATATTGACTGTAGATTTGTCAGAGATGGCTTTATTATTTTGAGATATGTTCTCTCTATGCCTAGTTTGCTGACAGATTTTATTTTGAATGGATGCTGGATTATATGCAATGATTTTTCTGCATCAATTGAGATAATCATATGGTTTTTGTTTTCAATTCATTTTGTGTTAAATCACATTTATCAAACTGAACATATTGAACTATCCTTGCATCCTTGAAACAAAACCATTTGATTATGGTGTATTGTGTTTTTGATGCGTTGTTAGATTCAGTTTAGTAGCATTTTGCTGAGGATTTTGACATCTATGTTTATCAGATATAATGGCCTGTAGTTTTCTTATTTTATGTGTGTGTCTTTGCCTGGCTTTGGTATTAGGGTGATGCTGGCTTTGTTGAATGAGTTGGAGGGATTTCTTCCTCGTAACATTCTTGGATCAGTTTCAGTAGGATTAGTATTAATTATTTCTTGTATTTTGGTAGAATTCAGCTGTGAATCTGTCTATTTTATTTTGATTCAATCTCACTATTCATTATTGGCCTTTTTAGAATTTCTATTTATTTCCTGGTTCAATATTGAGAAGTTACATGTCTCCAGGAACTTATTCTTTTCCTTTAGGTTTTCTGGTTTGTGTGTGGAGACAATCTTGGTAGTCTCTGTTAAAGTTTTTTAATCTGTGACATCAGTTATGTCACATTTAACATTTCTGATTGTGCTTATTTAAAGGAACTGACTTTTCTTGTCATTAACTGTTATTTTTTGTTTGTTTCAATTTTGTTTTGTTCTTCCTTGATCTTCATTATTTCTCATCTTGTAGCTTTGAGTGTACTTTGCTCTTGCTTCTTTCTGGTTACTTTAGTTTAGACATTAGGTTTTTAATTTTTGAGCTCCATTTTTATGTAGGCATTGAATGCTATACACTTTCTTGTTAGCACTTATTTTACTGTATTCCACGGGTTTAGATATGTTATGTGTGTATTTTAATTTTTTTAATTTCAGCCTTATTTTCATATTTTGACCAATTATTCAGAAGTAGCTTGTTTCATTTCCATATATTTGTATAGTTTTGAGAGTTTCTCTTGGTATTAATTTCTAGTTTTAGTCTGCTGTGGTCTGAGAAGATACTTGATATGATTTCAATTTTTTAAAATTTATTGAGACTTGGCATGTGGCCTAAGATATGGTCTATTTTTGAGAATGCTTCATGTGCAGAGAAGGAAAATATATACTGTATAATTGTTGGGTAGAATTTTATGTAAATGTCTTTTGGGTTTATTTGGTCTACGATTCAATTTAAATCCAGAGTTTGTTGATTTTTTTGCTTTGATAATTTGTCTAGAGCTGTCAGTGGGGGATTGAGATCACCCAAGATTATCATGTGTTCTGGTGTTAGGTGCATATATATTCAAGTTTGTTTATATGTTCTTGTTGCATTGATCCATTTTTATTATGTGAGATCTTTCTTTGTCCATTTTTACTATTGATTTAAAGTCTGTTTTGTCTGACATAAACATAACTACTCCTGCTTGCTTTTGGCTTCTGTTTTTGTAAAAATAAATTTCACCTCTTTATGCTGTAAATGTCTCTACCAGTTAGGTGGTTTCTTGTAAAGCAGCATATTATTGGATCTTTTAAATAATCCATTCCACCAGTCTATTTTTTTTTTTTTTTTTTTGAGATGCAGTCTCGCTCTGTCGCCCAGGCTGGAGTGCAGTGGCGCGATCTCAGCTCACTGCAAGCTCCGCCTCCCAGGTTGACACCATTCTCCTGCCTCCGCCTCCCGAGTAGCTGGGACTACAGGCGCCCGCCACCTCGCCTGGCTAGTTTTTTGTATTTTTTAGTAGAGACGGGTTTTCACCATGTTAGCCAGGATGGTCTCGATCTCCTGACCTCGTGATCCGCCCCATATTTTTTAAGTGGAGTATTCATTTCATTTATCTTCAAGGTTATTATTGATGAGTGAGGCTTTGTTCCTGTCATAATGCTAATTATTATCTAGCACCTTTGGAATCGCAATTGTGTAATAGCGTTAAAAATCCTGCAAGTTTCATAATTTTATATCTTTTCATGATGATTAGTGTTGCTCTTTATTTCTGTGTTTAGAACTCCTTTGAGCATTTCTTATATGTCCAGTCTAGTCGTGATGAGTTTCCTTAGTGTTTACCTAAGAAAGACTTTATAGCTCTTTTTTTTTTTTTTTTCTGAAGCCTAGTTTAGCAGAATACAAAACTTTGACTGACTTTTTTGTTTCAAGAAGAATAAAAACAGGACTTTAATCTCTTCTGTCTTGTAGGATTTTTCCTGAGAAATCTACTGCTACTCTGCTAGGATTTCCTTCCAGATGATTAGACCCTTCTATCTTGCCACTTTTTGTTTTTTAGAAACTTTACACAGTCTCACATTTCACAAACTCTTTGTTGATGTTTTGAGTTTTTTTTTTTTTTTTTTTTTTTTTTTGTCTAACTGAGTTAATTTAAAATACCTATCTTACATCTCTGAGTGTTTTCTTCTGCTTGGTATAACATATTGTTAAAGTTTTCAACTGTATTTTGAAATTTTTTCAATGAAGTTTTTATTTCCAGATGTTCTAGGTTTTTAAAATATCCATATCTTCCTTCCTATCCTGAATTATTTTCCTGATTTATTTGTTTTGTTTTTCAAGTTTCCTTTAGCTCTCATTGGATTTCATTACAATCCATATTTAGAGTTCTTTATCTGTCATTTCAGAATTTTTATTTTTATTAGGGTTCATTGCTGGAGAGTTGTTGTGATCGTTTGGGGGTGTCCTAATGCTCTTTTTTATATAGCCAGAGTTTTCATGCTAATTCCTTCTGATCAGAAGAAGTTGTCACTATTTTTTTTGGATTGACGTCTGTTGAGGTAAAACTAATCTTTTCCCTTGAGGATGTGACTTAATGTTTGCTGTGTATGATTGTGTGGCTTTGATTCTATGTGCTTTCAAGGAACCAGGACTTTTTATGAGTTTTTTGGTTATAAATATCCTTTGTTTGGTTGCTTTCTCAAGTGCTGGTTGCAATAGTGATGTACTGAGCATATGAGCAGGCTCACTTCCTTTTGCAAGACCCTGATTGCAGAGGTCTCATAAAGCTTATCTGGTTCCCCAGCATTGTGCACTTCTTCCAAAAGATTTTGTATTGGGTTGTGCAGTTTAGCGTCTTGCCCAGTAGATGGTGCCTATAGGTAATAACCGGCTTTGGCAAAAACAGATGAGTATGACTCTATCTTGATCTTTGTCCACTGGGAGGTGTTTTCTGCTGTTTCAGGTGATTTGCTGGTCTGTGGAGAGTCTGATGCACTGAGTTTCCTGTTCAGCCCAAAGGGAGACAATTCTAGGTGTAACTGGACCCCCAAGCTCACCCATGAATACCTCTGTGATGAGCACAGCAAACCGTGATGGAAATGGTAAGGGGAGATCCTGGTTAAATGCCCTGAGGTCCACACACAGGGGAGGGAGCTGCTAAACTCCAATTGTGAGACCTCCATATGTATTATATAAGGTATAAGGGAAAATGCTCAGGAGTGCTATAAAAGTATTTTCCTCTGTTATATTTAGGACAGACTGTATATCCAGATGCCACATTTTCTGTTATAGTAAATGATGGTTTATAAAAGTATTTTTTTTTCCATTTAATCAATTTTGGGATCCCACTGGGTCAATTTATGCATGTATTCTAAAAATGGAAATTGTAATCTGTTGGGTATTCTGGGTTTGTTATCCAGATCTGGGCCATAGCATATACTATTTTCAAAAGAATAGTTTCCCCCTTTTGTTTTGCAAACCTTCTCTTTTTTTTGCATCTGAGGGAGTCTCTTGAGCTTTTCTTAGTACTGAGGGAGTTAATTTTAAAATTTGGATTAAACAAGAATTTAGAGAACTAAGTTTTTTAGTTAAGACAGCTGCTTTAGCTACCTGGTCTGCAAAATGTTTGACTCTAGCTTCTTTATGTTTTATAGTCATGATCTTTTTTAAGGCTAAAGCTTTTGACTTTTGAGTTACATCTAAGAGTTCTAAAACTTCTTTTGTGTGTGTGTTTATTTTAAGAGGAATTTTTAATTGTTGTTTTTGTATTTAAATATTTTTCTTTTCTACTTTTATCTTAGGTTCAGGGAATCCATGTGTCAGTTTGTTACATAGGTAGATTGAGTGTCACAAAAATTTGGTGTACAGATTTTTTAGCACCCAGGTAATAAACATAGTACCCAATAAGGTAGTTTGTTAACCCTCACCCTTCTCCTGCCCTCCACTCTCAAGTAGGACCTGGTATGTACTGTTCCTTTCTTTGTGTCCATGTGTACTTAATGATTATTTCCCAGTTATAAGTGAGAACATACACTATTTGGTTTTCTGTTCCTGCATTAATTTACTTAGGATAATGGCCTGCAGCTCCATCCATGTTGTTTCAAAGGACATGATCTAACTCTCTTTTATGGCTGCATAATATTCCATTGTGTATATGTACCATATTTTCTTTATTTGGTCCACTGTTGATGGGCATTTAGGTTGACTCTATGTCTTTGTTATTGTGAATAGTGCTAAGATTAACATATATGTACATGTGCCTTTATGGTAGAATGACTTATATTCCCTTGAGCATATACGCAGTAATAGAATTGCTGGGTCAAATGGTAGTTCTAAGTTATTTGAGGAATCTCCAAACTGCTTTCCACATTAGCTGATCTAATTTATATTCCCACTGGCAATGTACAAACTTCCTTTTTCTCCACAACCTAACAAGTATCTGTTATTTTTTGACATTTTAATAACAGCCATTCTGATTTATGTGAGATAATATCTCATTGTCGTTTTTATTTGCACTTCTCTAATGATTAGTGACGTTGAGCATTTTTTCACATGCATGTATATCCTCTTTTCAGAAGTGCCTGTTAATATCTTCTGCCCATTTTTAATGAAGTTATTTTTTTCTTGCTTTGGTTGTTAATTTAAGTTCCTTATAGATTCTGGATATTAGACATTTGTCAGATGTATAGCTTGCAAATATTCTCTCTCATTCTCTAGGTTGCCTGTTTATGCTGTTCGTAGTTACTTTTGCTGTGTGGAAGCTTTTCTTGGTGTCTCAATAATCTGTCTAATATTTTCAGTGGGGCATTGAATTCTTCCCCTATTGTTGTGTAGTTATCTAAGTGTCCTTGTGGGTCTCAAAGTAAGTAATTGTTTTATGAATCCGTGCGTTTCAGTGTTGTATACATATATATTTAGGGCAGTTAAGTCTTCTTGTTGAATTAAATTTTTTTTTCTTTTCTTTTTTTTTTATTATACTTTAAGTTCTAGGGTACATGTGCATAACGTGCAGGTTTGTTACATATGTATACTTATGCCATGTTGGTGTGCTGCACCCATCAACTCGTCAGCACCCATCAATTCATCATTTATATCTTGTATAACTCCCCAATGCAAGCCCTCCCTCCTTCCCCCTCACCCCTCCCCATGATAGGACCCAGTGCGTGATGTTCCCCTTCCCGAGTCCAAGTGATCTCATTGTTCAGTTCCCACCTATGAGTGAGAACATGCGGTGTTTGGTTTTCTGTTCTTGTGATAGTTTGCTAAGAATGATGGTTTCCAGCTGCATCCATGTCCCTACAAAGGACACAAACTCATCCTTTTTTATGGCTGCATAGTATTCCATGGTGTATATGTGCCACATTTTCTTAATCCAGTCTGTCACAGATGGACATTTGGGTTGATTCCAAGTCTTTGCTATTGTGAATAGTGCCGCAATAAACATACGTGTACATGTGTCTTTGTAGTAGAATAATTTATAATCCTTTGGGTATATACCCAGTAGTGGGATGGCTGGGTCATATGTTACATCTAGTTCTAGATCCTTGAGGAATTGCCATACTGTTTTCCATAATGGTTGAACTAGTTTACAATCCCACCAACAGTGTAAAAGTGTTCCTATTTCTCCACGTCCTCTCCAACACCTGTTGTTTCCTGATTTCTTAATGATTGCCATTCTAACTGGTGTGAGATGGTATCTCATTGTGGTTTTGATTTGCATTTCTCTGATGGCGAGTGATGATGAGCATTTTTTCATGTGTCTGTTGGCTGTATGAATATCTTCTTTTGAGAAATGTCTGTTCATATCCTTTCCCCACTTTTTGATGGGGTTGTTTTTTTCTCGTATATTTGTTTGAGTTCTTTGTAGATTCTGGATATTAGCCCTTTGTCAAATGAGTAGGTTGCAAAAATTTTCTCCCATTCTGTAGGTTGCCTGTTCACTCTGATGGTAGTTTCTTTTGCTGTGCAAAAGCTCTTTAGTTTAATTAGATCCCATTTGTCAATTTTTGCTTTTGCTGCCGTTGCTTTTGGTGTTTTAGACATGAAGTCCTTGCCCATGCCTATGTCCTGAATGGTACTACCTAGATTTTCTTCTAGGGTTTTTATGGTATTAGGTCTAACATTTAAGTCTCTAATCCATCTTGAATTAATCTTCGTATAAGGGGTAAGGAAAGGATCCAGTTTCAGCTTTCTACTTATGGCTAGACAATTTTCCCAGCACCATTTATTAAATAGGGAATCCTTTCCCCATTTCTTGTTTCTCTCAGGTTTGTCAAAGATCAGATGGCTGTAGATGTGTGGTATTATTTCTGAGGACTCTGTTCTGTTCCATTGATCTATATCTCTGTTTTGGTACCAGTACCATGCTGTTTTGGTTACTGTAGCCTTGTAGTATAGTTTGAAGTCAGGTAGCGTGACGCCTCCAGCTTTGTCCTTTTGACTTAGGATTGTCTTGGCAATGCGGGCCCTTTTTTGGTTCCATATGAACTTTAAAACAGTTTTTTCCAATTCTGTGAAGAAACTCATTGGTAGCTGGATGGAGATGGCATTGAATCTATAAATAACCTTGGGGAGTATGGCCATTTTCACGATATTGATTCTTCCTATCCATGAGCATGGTATGTTCTTCCATTTGTTTGTGTCCTCTTTTATTTCACTGAGCAGTGGTTTGTAGTTCTCCTTGAAGAGGTCCTTTACATCCCTTGTAAGTTGGATTCCTAGGTATTTTATTCTCTTTGAAGCAATTGTGAATGGAAGTTCATTCCTGATTTGGCTCTCTGCTTGTCTGTTACTGGTGTAAAAGAATGCTTGTGATTTTTGCACATTAATTTTGTATCCTGAGACTTTGCTGAAGTTGCTTATCAGCTTAAGGAGATTTTGGGCTGAGACAATGGGGTTTTCTAAATATACAATCATGTCATCTGCAAACAGGGACAATTTGAGTTCTTCTTTTCCTAACTGGATACCTTTGATTTCTTTCTCTTGCCTGATTGCCCTAGCCAGAACTTCCAACACTATGTTGAATAGGAGTGGAGAGAGAGGGCATCCCTGCCTTGTGCCAGTTTTCAATGGGAATTTTTCCAGTTTTTGCCCATTCAGTATGATATTAGCTGTGGGTTTGTCATAAATAGCTCTTATTATTTTGAGGTACGTTCCATCAATACCGAATTTATTGAGCGTTTTTAGCATGAAGGGCTGTTGAATTTTGTCAAAAGCCTTTTCTGCATCTATTGAGACAATCATGTGGTTCTTGTCTTTGGTTCTGTTTATATGCTGGATTACGTTTATTGATTTGCGAATGTTGAACCAGCCTTGCATCCCAGGGATGAAGCCCACTTGATCATGTTGGATAAGCTTTTTGATGTGCTGCTGAATCCGGTTTGCCAGTATTTTATTGAGAATTTTTGCATCAATGTTCATCAGGGATATTGGTCTAAAATTCTCTTTTTTTGATGTGTCTCTGCCAGGCTTTGGTATCAGGATGATGTTGGCCTCATAAAATGAGTTAGGGAGGATTCCCTCTTTTTCTATTGATTGGAATAGTTTCAGAAGGAATGGTACCAGCTCCTCCTTGTACCTCTGGTAGAATTCAGCTGTGAATCCATCTGGTCCTGGACTTTTTTTGGTGGGTAGGCTATTAATTGTTGCCTCAATTTCAGAGCCTGCTATTGGTCTATTCAGGGATTCAACTTCTTCCTGGTTTAGCCTTGGGAGAGTGTAAGTGTCCAGGAATTTATCCATTTCTTCTAGATTTTCTAGTTGATTTGTGTAGAGGCGTTTATAGTATTCTCTGATGGTAGTTTGTATTTCTGTGTTTTCAGTGGTGATATCCCCTTTATCATTTTTTATTGCATCTATTTGATTCCTCTCTCTTTTCTTCTTTATTAGCCTTGCTAGCGGTCTGTCAATTTTGTTGATCTTTTCAAAAAACCAACTCCTGGATTCATTGATTTTTTGGAGGGTTTTTTGTGTCTCTATCTCCTTCAGTTCGGCTCTGATCTTAGTTATTTCTTGCCTTCTGCTAGCTTTTGAATGTGTTTGCTCTTGCCTCTCTAGTTCTTTTAATTGTGATGTTAGAGTGTCAATTTTAGATCTTTCCTGCTTTCTCTTGTGGGCATTTAGTGCTATAAATTTCCCTCTACACACTGCTTTAAATGTGTCCCAGAGATTCTGGTATGTTGTATCTTTGTTCTCATTGGTTTCAAAGAACATCTTTATTTCTGCTTTCATTTCGTTATGTACCCAGTAGTCATTCAGGAGCAGGTTGTTCCGTTTCCATGTAGTTGAGCGGTTTTGATTGAGTTTTTTAGTCCTGAGTTCTAGTTTGATTGCACTGTGGTCTGAGAGACAGTTTGTTATAATTTCTGTTCTTTTATATTTGCTGAGGAGTGCTTTACTTCCAATTATGTGGTCAATTTTGGAATAAGTGCGATGTGGTGCTGAGAAGAATGTATATTCTGTTGATTTGGGGTGGAGAGTTCTATAGATGTCTATTAGGTCCGCTTGGTGCAGAGATGAGTTCAATTCCTGGATATCCTTGTTAACTTTCTGTCTCGTTGATCTGTCTAATGTTGACAGCGGAGTGTTGAAGTCTCCCATTATTATTGTATGGGAGTCTAAGTCTCTTTGTAAGTCTCTAAGGACTTGCTTTATGAATCTGGGTGGTCCTGTATTGGGTGCATATATATTTAGGATAGTTAGCTCTTCCTGTTGAATTGATCCCTTTACCATTATGTAATGGCCTTCTTTGTCTCTTTTGATCATTGATGGTTTAAAGTCAGTTTTATCAGAGACAAGGATTGCAACCCCTGCTTTTTTTTGTTCTCCATTTGCTTGGTAGATCTTCCTCCATCCCTTTATTTTGAGCCTATGTATGTCTCTACATGTGAGATGGGTCTCCTGAATACAGCAGACTGATGGGTCTTGACTCTTTATCCAGTTTGCCAGTCTGTGTCTTTTAATTGGAACATTTAGTCCATTAACATTTAAGGTTAATATTGTTATGTGTGAACTTGATCCTGCCATTATATTAACTGGTTATTTTGCTCGTTAATCGATGCAGTTTCTTCCTAGCCTCGATGGTCTTTACATTTTGGCATGTTTTTGTGTTGGCTGGTACCGGTTTTTCCTTTCCATGTTTAGGGCTTCCTTCAGGGTCTCTTGTAAGGCAGGCCTGGTGGTGACAAAATCTCTAAGCATTTGCTTATCTGTAAAGGATTTTATTTCTCCTTCACTTATGAAACTTAGTTTGGCTGGATATGAAATTCTGGGTTTAAAATTCTTTTCTTTAAGAACGTTGAATATTGGCCCCCACTCTCTTCTGGCTTGTAGAGTTTCTGCCGAGAGATCTGCTGTTAGTCTGATGGGCTTCCCTTTGTGGGTTACCCGACCTTTCTCTCTGGCTACCCTTAAGATTTTTTCCTTCATTTCAACTTTGGTGAATCTGGCAATGATGTGTCTTGGAGTTGCTCTTCTGGAGGAGTATCTTTGTGGCGTTCTGTGTATTTCCTGAATTTGAATGTTGTCCTGCCCTACTAGGTTGGGGAAGTTCTCCTGGATGATATCCTGAAGAGTGTTTTCCAACTTGGTTCCATTTTCCCCCTCACTTTCAGGCACCCCAATCAAACGTAGATTTGGTCTTTTTACGTAATCCCATACTTCTTGCAGGCTTTGCTCATTTCTTTTTCTTCTTTTTTCTTTTGGTTTCTCTTCTCGCTTCATTTCATTCATTTGATCTTCAATCGCTGATACTCTTTCTTCCAGTTGATCGAGTCGGTTACTGAAGCTTGTGCATTTGTCACATATTTCTCGTGTCATGGCTTTCATCTCTGTCATTTCGTTTATGATCTTCTCTGCATTAATTAGTCTAGCTGTCAATTCTTCCACTCTTTTTTCAAGATTTTTAGTTTCTTTGCACTGGGTACATAATTCCTCCTTTAGCTCTGATAAGTTTGATGGACTGAAGCCTTCTTCTCTCCTCTCGTCCAAGTCATTCTCTGACCAGCTTTGATCCGTTGCTGGCGATGGGCTGCGCTCCTTCGCAGGGGGAGATGCGCTCTTATTTTTTGAATTTCCAGCTTTTCTGCCCTGCTTCTTCCCCATCTTTGTGGTTTTATCTGTCTCTAGTCTTTGATGGTGGTGACGTACTGATGCAGTTTTGGTATAGGTGTCCTTCCTGTTTGATAGTTTTCCTTCTGACAGTCAGAAGGACTGTCTGTTGGTCTGTTGGAGATTGCTTGAGGTCCACTTCAGACCCTGTTTGCCTGGGTATCAGCAGCAGAGGTTGCCGAAGATAGAATATTGCTGAACAGCGAGTGTACCTGTCTGATTCTTCCTTTGGAAGTTTCCTCTCAGGGGTGTACTCCACCCTGTGAGGTGTGGGGTGTCAGACTGCCCCGAGTGGGGGATGTCTCCCAGCTAGGCTACTCAGGCGTCAGAGACACACCTGAGCAGGTAGTCTGTCCGTTCTCAGATCTCAACCTCCGCGTTGGGAGATCCACAGCTCTCCCCAAAGCTGTCAGACAGAGTCGTTCGCTTCTGCACCCGCTCCCGCTACTTCCCCTGTTGGTCTTCAGCTGTGCGCTGTCCCCAGAGGTGGAGACTACAGAGACAGGCAGGCTTCCTTGAGCTGCTGTGAGCTCCACCCAGTTCGAGCTTCCCAGCGGCTTTGTTTACCTACTTAAGCCTCAGCAATGGCGGGCGCCCCTCCCTCAGCCTCGCTGCTGCCTTGCGGATAGATCGCGGCAGACTGCTGTGTTTGCAGTGAGGGAGGCTTCGTGGGCGTGGGACCCTCCCGGCCAGGATTGGGATATATTCTCCTGGTGTGCCTGTATGCTTACAGCGCAGTATTGGGGTGGGAGTTACCCGATTTTCCAGGTGTTGTGTGTCTCAGTTCCCCTGGCTAGGAAAACGGATCCCCTTCCCCATTGCACTTCTCAGGTGAGGCGATGCCTCGCCCTGCTTCAGCTCTCGCTGGTCAGGCTGCAGCAGCTGACCAGCACCGATTGTCCGGCACTCCCTAGTGAGATGACCCCAGTACCTCAGTTGAAAATGCAGAAATCACCGGTCTTCTGTGTCGCTCGCGCTGGGAGTTGGAGACTGGAGCTGTTCCTATTCGGCCATCTTGCTCCGCCCCCCGAATTAAATTTTTTAAATTTAAATTTAAATTAGGTCCCATATGTCAATTTTGTTTTTGTTGCAATTGCTTTTGGCAACTTCTTCATGAAATCTTTGCTAGTGTGTATAACCACATGGCATTTTCCAAGATTTCTTCTAGAATTTTTGTAGTGCTAGGTTTTAAGTCTTTAATCCTGAGTTGATTTTTGCACATGCTGAAATGGAGGGATCTAGTTTCAGTCTTCTGCATATGGCTAGAATATTATCCCAGCACCAGGTATTGAATAGAAAGTACTTTCCCCATTGCTTTTCTTGTAGACATTGTCAAAGATCAGACAACTGTAGGTGTGCAAATTTATTTCTGGATTCTTATACTGTTCCATTGGTCTATGTATTTGTTGTTTTACCAATACCATGCTGTTTTTCTTACTGTAACCTTGTAACATAATTTGAAGTTGCATAGTGTTATGCCCCTGGTGTTTGTTTGTTTGTTTGTTTGTTTTTTTCTTAGTTTTGTTGTGGCTTTTCTTTGGCTCCATATGAAATTTGTTTATTTTTAAAATTGTATAAAAATATCTTTGGTAGTTTGATAAAAATAACTTTGAATCTATAAATTGCTTCAGGCAGTATGACCATTTTAACAATATTGATTGTATCCATGTGCATAAATGTTTTTTTTTTAATTTTTTGTGTCATCTCTGATTTATTTCAGCAATGTTTTATATTTTTTATTGTAGAGATCTTTCACCTCTCTGGTTAGCTCTAATCTTAGGTATTTCATTCTTTTTGTGGCTATTCTGAGTGGAACTGCATCCCTGATTTGGCTCTCAGCTTGGATGTTCTTGGTGCGTACAAATGCCAGTTATTTTTGTACATTGATTTTATATACTGAAACACCGCTGATGTTGTTTTCCAGATCTTGGAGCTTTCGTCCAGAGTCCGTGGGGCTTTCTGGGTATATAATCATGTTCTCTGTGAAGAGAGATACTGTGACTTTCTCTCTTTTTCTTTTCTTTTCTTTTTTTTTTTTTTTTATGCCTTGTATTTCTTTCTCTTCCTTGATTGCTCAGGCTAGGACTTTCAAAATTACATTAAATAGGAGTGTGAGAGTGGGGATCCTTGTCTTATTTTGGTTCTCAAATGAAACGTTTCCAGGTTGTGCCTATTCAGTATAATGTTGTCTGTGGGTTTATCATAGATGGCTCTTATTATTTTGAGGTATGTTTCTTCAATACCTAATTTATTGAAGGCTTTTAACATAAAGAGATATTAAATTTTATCAACAACCTTTTCCACAGTTATTGAGATGATTGTGTGGTTATTGTTTTTAGTTTTGTTTATGTTATGAATCATATTTATTGATTTGAATATGGTGAACCAACCTTGAATCCCAGGAATAAGCCTATTTGATTATCTTGGATAAGCTTTTTGATGTGCTGCTGGATTTGGTTTGCCAGTACTTTGTTGAGAATTTTTGCATTGATGTTCATCAAAGATATTGGCCTGAAACTTTATGTTGTTGTTGTTTTGTCTCTGTCAGGTTTTGGTATCAGAATGTTGCTGGCTTAATATACTGAGTTAGAAATCAATCTCTCCCCTCTAGATTTCAGGAACAGTTTCAGTATGATTGACCCAGCTTTTCCTTGTATATCTGGTAGAATTTCGTTGTGATTTATTTATTTATTTGCTTATTTTTTATTTTTTAGATGGAGTCTCGTTTTTCGCCAGGCTGGAGTGCAGTCACACAATCTTGGTTCACTGCAACCTCTGCCTCCTGGGTTCAAGTGATTCTCCTGCCTCAGCCTTCTGAGTACCTGGGACTAAAGGTGCATGTCACCATGCCCAGCTAATTTTTGTGTTTTTACTAGATACAGTGTTTCACCATGTTGGCTAGGATGGTCTTGATCTCTTGACTTCGTGATCCTCCCACCTCAGCCTCTCAAAGTGCTAGGATTATAGACATGAGCCCCTGCACCCAGTCCCTTATCCCTTTTTTGAGTACAGAGTCTTTCTACTTTGTAAGTTTTTTGTTACTCATTCAATTTCAGAACTCGTTTTTGTTCTGTTTATAGTTTCAAATTCTTCCTGGTTCAATCTTGGGACATTGTATGTTTCCAGGAATTTATCCATTTCTTCTAGGTTTTCTAATTTGTGTTCATAGAGGTGTTTTTAGTAGTCTCGGAGGGTTTTTGCATTTTTGTGAGGTCATTGGTAATGTCCTCTTTTTCATTTCTGCCTGTTTTTATTTAGCTCTCCTCTCTTTTTTTCTCTGTTAGTCTATCTAGCTCCATATCAATCTTATTCTTTTAAATAATGAACTTTTTACGTTTTTGTGTCTCTATTTTATTCAGATCAGCTCTGATTTGGGTTATTTATTTTCTGCTAGCTTTTGGTTTTGTTTCCTTTTGTTTCTCTAGTTCTTAACATCTATTATGATGTTCGGTTGTAAATCTGAGATTGTTCTAACCTTTTGATGTGAGTGTTTAGTGCTATAAACTTTCCTCTTAACACTGCTTCACTGTTTCCCAGAGATTCTGGTGTATTGTATCTTTGTTTTCATTATTTTAATATAATTGCTTGATTTCTGCTTTAATTTCATTGTTTACTCAAAAGTCAATCAGGAGAAGATTGTTTAATTTCCATATAATTGTATGGTTTTCAGATATGTTCTTTATATAGATTTTTATTTTTATTGGTATGAGAATGTGGATGGTTAGATTTTATTCTTTAAAAATTTGTTCAGAATTTCTCTATAGCTGATTGTGTCATCATTTTTAGATTATGTGACATGTGCAGATGAGAAGATTACATTTTCTATTGTCGTTGGGTAGAGTGTTCTGAAGATATTTGTTAGGTCCCTTTGGTCAAGCATCAACATCAGGTTCTGAATATTTGGGTTTGATTAATGTCTCAATGATCTGTCTAATATTTTCAGTGGGGTATGGAATTCTGCCCTTGTTTTTGTGTGGTTATCTAAAACTCCTTGTAAGTCTCTAAGTACTTGTTTTATGAACTCAGGTGCATTAGTGTTGGGTGGATATATATTTAGGATATTTAAGTCTTCTTGTTTACTTGAACCTTTTATCATTATGTAATGCCCTCCTTGGTCATTATTTAATGCCCTACAAAACATACTATAAATCTTTTTTGATTTATAGTATATTTTGTCTGAAATTAGGATAGTAATCCCTGCTCTTTTTCCTTTTCCATTTGCCTGCTAGATTTTTCTTCATCTCTTTACTTTGGTCCTATGGATATCATTGCATGTGAGATGGGTCTCTTGATAAAAGCAAACAGTTGAGCCTAGCATCTTTTTCCAATTTGCTATTCTGTGCCTTATAAGTGGGACATTTAGTCAATTTACATTCGAGGTTAATGATACTCACAGATTTAATTCTGTCATTGTGTTGTTAGTTGGTTGTTATTCAGACTTGATTGTATAGTTGCTTTACAGTCTCAGTAACATATGTATTTAATTATGTGTGTTTTCTGTGTGGTCAACAATGGTCATTTGTTTACATGTTTAACACTCCCTTAAGTACTTCTCATAAGTTAGCTCTGGTGGTAATGAATTCCCTTGGCATTTGCTTGCCTGAAAAGGATCTTATTTCTCCTTTGCTTATGAAGCTTGGTTTGGCTGGATATAAAATTCTTGGTTAGAATTAAGTTTCTTAATAATGTTGAATATAGGCCCCAATTCCTTTCTGACTTGTAGGGTTTCTGCTGAAAAGTCCACTGTTAGCCGGATGGGGTTCCATTTGAAGATGATTTCCCTCTTCTTCTTACCTACACTAATCATTTTTATTTATTCCATGTTAACCTTAGAGAATCTGATGACAATGTGTCTTAGGGATAGTTGCCTTGTATAGTATCTCTCAGGGGTTCTCAGCATTTCCAAAATTTGAATGTCTACATCTCTTGTAAGGTTGGGAAGGTTTTCATGGGCTATATCCTCAAATATATTTTCCAAGTTGCTTTCTCTTTCTTCCTCTTTGTAAGGGATGCCAATGAATCACAGCTTTAGTCTCTTTAAGGCCCCTCATAGGTCTCTCTCTTTAAGGAAAGCCATTGAGTTATAGGTTTAGTCTTTTTACATAATCCCATCTTTCTTCAAAGTTTTGTTCATTCCTTTTTATTCTTCATTTTTATTATTTCCTGGCTGAGTTGATACAAAGAAATGGTCTTTGAGCTCTGAGATTCTTTTCTCAGCTTGATCTATTTTCTGTTGTTAATAATTTGGTTCTTTCCTAAAATTACTATATTATTTTTAAACTCTGTATCACTTTTTAAAATTCCTTAGAATCCTTGACCTGGGTTTCAACTTTCTTCTGAATCTCAATGATCTTTATTTTTATCAAGATTCTTAATTCTATGTCTGTCATTTCAGCCATTTCAGCCTGCTTAAGAAACATTTCAGGGGAGTTAGTTCAGTCATTTGAAGGTAAAAATACACTTTGTCTTTTCGAGTTTCCAGAGTTCTTGTGCTGTTTTTTTTTTTTTTTTTTTTTTTTTTTTTTTTTTTTTTTTTTTTTTTTTTCTTATCTTTGTCAACTAGTGTTTCTTTAATCTGTCAAGTTGCTGTCCTTTGAATGGGGTTTGTTGTTTTTAGATTCTTTGATGTCCTTGAGAGTTTAACTGTGGCATATGTTGGATTTAGTCGACTGGCTTCATTTCCAGAAGATTTCAAAAGGCCAAGGTTCAACCCACCACTTTTGAGCTGTGTGTTTTAACCCTGAGATGTGCTACCAGACACAAGGCTTTGTTCTATGGTCCTTCAAGATTAAGCGCTTGATGTGCTGGAGGGGCCATGCTATATCAGGTCTACTGGAAACAACACTCTAATGGGAGGTGTCAACCTGAGTGCTTCACCTGGGTGATGGCAGTAGGGTTCACACTTTTCCCCACATTAGAGTGGCGGCAGCCGCATGGTATGTTGCACACACACCTGCAGGGGTGGTTCTGTCATGTTCACACATGCAGTAGCAGCATAATGCAGTGTATGAATGATGGTTGGAGCAGGGGAACTGGGAGCATACATCTGTGTGCAGGCAGGAGCAGGGCAGCAGCAGCAATGCCTACATGGCTTTATGATATTCATTATCTATAGTATCTGACAGGTGTTCTCTGAATTTCTTGTATCTAAATGTCTACCTCTCAAGCAAGATTAGGGAAATTGTCTTGGATTCTGTCCTCAAATATGTTTTCCAGGTTATTTACATTTCTCTCTTTCTCTCTCTTAGGAATTCCAATAATACATAGGTTTGGTTTCTTTAAATAATTTTATATTTCTCTGAAACTTTGTTCATTTTAAATAATTTTTTCTTTGTTTTTATCTGATGGAGTTAGTTCAAAGATTTGTCTTCCAGCTCTGAAATTCTCCTACTTGGTCTTGTCTATTGATAAAACATTTAATTGTATATGAAAATTCCTTAAGTGAGTTTTTCAATTCCAGATGCTCTGATTGTCTTTATATGTTTTAAAGATGTTTATCTGTTTCTTAATTTTCTGGATTACTTTCAAAGTTACTTTGTTTTGATTTTCAGCATTGTCTTGATCTCACTGAGATTCATCACAATTTATGCTTTTAATTATTTATCTGTTATTTCTGAGTTTCCATTTTGGTAATCCTTTGGTGGTGTTGCAACATTCAGATTTTTCATGGTGCTAAAATTCTTACCATCTGGTTCCTTCTCATCTGGAGAGACTGGCACTGCTGATTTTCATAATTATTTTTTTCCGAATAGGATATTCTCTCTCTCTCTCTCTCTCTCTCTCTCTCTCTCTCTCTCGCTCTCTCTCTCTCCCCCCCACCTTATTCTCTCTCTCTCTCTCTCTCTCTCTCTCGCTCTCGCTCTCTCTCTCTCCCCCCCACCTTCCCTGCCTCCCTCCCTTCCTCCCTCCTCCCTGCCTCCTTCCCTTCCTTCCTCCCTTCTTCTCAATTTATCTTACAATTCTTTTCCTTCCACTGCAAAGTAAGCTTCATGGGGTCTTTAGTCTTTGCTTCTAAAGAGCTATACATGACACTTCTGTCAGAAGGCTTTATATTGGGCTGTGTGTTTTTATCTACAGGCCAGTAGACGGTGCTTGAGGATAAGAGTCACTTGTGGCACAAGCAGGTGAGTATATACATGATAACCACTTACTGTGAGGTGTGCTCTGTTCTTTCAGGTGAAGGGCTAGATGGTACAGTTCCTGGTGCATTGGGCACTCCATTCTGCAGAAGTGAGGAGACAGAGTGGACAGAGCTGGAATCCATGACTTTCCCCAAAATACCCGAATGGTGACTGCAGGCACCAGCCATGATGAGTGTGGCTGAGTGGCACCCCTACTGAAGTGCAATGAGGTCTCCGTGAGAAAGAGAAGAGGCTTCACTGGCTCCCTGTCTGCGATAGACAACAAACTTGATTGGTTTCTGTCTCACAACCCTGTCCCAGGGCTCATGACCGCTAGTTCAGACACACACTGCAGTCTTTCTCAAGAGCACAATTTGGTTGGTTGCCATGGGAAACATCAGTTTTACAACTCCATGAAAGCGGTTGCAGGGCATAACCTTATTATTCAACCTGATACAGACTTTTTATGACTCATCTGTTCAATGTGGCAGTGCTGTTGCTGTTGCAGAACTCTCTCCTTAGTTAAGCTAAAACTGAGTTCTTGTCACAAGATCAGGAAAGATGAGGCTCACAAACACATAGAAGGGTGAGAAGTAGAATTTATTGGGTGAAAAGGGAAAAGGAAACACAACTCAGCAAAGTGTGATGGAGTCCTGCTAATAGGCTCTCCACCTCACCAATTGATTCTCACATTTCCACACAAGCTGAAGAGAGCAGGCTCCTCCCCTCTGTAAAATACGAATTCCTGGCGGCTCCAGTTTCCCCAGTAAGCATGTTTGCTTCCAGTCTGCTGTGGGCATGCACAGAAAAGCCCGGGGCAGGTTCCCTCATCTGCACAAGTGTGATATAAACACTTCTGGGGCAGATCGGAGATTCTCCAGGGACGCCTTTTTATCTGCCTAGGAATTTGGCTGTCTCATTTCCCCCTCTAAAGAAGTACATCTAACTGCCATTACAAGAAGGATAAGGATAAGGATAAGGATAAGGATAAGGATAAGGATAAGGATAAGGATAAGGATAAGGACAAGGACAAAGACCAATCTTAATCGCTTCCTGCTGACAGGGGGCGCTGTTTTGGGAAAAGGGCAGACAGTTCTTTTTCAGAGACCTATCTAAGGGTTCCTGGCAAAGGGGGTCATCATCCGTGTCTCTGGTTGCACGACTGAAGTTTGATGACCTGAAGGCGAGAAGAGAGAAACCAGGTTATTAAGAAACAAGCATCAACATGAAATAAAGGTGGTAAGGATAACTCGAAAATCCGGAGGACTTTTACTGGTTTTCACAGGGAGAGCAAAGCCAAAAGCCTGGCTGGCAAAAAAAAAAAAAAAAAAAACCTTTTACTCTTTTGTTGGCATGTCAGGCCTTTGGATTCCCATTCCCCAAGCCCAATCCTAAGTCCACCAGTTTAAGGTTTGGAAAATTAACTTTTCTTAGTTTTGGGAATGCATCTGAGAGGAGTGTCCATAGTACAGAGACACAATTACCTATCAGAGAAGAGAGGACAGAGAAAGAAAGAAGAAAAAAAGAAGGCATTTTTTTCCCCCAAAGGAGTCCCAGGGTTCAGGATGCATTCAAAATGGGTACAGATTGAAGATGAATGGCTGCACATCTAGAAAGAGGAGAGCAATGATCCCTGGTTCCTTTCTCTTCCTAGCAAATACTTGGGGTACATGAGGAAGGGAAAGTGAGACATTCTTCTTTCTTTTCTCTGTTCTTGTATCACTTAGTCCCAGTGACCATGAGAGAGTGCCACCCATAAGTGTCACTGTGGCTTTCACCCATGTTAACAGAGGGGCCTAGGGGATAGCAGTATCTGTTCTTACCCATGTATGTCCAATTTCCCCTGCCTTGGAATTCCCTAGACTTCATTTATGCCATGGATACTAACATGACCTTTATTCATGAAATGGGAAGCTTGGTTTAATCAGCAGGAATCAGTCAGGCTTACTTATGATGTGCCTTTTAACTTTAGTTATCATCTGCCTCTGGATTCCTCAGATCTAATTTTTATTCCTAGGGCTTTGACCTGAAGTTTGGAATAGAATTCAAGACAAAAATATAACTTGGCTGGGTTGCAAGGACTCCTTATCATAAGCTGAATACTAAGGTGAAGCTGTGAAATTGAGTCCTCCTTCAACAAGGGAGAGAAAATGATGTCTTGTGACATGCCCAGATAACTAGTGACTATAGTTATGCTAACTAAGATTTGGGTGCATAGGATTTGGCTTTGTTTAGCTCATTTGGTCTTACTTTCCCAAAAAGGAAAATTCTGGGTGGTGGGCACCCTATTTATTCCCATCACCTGGCAGGATTTGCAAGATAATTGCTCAGAACTAGAATATTGATCCAGATTTTTACATCACCCATCCCTTTTGTTCTTTCTGATCTGCAGCCAGAGATTGCTGGTTGGTTCACAGGAAAAAGCAGGGTTAGTCTAAAATCTAGGCAAAATCTTGAAAACAACTAATGAGTCTAAAATTTAATGACAAATGTATAACTTCTGAAACATAATTTATCTCTCTGCAGTCCTTGTTTATGTTAAAAAAATAAAAAAACGAATCATGATAGGGCTGAGTTGTTTGCAAAATAGACTTTAGTCTTATACTTGACCCGAATATTTGCATAAACTGCAGCAAGAATAATTATTTCTACATAGGCCCTTAGATTGGCTTTGATGGAACTCTGTTCCACGAAGAATCTCAGATAAGACCTTTTAAAGCTGAACCCAGCCATTGGTTTGTATCCCCAAATATCTGTTAGTTGGGTAATCCTCTTCTCTTATAGTCCCAAGATAAACTTGGAGCTCCTTGACCTGTCAGAAGTGATATTCCTTACTTACCACAGGTCAGGAACCCTTCACAGGGACTGCATAGGCAAGAGTATGAGGCCAGCTTTCCCAGGGGGCTTTTATCGTCTCAGCAAGTCAAGCTTGACTCCTTAAAGGAAAGGATACCCTTCCAGTCAAAGCATTGGCAAAATGCTCAGTTTCTCCAATTGCATCGCGTTGCAAAAGAAAATTGATTTTTATTGCACGGATACAAACAACTATGTTGCCATAAGTTAAGAATACTCACAACTAGTTTCCAAATTCTGGAGAAGCCAGGCAGAGAGAGAGGGACAAATACGCTCCAAATTTTGTTCAGAGGAGTATATATTACTCAATTGTTAAAGGTCATAAATAGTTCAAAATAAGCTTCCTTGACTCTGAAAAACAAGACAAGGATCAGCGTTATTCCAAGCAAAAGTCAAAAAAGTTACTTCAGCTGTGTATGAGTTCAGTCCATTTACTTAACTGTTGTTTTGCTTGATATTTGTGAACATTTCAGCTCTTCATGAGTCCTGTACATTTTTCCTACGTTCCAATGTCACAATCTCCAAATTTATCAGAAACCTGCATTTGAGATAGCCTGTCAAAGTTCTATAGCTAATTATAAACCATTTTTTGAAGAAGATCAAAACAAGACAACAATTGTCTGTGAATAACAAAATATCCAGGGTAGTTACAGTGAGAAATGCAATTGACAAAGAAGTTTGATTATCTCCATGGCTTAAAATAACTTAACATAACAACCTGAATTATGATTGATAACATATACTCAGACATTGTAATTGTAGACATCCCATACAATTTTTGAACTTATATTAGTATTATTCACCAAATAACCTGAAGAAGATTAAACATCATTTTGGCAATCCCATATACGTAAACATGTCAAAAAATCCCATTTACCTCTCTTTTGTATACTCCAGTGGCCCTCTGTAGCTTCCAAAATCCATGTGTCAGTCAGGAAGAGCAATTTTTTTTTTTTTTTTTTTTTTTTTTTAGATGGAGTCTTGCTCTGTTACCCAGGCTGGAGTGCAGTGCTACAATCTAAACTCACTGCAACCTCCACCTCTCAGGTTCAAATGATTCTCTAATTCAGCTTCCCAAGTAGCTGGCATTACAGGTGGCTGTCACCATGCCCAGCTAATTTTTGTGTTTTTAATAGAGATGAGGTTTCGCCATGTTGGACAGGCTGATCTCAAACTCCTCAGATGATCTCAGATGATCCACCTGCCTCAGCCTCCCAAAGTGCTGGGAATTCAGGTGTGAGCCACAGTGCCCAGTGAGGAAATGGAATTTTGAAACTGAAATTTGATTTGGGAAAGTCTATTAAATATGTTAGAGATTTAAAATACATTATATTACAAAATAGAATTCCAGATTAAAATAAATTATTTTGCCAAAATGACTCAGAAATTTAAAAAAACCTTTTATAATACTTTACAATTTTTGCCAAAAAGCAGATTAATGCCTTAAGAATACATTGTTGTGCTTTTATTTCAATGCTCAATTTACAGAAAAACTGTATAATACCCTTTTGGATTTAGTCAATATGTTCACATATGGAATGTTTGCAAGATTAATTTTTACACTCCTTCCATCTTATGTTTGAACTTTTAGATTTATTTTATTTCATTCAAAACAATCCTTTAACCCTAGGCATGAATTTACATTTCTATACCTTTTTGTAATCTTTTATTAAAAATATATTTTACTGTTCTTACATACCTCACATGTAAATCTATGTCCAATAGTCTCAATGGCAATTTTTGACTTTAATGTAAAGCCTGGCAAGTTGTTTTAATTATGTGCTAGGTGGAGCCAAGGTTTGACTCCTTGCAGCATAATTGAGGGTGTGGTTAATTCCATATGTCCCCAGGTCTTGCCATGTTGAACAGTTTTCAAAAACCAAAAAAGTAGTTTATAACCTGTAAATATTTAGCCGACTTATTATCTAACCTGCATAATTTAGTCCACCTATTTACATTTTGATGATGTCTGCATTTTACCAACAGTTTTTAAGGGTGTTTTTATTTCTCAAAGATTAAAGTCACTTGAACTGAGAGGTACCACAGCTTTTATCTTCCCTTTATAGCATATATATAACTACACAGGCAGAAGAAAACCCAGCAGACATAGATTTTTTGTTTGCCAATCTCCTAATTGGATTAGTTTCTGAGTGTAGCCCTTTAAGAAACAGGGTTAGGAAAGCAAGCATCTTTTAAGGCCTAATAAACAGGCATGACTGAGAGGCAAAAATAGATTTTGAGAAGGATCTACCTGCTTTTAATTCCTGGAGCTCCGTGAGAAAACCAGGTTTCTTCCCAAAACAGGGTTAATGGCACCTCGTCTGTTTTTGTCAAGGAGTCCCATGTCCCCAGCAGTTATTTTAGGGACTCTCAGCCATGCATGAAGAGTGGCAAGGCAAAATGTAGAAAAATAATTCAGTCAACTGAGAAAAACCCTTTTCCAGTGAAGTAGGGTCCCAGAAGAGAAAAAAAATAAAGGCCTTTAAAATATACATATAACTTGGATATCCACTTTTAATTATGCTGAACACTCTCTAAGAAAATTCTTTTAACTCCCTTATGACTCAACTTTAACCACGCCAAAGAGACAATATTTCTGGCTTTCAAACTTTCCTAAAAGTATCCTCACAGGTGAAAACAAGCCTCAATTAAGGTTATAATTTAACCGTGAGTGTATGAAGTATTTTCAAAGGGGGTAAGTAGTTCTTACAAAATTTAGGACCTTTAAAAGTAACTCAGAGAAAGGAACATTTAAGAAAAAGGCTGGAAGTTGTTCATGGAGGAGAAGAGAATCAGCAAAAGGTCATGCAGATATCAAACCATAAAGGACTCATTCCCTAAGCCAGGTACAAACTCAGCTGTCATTGTAAAATGATGGAGGCTAAGATAAAACATTGCCACTTGGTTGCAAGTCATGCTCCCAACTAGATAAAACAAGATGGAGGCCTACAACAAAATTTGCTACTGACAATACAGAAGATAATGCAAAGCACACTAGGTTGACTACAGCTCAAGACCAATCTCGCAAATCCCTTTTCATAATTAAAACTTTAGGGAGACTATAAACAGTGATCCTTATAATTCCTGGCTGACTAAAATGTCTCATAAAATGAAAAAAAAAATAAAATAAAATAACTCGCTTTAAAGTTAACTGCTGACAGGGTAGAGAAAAGGAGAAATTTAAAGTGCAGGATTAGAAAGATGCCTGGGAGAAGAACCTCTTATTCTTATACAAATTGTTTCCTCCAAAAGAGAGAGAAACCTAATTACTGTCCCCTGGGCCATGGGCCATGCGCCCTAGCTCTGGCCTGGAGGAAAGCAGGGGAGCCACCATTTGTCCGTCCATCTCATGCACACCTGAAGCCATTGGGATGGGGTAGTGTGTAGTTTCCTCTACCCTCGGAAGAAGTCCGAGGAGAAAAAGGCTTAGAAAGGAAAAGAGAAATATTTTTTGATTCACATCTTACTCACGGTTCCTCAAGCCCTATGACTAGACAACAAAAAATGTGGCAGAACTTTCTTCTTAGTTCAGCTACAACTGGGTTCTTATCACATGACCAGGAAGGATTAGGCTTATGGACACATAGAAGGGTGAGAAGTGGAATTTTTTTGTGCGAAAAGGAAAAAGGAAAAACAAGTCAACAAAGTGAGATGGAGTCCTGCTAACAGGTTCTCCACCTCACCAATTTATTCTCACATCTCCGCAGGAGCTGAAGAGATCAGGCTCCTCCCCTGCATAAGGCACACATTCCCCATGGCTCTACCCATTTCCCCCATTATGCATGTCGGGCTCCAGTCCAATGTGAGCATGCCTAGACAAGCCCTGGACAGATTTTCTCATCTGCACAAAAGTATTTGATGTAAACACTTGCGGGGTGGGTCGGAGATTATCCAAGAACCCCTTTTCATCTGCTTAGGCATTTGGTTGTCTTACTGCTTCTTGTACAGGGGGTCTCTTTGTGCCAGTGTAAGTGAGTGTTGATTGTGGCAGAGTCAGTTGGTGGGGTTAGCCTGACCTCAGGCCATGATTAGGTGCCAACAGAGTTGAAATGGGATGGATATGTCCTTCCTTTCCAGAACACGAGATGGCCAACTGTACAGTGCTTATGAGTCTTGAAGAGGCTGGACTAGGGTCAGGCTATCCCAGTGTTCACATGCTGGCTGTGATGGGGAGGGATGGGCTGCTCCCTGTGTCACCAACCGAACTCTCACACTGGGGAAGACAGAAGTCTTAGGTGATAAAGGCCAAAGAAATATCATAGGCCTGTGGGAATTGAATTTTCAGAAGGGCACTGAGCAGAGTAAAATGTTCAGGCAGAGGTGAACAAGTTAAGCTGGGTGAGTTTCTTATATATTTTATATAATTACTCCTTATCAGATATATGGCTTATAAACATTTTTTTCTACATTCATAAACTGCCTTTTCATTTTGTTGATTGTTTCCTTTGCTGTGCAAAAGCTTTCAGTTTGATGTAATTCCATTTGTTTGGTTTTCTTTTTCCTTGCTTCTGTTGCATGAGCTTTTGATGTAATATCCAAAATATCATTGGCAAGGCCAGCGTCAAGGAGTTCTTCCCTCTGTTTTCTTCTAGGAGTTTTTCTGTTTAATTTATTATGTTTAAATCTTTAATTCATTTTTAATTGATTTTTGGTTATGCTGTAAGATCATGTCTAATTTTATTCTTTTGCTTCTGGATATTCAATTTCCCAAGATCATTTATCAAAGAGACTATATTTCCCCACCATGTAGTTTTTGCCTCCCTTGTTGAAAATTAGTTGATCATTTATGCAGAAATTTACTTATGGGTTCTGTATTCTATTCCACTTGTCAAGATGTCTGTTTTTATTATAGTACCATACTATTTTGATTACTGTAACTTTGTAGTATATTTTTTGAGATGGCATCTTGCTTTTTCACAAAGCTTGAGTGCACTGTTGTGATCATAGGTAATTGCAGCTTCAAACTCCTATGCTCAAGTGATCCTAACACTTCTGTCATCCAAATAGCTGGGACCACAGGCATTTACCACCATGTCTGACTAATTTTTTTTTAATTTTTGTAGAAATGGGGTCCAAGTATGTTGCCCAGGCTGGTCTCAAACTCAAGCAATCTTCTTACTTTGGCCTCCCAAAGTGTTGGGATTACGGGTGTGAGGCACCACACTCAGCCAGCTTTGTAGTATATTTTATTATTGTGAACTGTGATGGCTTCAGCTTTGCTCTTCATTCTCAGGATTGCTTTAGTTATTAAGGATGGCTTGCAGTTTTTTACAAATTTTAGGATTGTATTTTCTATTTCTATGAAAAATGTCATTGGAATTTTCATATGAATTGCATTGAATCTGAGATTGATTTGGGTAGTATGGACATTTTAACTATGTAAGTTCTTAAAATCCATGGGCACCTGATACTTTTTTTTTTTTTTTTCATTTTTGGTGCCTTCCTTAATCTCTTTTCCCAATGTTTTACAATGTATAAAGCATCATGTATAATGTACACATATCACATACTTTTTATACATTATTGTATAGATATTTTACTTCCTTGGTTAAATTTATTTTTAAATATTTTATTTTTTCTGTGCTATAGTAAATAGGATTTTTTTCTAATTTCCTTTTGGAAAAAATAGTTATCGTTGTAAAGACACAAAACTGATTTTTGCACATTGATGTTGCATTCTGAAACTTCACTGAATTCATGTATTGACTCTAACAGATTTTATGAGTGGAAGGTTTAGAGTTTCCTACACATGGGATCAGGTCATGTGCAAACAGAGATAATTGTACATCTTCCATTCTGATTTGGATGCCTTTACTCATTTTTTAAATACAGGTGTTCTTTCTAGTTCCTCCAGTATTATGTTGAACAGAAACAGCAAGAGTGTTGCATCATTGCAGTGTACTGGATCTTACAAGAAAACTTTTCTGTTTTCCCTATTAAATAACGATGTTAGATGTGGGCTTTTAATCAATGGCCTTAATTGTGTAGAAAAAATTTCCTTCTATGTCTATTTTTGTTGAAAGCGTTTTTCTTACAAAGGTGTTAAACTTTGTCAACTGCTTTATCTGAATCTAATGAGATGATTATGTGGTTTATCATTTATTTTGTTAATATGGTATATAACATCTGTTTGTATATATTAAACTAATTTTGCATCTCAATGATAAGTCCCTCTTGGATTTGGTTTTTTAGTATTTTATTGAGAATTTCTGCATTTATATTCATTCGTGATATTGGCTTATACTTTTCTTTACTTGTGATATCTTTGTCTTTGTTATCATTATATGAGTCCAGAAGTATTTTTTCTACTCATATTTTTAGAAGCACTTGGTAAAGATGATTAATTAATTGAATATTTGATAGAATATTTGTTTGGCTCTAGGATTTTCTTTGTTAGGAAGGTTTTGATTACTTATTTAGTCTCATATTTTGTTACTGGGTTGTTCAGGCTTTCTGTTTCTTCTTGATGTGATCTTGGGAGATTGCATGTTTCTAGGAATTTATTCATTTTCTCTAGGTTATATAATTTGTTTGCATACAATTGTTCATAGTATTCTTTTATTTCTAAGACATTCATTGCAATGACTCCTCTTTCACATCTGATTTTTGTTATTTGAGTATTTTTTTGGATAGTATAGCTAAAGGTTTGTCATTTTTGCTTATATTTTTACAACAAAAACCCTGTAAGTTTGTAAATTTCTTTCTACAGATTTTTAAATTGAAACGTAGTGATTGTACATACCTATGGGGTATATGTAATATTTTAAGGCATTCATACATTGTGTAATTATCAAATAAGTTTAAGATATCTATCATCTATCATTTATTTGTGTTAGAAATATTTTAAATATCTTCTAGATTTTGACATACGTAATAAAGAATCATTAACTATAGTCACACTATTGTGCTATCAAACACTAGAACTTGGTGCTTTTGTCTAACTGTATGCTTGTACCCATTAACTAACCCCTCTTTATTCTCGTTCCCACCATTCCCAGACTCCGATAATCATCATTTTGTTCTTCCTTCATGAGAACAACTATTTTAGCTACAACATATGAGTGTTATTTCATAGTTCTTCCTATTTTCTGTTTGATTTATTTATAGTCTCAGTATTATTCTTTATTATTCTTTTCCTTCTACTAACTTTGAGTGTTTTTTTCTAGTTTCTTGAGGTGGAAAGTTAAGTTGTTTATCTGATATGTATTATTTTCTTCTTAAGTGTAGGCATTTATTGCTATAAGCTTCCCTTTTGGAACTGCTTTTGCTGCATGCCAGACATTTTAATATATATATATTTTTAATCTCAAGATTTGTTTTAACTTCCCTTGGATGTCTAACTTCACCCAGTTGGTTGTTTAAGGTTGATTTTGGGAGGATTTATCTTGGGTTTTTTTTTTTTTTTTTTTTTTGGACATATTTTATTTCTTCATTTATTTTGACTCTGTGTATTGGATAAAACAATCCCCTCTCATTGTCTTGACAGACAAGCCTTTTGTAGAAGACAGACTTCAACAATCAGCCTATCCAGTGATTCTACGCACCTCTCAAACCTTTGTACTTGTCCAAACTGCATTTTGTTGTTGTTGTTGTTGTTGTTGTTGTTGTTGTTCTTAGTGATCTCTCGGAAATTTGGATGCACCAAGTTATCTCATGCCCTGAGACAAGTGCGATAGACGCCATTTCCTCATTATGCAGTTGAAAAATTTGATTTGTTACATGTGAGTTTCAATTTCTTCTATCATTAGGAAGAAGATGGGAAGTGGAGTCTATTAACTGTGCACTAAACCACAGACAGAATCTATGCAAACGTCTGCACACTTCTTTAGACAGTACAATTTTTCAACCCATTGGTTTGCTCTTTGTTACCCCCAGGGGCCTAGCAAATGCTAACTAACCTCCATCTACTCTCAGAGACAAGCTGGCTAGCTAGAGGATTGACTATATTTCTGTATTGAGAACATTAAAGAAGTTGTGAAAGTGCCTACATGACCGTTGAGGCTCCCAGAGAACTACTAATCACCTGTTCCAGCTATTTGACGACTCATCCCAAAGGCAGCATCAGAGAATGTTGGGACATTGTGTGAAAACCAGGAGCTAGGTGTTTTTGTCTGATCATTCTGCACTGAGCCAGTGAAAATATCCATGTTAAGTGCTGCTATTCCTGTATTTATTTATTTATTTATTTATTTATTTATTTATTTATTTATTATTATTTTCAATTTATGCGGGTACATAGTATGTGTATATATTTATGAGGTCCATGAGATGTTTTCATACAAGTATGTAATAGGAAATAAGCATATCATGGAGAATAGGGCATCCATACCCTCAAGCATTTATCCTTTGAGTTACAAATGATCCAATTACATTCTTTAAGTTATCTTAAAATGTGCAATTAAGTTATATTAATTATTGTCACCCTTTGTGCTATCAAATATCAGGTATTATTTATTCTTTCTAACTATATTTTTATACCCATTAACCATCACCACCTGCCTCCCACTACCCTTCCCAGCCTCTGGTAGCAACTTTTCTACCTTCTACACACATGAGTTCAACTGTTTTGATTTTTAGGTCTCATAAATAAGTGATAACATGTGGTGTTTACGTTTCTGTGTCTGGCGTACTTCCCTTAACATAATGATCTCCAGTTTCAACCATGATGTTGCAAATGACTGGGTCTCATTCTTTTATATGGCTGAATAGTATTCCGTTTTATATATGTAATAAATTGACTTTATCCGCTTATCTATTGGTAGACATTCAGGTTCAAATCTTAGCTATTGTAAACAGTGCTGCAACAAATAGAATGTAGATATCTCTTTGATATACTGAGTGACTTTCTTTTCACCATATACTCAGTAGTGGAATTGCTAGATCATATGGCAGGTACATTTTTAGTTTTTATAAAAACCTCCAAACTGTTCTTCATTGTGGTTGTACTACTCTGCATTTCCACTAACAGTATTCAAAGGTTTTCCTTTCTCCAAATTCTCACCAGCATTTGTTATTGCCTGATTTGGGGATAAGCCACTTTAACTAGGATAAGGTGATATCACATTTTAGTTTTGATTTGCATTTCTCAGATGATCAATGAGGTTGAGCACCTTTTCATATAGCTGTTTGCCATTTGTACGTTTTCTTTTGAGAAATGTCTGTTTAAATCTGTTGCTCATTTTTTGATCAAATTACTAGTTATTTCCTCTAGAGTTGTTTAAACTCCTTATATATTCTGGTTACTAATTCCTTGTCTGATGGGTAGTTTAAAAATATTTTTGCCCATTCTGTGGATTGTCTCTTCACTTTATTCATTGTATCTTTTGCTGTGCAGAAGCTTTTAAACTTCATGTGATCCCATTTGTCCATTTTTGCTTTGGATGACTGCGCTTGTAAAATATTGATAAATATTTTTCAATCCAATGTAGTAAAGATTTTCCCTAACGTTTCCTTGTAGTAGTTTCACTGTTTGAGGCCTGATTTAAGTCTTTTTAAAATATATATGTTCTTTAAGTTCTAGGGTACATGTGGACAACGTGCAGGTTTGTTACATATGTATACATGTGCCACATTGGTGTGCTACACCCATTAACTTTTCATTTGCATTAGGTATATCTCCTAATGCTATCCCTCTCCCCTCCCCTCACCCCACAACAGGCCCCCATCTGTGGTGTTCCCCTCCCTGTGTCCAAGTGTTCTCATTGTTCAATTCCCACCTATGAGTGAGAACATGCGGTGTTTGGTTTTCTGTCCTTGCAATAGTTTGCTCAGAATGATGGTTTCCAGCTTCATCCATGTCCCTACAAAGGACATGGATTCATCATTTTTATGACTGCATTGTATTCCACGGTGTATATGTGCCACATTTTCTTAATCCAGTCTACCATTGATGGACATTTGGGTTGGTTATTTGGGTTGGTTCCAAGTCTTTGCTATTGTGAATAGTGCCACAATAAACATACGTGTGCATGTGTCTTTATAGCAGCATGATTTATAATCCTTTGCATATATACCCAGTAACAGGATGGTTGGGTCAATTGGTATTTCTAGTTCTAGATCCCTGAGGAATCACCACACTGTCTTCCACAATGGTGGAACCAGTTTACAGTCCCACCAGCAGTGTAAAAGTGTTCCTATTTCTCCACATCCTCTCCAGCACCTGTTGTTTCCTGACTTTTAAATGATTGCCTTTCTAACTGATGTGAGATGGTATCTCATTGTGGTTTTGATTTGCATGTCTTTGATGGCCAGTGATGATAAGCATGTTTTCATGTGTCTGTTGACTGCATAAATGTCTTCTTTTGAGAAGTGTCTGTTCATATCCTTTACCCACTTTTTGATATGGTTGTTTGATTTTTTTCTTGTAAATTTGTTTAAGTTCTTTGTAGTTTCTGGATATTAGCCCTTTGTCAGATGGGTAGATTATAAAAATTTTCTTCCTTTTTTACATTGCCTGTTCACTCTGATGGTAGTTTCTTTTGTTGTGCAGAAGTTTTTTAGTTTAATTAGATCCCATTTTTCAATTTTGGCTTTTGTTGCCATTGCTTTTGGTGTTTCAGTCATGAAGTCTTTGCCCATGCCTATGTCCTGAATGGTATTGCCTAGGTTTTCTTCTAGGATTTTTATGGTTTCAGGCCTAATATTTAAGTCTTTAATCCATCTTGAATTAATTTTTGTGTAAGGTGTAAGGAAGGGATCCAGTTTCAGCTTTCTACATATGGCTAGCCAGTTTTCCCAGCACCATTTATTAAATAGGGAATCCTTTCCCCATTTCTTGTTTTAGTCAGTTTTGATAAATATCAAATGGTTGTAGATATGTGGTATTATTTCTCAGGAATCTGTTCTGTGCCACTGGTCTACATCTCTGTTTTGGTACCAGTACCATGCTGTTTTGGTTACTGTAGCCTTGTAGTATAGTTTGAAGTCAGGTAGCTCGATGCCTCCAGCTTTGTTCTTTTGGCTTAGGATTTTCTTGGCAATGCTGGCTCTTTTTTGGTTCGATGTGAACTTTAAAGTAGTTTTTTCCAATTCTGTGAAGAAAGTCGTCAGTAGCTTGATGGGGATGACATTGAATCTATAAATTACCTTGGGCAGTATGGCCATTTTCATGATATCAATTCTTCCTATCCATGAGCATGGAATATTCTCCACTTTGTTTCTGTCATCTCTTATTTCATTGAGCAGTGGTTTGTAGTTCTCCTTGAAGAGGTCCTTCACATCCCTTGTAAGTTGGTTTCCTAGGTATTTTATTCTTTTTGAAGCAATTGTGAATGAAAGCTCACTCATGATTTGGCTCTCTGTTTGTCTATTATTGGTGTATAAGAATGCTTGTGATTTTTGCACATTGATTTTGTATCCTGAGACTTTGCTGAAGTTCCTTATCAGCTTAAGGAGATTTTGGGCTGAGACGATGGCATTTTCTAAATATACAATCATGTCATGTGCAAACAGGGACAATTTGACTTCCTCATTTCCTAATTGAATAACCTTTACTTCTTTCAACTGCCTGATTACCCTGGCCAGAACTTTCAACATTATGTTGAATAGGAGTGGTGAGAGAGGACATCCATGTCTTGTGCCAGTTTTCAAAGGGAATGCTTCTGGTTTTTGCCCATTCAGTATGATATTGGCTGTAGGTTTGTCATAAATAGCTCTTATTATTTTGAGATACATCCCATCAATACTGAATTTACTGAGAGTTTTTAGCATGAAGGGCTGTTGAATTTTATTGAAGGACTTTTCTGCATCTATTGAGATGACCGTGTGGTTTTTGTCTTTAGTTTTGTTTCTATGATGGATTACATTTATTGATTCGTGTATGTTGAACCAGGCTTGCATCCCAGGGACGAAGCCCACTTGATCATGGTGGATAAGCTTTTCAATATGCTGCTGGATTCGTTTTGCCAGTATTTTATTGAGGATTTTTGCATCGATGTTCATCAGGGATATTGGTCTAAAATTCTCTTTTTTTGTTGTGTCTCTGCCAGGCTTTGGTATCAGGATGATGCTGGCCTCGTAAAATGAGTTAGGGAGGATTCTCTCTTTTTCTATTGATTGGAACATTTTCAGAAGGAATGGCACCACCTCCTGTTTGTACCTCAGGTAGAATTCGGCTGTGAATCCTTCTGGTCCTCGAATTTTTTTGGTTGGTAGGGTATTAATTGTTACCTCAATTTCAGAGCCTGTTTTTAGTCTATTCATGGATTTCTGGTTTAGTCTTCCTGGTTCCTTCTTCCTGATTTAGTCTTGGGAGGGTGTACATGTACAGGAATTTGTCCATTTCTTCTAGATTTTCTAGTTTATTTGCAAAGAGGTGTTTATAGTATTCTCTGATGGTAGTTTGTATTTCTGTGGGATCAGTGGTGATATCCCCTTTCTCATTTTTTATTGTGTCTACTTGATTCTTCTCTCTTTTCTTCTTTATTAGTCTTGCTAACCATCTATCAATTTTGTTGGTCTTTTCAAAAATCCAGCTCCTGGATTCATTGATTTTTTTGAAAGTTTCTTGTGCCTCTATCTCCTTTAGTTCTGCTCTGATCTTAGTTATTTCTTGTGTTCTCTAGCTTATGAATGTGTTTGCTCTTGCTTCTCTAGTTCTTTTAATTGTGATGTTAGGGTATCAATTTTGGATCTTTCCTGTTTTCTCTTGTGGGCATTTAGTGCTATAAATTTCCCTCTTCACAAGGCTTTAAATGTGTCCCAAAGATTCTGGTATGTTTCATCTTTTTTCTCATTGGTTTAAGAACATCTTTATTTCTGCCTTCATTTCATTGTGTACCCAGCAGATTCAGGAGCAGGTTGTTCAGTTTCCATGTAGCCGAGCAGTTTTGAGTGAATTTCTTAATCCTGAGTTCTAATTTGTTTGCAATGTGGTCTGAGAGACAGTTTGTTATAGTTTCTGTATTTTTACATTTGCTGAGGAGTGCTTTACTTCCAACTATGTGGTCAATTTTGGAATAAGTGCGATGTGGTGCTGAGAAGAATGTATATTCTGTTGATTTGCGGTGGAGAGTTCTGTAGATGTCTATTAGGTCTGCCTGGTGCAGAGCTGAATTCAAGTCCTGGATGTCCTTTTTAACTTTCTGTCTTGTAGATCTGTCTAATGTTGACAGTGCAGTGTTAAAGTGTCCCATTATTATTGTGTGGGAGTATAAGTCTTTTTGTAGGTCTCTAAGGACTTGCTTTATGAATCTGGGTGTTCCTGCATTGGGTGCTATATATTTAGAATCATTAGCTCTTCTTGTTGAATTGATCCCTTTACCATTATGTAATGTCTTCTTTGTCTCTTCTGATCTTTGTTGGTTGAAAGCCTGTTTTATCAGAGACTGGGATTGCAACCCCTGCTTTTTGTTGTATTCCGTTTGCTTGATAGATCTTCCTCCTTACCTTTATTTTGAGTCTATGTGTGTCTTTGCATGTGAGATGGGTCTCCTGAATACAGTACACTGATGGATCTTGACTCTATACAATTTGCCAGTGTGTGTCTTTTAATTGGAGCATTTAACCCATTTACATTTAAGGTTAATGTTGTTATGTGTGAATTTGATCCTGTCATTATGATGTTAGCTGGTTATTTTGCTCGTTGGTTGATGCAGTTTCTTCTTAGCATCAATGGTCTTTATAATTTGACATGTTTTTGCAATGGCTGGTACCAGTTGTTCCTTTCCATGTTTAGTGCTTCCTTCAGGAACTCTTGTAAGGCAGGCCTAGTGGTGACAAAATCTCTCAGCATTTTTGTCTGAAAAGGATTTTATTTTTCCTTCACTTATGAAGCTTAGTTTGGCTGGATATGAAATTCTGGGCTGAAAATTCTTTTCTTTAAGAATGTTGAATATTGGCCCCCACTCTCTTCTGGCTTGTAAATTTTCTGCCAAGAGATCCACTGTGAGTCTGATCAGCTTCCCTTTGTGGGTAACCTGACCCTTCTCTATGACTGCCTTCTATTTTTCCTTCATTTCAAGTTTGATGAATCTGACAATTATGTGTCTTGGAGTTGCTCTTCTCCAGGAGTATCTTTGTGGCATTCTCTGTATTTCCTGAATTCGAATGTTGGCCTGCTTTGCTAGGTTGGGGAAGTTCTCCTGGACAATATTCTGAAGAGTGTTTTCCAACTTAGTTCCATTCTCCTTGTGACTTTTAGGTACACCAATCAGACATAGATTTGGTATTTTCACATAGTCCCATATTTCTTGGAGTCTTTGTTTGTTTCTTTTTACTATAAAGTTCTCTTCTTGCTTCATTTCATTCATTTGATCTTCAATCACTGATACTCTTTCTTCCACTTGATTGAATCAGCTACTGAAACTTGTGCATACATCATGTAGTTCTTGTGCCACAGTTTTCATCTCCATCAGGTCATTTAAGGTCTTCTCTATGCTGCTTATTATAGTTAGTCATTCGTCTAATCACTTTTCAAGTTTTTTAGCTTGAATGTGATGGGTTTGAACGTCCTTCTTTAGCTCGGAGAAGTTTGTTATTACCAACCATCTGAAGCCTGCTTCCATCAACTCGTCAAAGTCATTCTCTGTCAAGCTTTGTTCTGTTGCTGGCGAGGAGCTGCGTTCCTTTGGAGGAGAAGAGCTGCTCTGATTTTTAGAATTTTCAGCTTTTCTGCTCTGGTTTCTCCCCATATTTGTGGTTTTATCTACCTTTGGTCTTTGATGGTGGTGATGTACAGATGGGGTTTTGGTGTGGATGTCCTTTTTGTTGGTGTTGATGATATTCCTTTCTGTTTGGTAGTTTTCCTTCTAACCGTCAGGACCCTCAGCTGCAGGTCTGTTGGAGTTTGATGGAGGTCCACTCCAGACTCTGTTTGCCTGGGTATCACCCCAGTGGAGGCTGCAGAACAGCAAATATTGTATAACAGCAAATGTTGCTGCCTGATCCTTCCTCTGGAAGCTTTGTCTCAGAGGGGCACCTGGCTGTATGAGGTGTCAGTCAGTCCCTACTGGGAGATGTCTCCCAGTTAGGCTACTGGGGGTCAGTGACCCACTTGTGGAGGCTGTCTGTCCATTCTCAGATCTCAAACTCCATGCTGGGGGAAACACTACTTTCTTCAAAACTGTCAGACAGGGACGTTTAAGTCTGCAGAAGTTTCTGCTGCCTTTTGTTCAGCTATGCCCTGCCCCCAGAGGTGGAGTCTACAGAGGCAGGCAGGCCTCTGTGAGCTGTAGTGAGCTCCAACCAGATTGAGTTTCCCAGCCACTTTGTCTACCTACTCAAGCCTCAGCAATGGCCAATGCCCCACCCCCAGCCTCACTGCCACCTTGCAGTTCAATCTCAGACTGCTGTGCTAACAATGAGTGAGGCTCCATGGGCATAGGACCCTCTGAGCCAGGCACGGGATATAATCTCCTAGTCTGCCATTTGCTAAGACCATTGGAAAGGCACAGTATTAGGGTGGGAGTATCCCGATTTTCCAGGTACCATCAGTCATGACTTCTCTTGGCTAGGAAAGGAAATTCCCCAAGCCCTTGTGCTTCCCAGGTGAGGCAATACCCTGCCTTCCTTGGGCTCACACTCCATGGGCTGTACCCACTGTACAACAAGCCCCGGTGAGATGAACCCAGTATCTCAGTTGGAAATGCAGAAATCATCTGTCTTCTGTGTCACTCACATTAGGAGCTGTAGACTGGAACTGTTCCTATTTGGCCATCTTGGACCTGAGAGCCTGATTTAAGTCTTTAAACCATTTTGATTTGATTTTTGTATATGGTGACAGATATGGGTCTAGTTTCGCTCTTCTGCATCTGGATATTCACTTTTCCCAGCACCGTCTACTAAAGAGACTTTCTTTTCCTCAGTGTGTGTTCTTGGAAAATTTTTCAAAGAGGAGCTCCCTGTAGGTGCATGGATTTGTTTCTGGATTGTCTATTCTGTTCAAATGGTCTATTGCAAGGGCCACTGAAAATAATATGCTAAGAATAGATAAGGCTCAAGGACAGTATCTCTAGCTAGTTGCACTTTCAATGAACTCCAGTAGTCAAGGACAGTATCTCTAGTTGAACTTTTAATGAACTCTAGTAGGCGCCAAGAAGGCAGACAAATAAGAAAGAGCTTAGAGACAAGGAACTAAGCAGAAGGTTACATCTGGGTGCAGAAAGTTTGTTTTGCATTGTGTTATTTTTGCTGACGTGGGATTTATGGAGTATAAATAAAGTGAGGGGGAGGCTCTAGGCGCGGCCGCCATGTTCTCTGTTTGTCTTTGTCTCTTGTGTCTGTTCATTCTCCACCACCCCCGGCACGGTCCCCAATAAGTGGCGCAGCAAGCAGGGTGCACAGGGTGAGTAGTGGGGAACAAGAAGGGGAACCCCCTAGGAGCGGGTAAAACCCGGGAATTGTTAAGGGGAACCTTCTTAAGCTTTCATTATGGGGAATTCCAGTTCCTTGGCCTCAGAATATTTAAGATTATTACAAGGGCTTTTACTTTCGATTGGGGTTGATGCAAAAGAGAGAACTTTGCGGAAATTGTTTGCTCATGTGGAACAACATTGCTCTTGGTTTCAATATCAAACTGAAGTACAATTAAATAAGCGAGAGTGGCAACAGGTTGTTAAGACCCTTCGTCAAGCGCATCAGCGTGGCGATGTAATGTCAGCACCTTTGTGGGCCCTTTGTGCCTCTATTACTCAGGCTTTGGAGCTCTTAGAGAAAGACTCTGAAAAGGGGGAAGGTGGGGATGAGGAGTCTTTGAAGTCTCCGATAGCCATTTCCCCTCCTTTAGATAATTCTGTAACTGAAGGAGAAGGTCCTTTGTGTGATAATGTGTCTCATGAAAAGGAATCAGAAATTCAAAAGGAGCTTCAGCCGGTTGTTCAATTGTTACAACAAATTTTACAATTGCAGTTATCTCCCCCTCAACCTTCTCCTCCACCCACTCCTGTTTTTACTTTTCCCATGGTTCATCCACCCCCATCAGTACCTAAGGCGGAGGAGGAGGATAGTTTTCCACCACCACCACCGCCGGTGGAAATGCTGCCTCGTTCAGGCACGGTTTTTGCTGTTCCCGCTTCTACTGCTAAAGCTGTAATTAAGGTATTGGATTCTCAAGAGGATGAGGATCCTCTACAATTGTTCCCCATTATTAGGCAACCTTTTGGTCCTAATGACCAATTTCCTCAAGGGGGTATAAATGTGCAGTATAATGTTCTTCAGTTTAAATTTCTTAAAGAAATGAAGGCAGCTGTTGCTAATTATGGCCCTCAATCTCCTTTTGTCATGGGGCTTCTAGATTCTTTCTCCTCTGAGAATTTGTTTTTGCCTCTTGATTGGGAGACTTTGGGGAAGGCTGTTTTGGACCGCTCTCAGTGGCTTCAGCTACGCAGTTGGTGGCTGGAAGATGCCAAAGAGCAGGCCCGCCGCAATGCCGCTAGAAATCCTCCAAGACCTACAGAGGAGCAATTAACAGGCACTGGTCAGTTTGCTACCGTAGCGGCTCAATCTGGACTTGAGGACGTGGCATTATCACAAGTTAAAGCACTTTTTTTAAAGGCTTGGTGTAAAGTAGAACCATCAGGAAAAACTGCCTTGTCTTTTGTTAAGATTTTGCAGGGTGCAAACGAACCTTATCCTGACTTTGTGGCTCGGCTCCAAGATGCTGTAATAAAGACTGTGGGTAGTGGGGCTGCAGGCCAAATCCTGGTAACCACACTAGCTTTTGAGAATGCTAATCAGGAATGTCAGAGGTTGTTGCGTCCTCTAAAGGCTGCTGGAAACTTACAAATAGAAGATTTTATTAGAGCCTGTGCAGGAGTGGGAGGGACTGCCTACAACGCTCAGTTGTTTGCTGGAGCTTTATCTAAGGCATTCATGGGAAAAAAGGGAGTTTGCTTCCAATGTGGAAAGACCGGTCATTTTTAAAAGGAGTGCCGTAAGTTATCTAATAGGAGTGACTCCTCCAAAGTAGAATTTAAAAAGCTTCCTACTGAGCCCTGTCATCGTTGCGGCAAAGGGCGACACTGGACTAATGAATGTCACTCTAAAGTGGACAAAAACGGTAATTCTCTCACCTCCGGATCGGGAAACTTGCAGAGGGGCCCTTCAGCTTGGGGCCCCAACAACCATACAAGCCCTCTTCATTTGCAATTTCCAGTCAGCTCAGGGGTCCAGCATCAGCAGGCCAGTCAGCCAATGTTAACCCCCAATTTTCATTAGCTCAGCTTTTCTCTGCTACTTCCGGTAGCGCCGCTGCTGATGTGGCGATTTTACAGGCTGTTGAACTCACCCCAGAAATGGGAGTTGTTAAATTGGCTACAGGTGTTTTTGGGCCATTACCTCCACATACTGTTGGATTGCTTATAGGACGCAGTAGTAGCATTTTACAGGGTTTACAAGTTCATTTGGGTGTTAGAGATTCTGATTATAAAGGGGAAATTCAAATTATGGCTGAGGCTCATAAACCTATATCCCTGAAAGAGGGGCAGCGAATTGCACAACTCCTTGTACTACCCTATTTTCAGTTTCCTTCACGGAGGCAAGAAAGAACCAGAGGTTTTGGAAGCACAGGTAAACATATTTTTTGGGAAACTTTAGTAACTCAACAAAAACCTGTGTTTCCCCTCGAAGTAGAGGGACAAATTTTTCAGGGCTTGGTCGACACTGGAGCTGACGTTTCCATTATTGCCTCTGATCAATGGCCTTTGCAGTGGCCTAAACAGCCTGTTGCTGTTTCTCTTACAGGATTAGGTTCCGCCTCTGAGGTGTATCAAAGTTCTCAATCCTTAAATTGCCGAGGGCCGGATGGTCAAGTGGCCCAAGTTCAGTTTTATATTGTTCCTATTGCCCTAAATTTATGGGAGCGAGATTTATTGCAACAATTTGGAGCTTTTGTTTCTATTCCTCATGTCTCTAATTCTGCCAAGAATATGATGTTCCGCATGGGCTACAATCCCCTTGAAAAATCTTTAAACATGTAGCCACTGTTCAGCAGCCTCAAGCCCTTCCCTTGACATGGAAAACTAATATTCCTGTATGGGTTGAACAGTGGCCTTTAACACGTGAGAAGCTTGAGGCCTTCGAAAACTTAGTTCAGGAACAATTATCCCTAGGTCATATAGAACCTAGTACTTCTCCATGGAATTCCCCTGTCTTTGTGATTAAGAAAAAAAACGGTAAATGGAGACTATTGACAGATCTTCGTGCTATTAATGCATGTATTCAACCCATGGGATCCTTACAACCTGGCCTTCCTAACCCTTCTATGATTCCTCAAGATTGGTTACTTATGGTTATTGATTTAAAAGATTGTTTTTTTTCTATTCCTTTGGATCAAAAGGATTGTGAGCGTTTTGCCTTCTCTGTCCCTGTTTTTAATAATTCTCAGCCACTTTCTCGATATCAGTGGAAGGTTTTACCTCAAGGTATGTTAAACAGCCCTACCTTGTGTCAAGAATTTGTCCATCGAGCTCCGAATCCTGTTCGAAAATGTCATCCTTCTGTTCTTTTATATCATTATATGGATGACATTCTTCTTGCCGCACCCACCAAAAAAGAGCAGCAAGATGCTTTTACATCCTTACAAACGCAGCTCTCTTTATACTCACTTAATATTGCCCCAGAAAAAATTCAAATAGATTTTCCTATTCAATATTTAGGTTATACCTTGGGAGTGCAAAATATTCGACCCCAAAAGATTCAAATTCGACGCGATCATTTAAAAACATTAAATGACTTTCAAAAGCTTTTAGGAGATATTAATTGGATGCGTCCTGTTTTAGGAATACCAACGTATCAGTTACAACATCTTTTTTCTATTCTAGAAGGAGACAGTCACTTGGACAGCTCATGTCATTTAACTCCTTTGGCTTTACAGGAACTCCAGCTTGTAGAAGAACAACTTCAAAAGGCCCATCTACATTATATCCTTCCCGACGTTCCCCTTTCCTTTTGTTTATTTCATACTTTACATTCTCCTACAGGTATGATTCATCAAACAAATCGGCCGTTAGAATGGATTTTTTTATCCAACAAAACATCTAAACGCTTGACTACTTATATCGATCGTTTAGCTGAATTGATCATCAAAGGACGGCATCACTGTCGACAACTCTGGGGAGGAGATCCTTCCTTCATTATCTCTCAATTCACTCATAGTCAGATTACTTATCTTCTTGTCACTTCTGATTCTTGGCAAGTTGCTTGTGCCTCATTTGTCGGACAATTTTCTACCCAATATCCTAAGTCTCCAATCTTTTCATTTTTTAGACAGCATTCTGTGTTGCCTTTCTCACCAATATCTTTATTTCCTGTTCAAGGCCCTACCTTTTTTACTGATGCTAGTAGCAATGGTAAAGCTAAATATTGTAGTGTTCATCAATCTCGAGTTACAGTTTATCCTTATCCCTCGGTGCAACAGGGAGAACTGTTTGCTATTCTCATGGTCTTACTTGATTTCCCTTCCACCAGTTGTAACATTGTTAGTGATTCTCAATACGCCGTGTATGTTACTTCTTATATTTCTCAAGCCACTCTACCTCGTTGTGCTACTTCTTCTCTTCAAAAACTCTTTTCTTTGTTGTCTTCTACTTTGAGCCAACGTCAAGCTCCTTTATTCATCACTCATCTTCCTTCTCATTCTCAACTTCCTGGACCGTTAGTTCATGGTAATGCTCAGATTGATTCGCTTTTAATCAGCCACCTACAGGCTGCAGAACAAGAACATGCTCTACATCACACTAATAGTTCTGGCCTTCAACGACGATTTCCTTTAACTCGTAAACAAGCTCGTTCTCTTATTCGAGCTTGTCCTTCTTGTGCTCCTTTAAGCATTCCATCTTTCCATCCTGGGGTTAATCCGCGAGGTACTCAAGTTAATCAGATTTGGCAAATGGATGTCACACACGTCCCTTCTTTTGGACGATTAAAGTCTGTTCATCATACCATTGATACTTTCTCTCATTTTCAATGGGCAATACCTTTGCCATCTAAAAAAGCTGATTCTGTTATTACTCATCTTTTAGCTTGTTTCACCATCATGGGCATTCCTCTAATACTTAAAACTGATAATGCCCTGCTTATGTTTCTCTTAAGTTACAAGTTTTCTTACAGCAATACAATATTCAACATCTCACCGGTATCCCGGGCAACAGTCAAGGTCAAGCCATCATTGAGCGTGCAAATTTAACCTTAAAAATTCAACTGCTAAAACAAAAAAGGGGGAAATGAGTCCCCCAGAAATCAGATTTTAAAGGTTTTGTTTACCTTAAATTTTTTGAATCAATGGAGACAATTGCAGGACTCTGCTGCCGTAACTCATCTTTCCTCACCTCCCTCGGGGATAGTCCCCGCCGACAATTTAAAGGTTTGTTATCCTAATGAAGAAGGTAAGTATGCACAGGGGCAAGTTCTAAAACAGGGACGGGGCTATGCTCTTGTCCTTACAGGGAGCGGACCTGAGTGGTTTCCTACAAGGCAATTAAAACCCTGTTGAAAAGAAAACTGGACTCAGCATGCATCTCTTACTTTGCTGGATGTGCCTCAGCGGGGGACTTATTTCCTTTAGTGAGGCTTTGTATGAATATTGGACTTATATTCCCTTTCCACCCTTGTATCAGGGAGTTGCCTGGGGGGAGGCAGAAGTTAAGGTTTTCACCAATGACACTACTTGGATGCCATCCCCCTATATGGACAAGGACAACATAGAACGGGAAACGGGAATAATAAACAGCACATACCAATTTGGAGTGGAAGGACTTCCGATTTGCATGGGAAATAGTCCTCATTGTCTCCGGAAATCGCATGAAGCTTGGGCTGTTCGCTATAATCATAGCCATATGGCTGCCAATACAGTTATTATTGTAACTAAAAGTTTTCATTATAATCATACTGTATATATTAATGAGACTATTCCTAGTTCCTTACCTTTTTGTCCTATTCCAGAGGTTTCCCCTAATATTGAGGTATTGGAGTGGCAACATTGTCGGGGAACTAAGCCCCGGATTTTATTAGCATATATAATGCAAGTAATTGATTGGAGTGTGCACGGTGATTTTCAAACAAAATTTAGTCACATACCTTTGAAATGGCACCAGGTAAGTAAAAGTATTGCTGCTAACGGTAATGAAACTTTGGTATGGCGTGAAGGAGGCTTGTCGCCACCTATGCCTCATCTTAAATACACTTTACAAGTACAAAGTCATCTTTGGAAGTTATTAGCTGCAGGTGATGCCATTAGTACTTTTGTGGGGAATATGTCCCTTAATCTTTCTAACCCGAATAACCCCTTTCATATTCAATTACATTGGAATGTCTCCCGATATATTATTGCTTGTGTCCGAAAGCCTTACCTATTGTTAGCAGGGAATTTAACATGGGATAATGATATGGGGATTGTTCATTGTAAAGATACCTGTACATTTTTGTCTTGCCTCAATCATTCCTGGTGGTGCAGTTTTACGGGGGATATTTATATCCTCAGGGATCGTAAGGAAATTTGGCTACCTGTCAACCTTATGCGACCGTGGGGGGCATCACCTCTTGAGACTTATATTTGGACTTCCCTTCAGCGGACCCGTCGTGCCCTTGGACTTATAATTGCCTTGGTGATGAGCCTTGTTGCCATTGCCTCCACTGCAGCTGTGGCAGGGCTCGCGCTACATCAAAGCATACAAAATGCTGAATTTGTGCAACAATGGCATGAGCAATCTCATCAGCTGTGGCTTCAACAATGGAACATTGACTCTCAACTCGCTGAAAGATTGGACAACGTGGAACAAGCCTTAACGTGGCTTGGAGATCAGCTCACTGTCCTCAGTACTCAAATAACATTGCAAGGTGATTGGAACTCCACTCAATTTTGCGTAACACCTGTGCCTTTTAATGTTTCTCAGAATTGGACTGAAATCTGAAGATTATTAATAGGCCATAAAAATATTAGTTTGGACATCCAAGAACTCACTCAAAACATTTCTGAAGCATTTCAACAACAATTACATGTATTGTCCGGAGCAGCTACTATGCAGGAGCTGGGTCAACGCCTTGCTGCTCTTAATCCATGGACCCAGATGAAAACATGGATTTCTACAATCTCTGGAAGTATATTGCTTTGGGCGCTTGGATTGAGTCTACTTCTCCTGGTAATCCGATGCTCCCTCCGTTGCATCCAAAAACAAAGGAAAAACCAGGAAAAAGTATGGGCTACCTTTCTAAGATTGAGGCAAAACAAAAAAGGGGGAAATGCAGGGGCCACTGAAAATAATATGCTAAGAATAGATAAGGCTCAAGGACAGTATCTCTAGCTAGTTGAACTTTCAGTGAACTCCAGTAGTCAAGGACAGTATCTCTAGTTGAACTTTTAATGAACTCTAGTAGGCGCCAAGAAGGCAGACAAATAAGAAAGAGCTTAGAGACAAGGAACTAAGTAGAAGGTTACATCTGGGTGCAGAAAGGTTGTTTTGCATTGTGTTATTTTTGCTGACGTGGGATTTATGGAGTATAAATAAAGTGAGGCGGAGGCTCTAGGCGCGGCCGCCATGTTCTCTGTTTGTCTTTGTCTCTTGTGTCTGTTCATTCTCCACCACCCCCGGCACGGTCCCCAATAGTCTATACGTCTGTCTGTATGCCAGTATCATCCTGTTTTGATTACTATACCTCTGTAGTATTGTTTGCAGTCAGGCAATGTGATTCATCTGGTGTTGTTATTTTTGCATAAAATAGCTTTAACTATTCTGGGTCTTTTGTGATTCCATACAAGTTTCTGAATTTTTTTCTATTTATGTGAAGAATGTCATTGATACATTGATGGAGATTCCACTGAATCTACTTTGGGCAATGTTAACATTTTAACAATATTGATTCTTCCAATCCATGAACATAAAATATTTTTCTTTTTATTATTATTATTATTATTATTATTATTATTATTATCATTCTTTAAGTTCTAGGGTACATGTGCATAATGTGCAGGTTTGTTGCATATGTATACTTGTGCCATGTTGGTGTGCTGCAACCATCAACTCGTCAGCACCCATCAATTCGTCATTTATATCAGGTATAACTCCCAGTGCAATCCTTCCCCCCTCCCCGCTCCCCATGATAGGCCCCGGTGTGTGATGTTCCCCTTCCCGAGTCCAAGTGATCTCATTGTTCAGTTCCCACCTATGAGTGAGAACATGCGGTGTTTGGTTTTCTATTCTTGTGATAGTTTGCTAAGAATGATGGTTTCCAGCTGCATCCATGACCCTACAAAGGATGCAAACTCATCCTTTTTTATGGCTGCATAGTATTCCATGGTGTATATGTACCACATTTTCTTAATCCAGTCTGTCACAGATGGACATTTGGGTTGACTCCAAGTCTTTGCTATTGTGAATAGTGCCGCAATAAACATACGTGTGCATGTGTCTTTATAGCAGCATGATTTATAATCCTTTGGGTATATACCCAGTAGTGGGATGGCTGGGTCATATGGTACATCTAGTTCTAGATCCTTAAGGAATCACCATACTCTTTTCTATAATGGTTGAACTGGTTTACAATCCCACCAACAGTGTAAAAGTGTTCCTATTTCTCCACATCCTCTCCAACACTTGTTGTTTCCTGATTTTTTAATGAATGCCATTCTAACTGGTGTGAGATGGTATCTCATTGTGGTTTTGATTTGCATTTCTCTGATGGCGAGTGATGATGAGCATTTTTTCATGTGTCTGTTGGCTGTATGAATGTCTTCTTTTGAGAAATGTCTGTTCATATCCTTTCCCGCTTTTTGATGGGGTTGTTTGTTTTTTTCTTGTATATTTGTTTGAGTTCTTTGTAGGTTCTGGATATTAGTCCTTTGTCAGATGAGTAGATTGCAAAATTTTCTCCCATTCTGTAGGTTGCCTGTTCACTCTGATGGTAGTTTCTTTTGCTGTGCAGAAGCTCTTTAGTTTAATTAGATCCCATTTGTCAATTTTGGCTTTTACTGCCATTGCCTTTGATGTTTTAGACATGAAGTCCTTTCCCATGCCTATGTCCTGAATGGTACTACCTAGGTTTTCTTCTAGGGTTTTTATGGTATTAGGTCTAACATTTAAGTCTCTAATCCATCTTGAATTAATTTTCGTATAAGGAGTAAGGAAAGGATCCAGTTTCAGCTTTCTACTTATGGCTAGCCAATTTTCCCAGCACCATTTATTAAATAGGGAATCCTTTCCCCATTTCTTGTTTCTCTCAGGTTTGTCAAAGATCAGATGGCTGTAGATGTGTGGTATAATTTTGAGGTCTCTGTCCCATTCCATTGGTCTATATCTCTGTTTTCGTACCAGTACCATGCTGTTTTGGTTACTGTAGCCTTGTAGTATAGTTTGAAGTCAGGTAGCGTGATGCCTCCAGCTTTGTCCTTTTGACTTAGGATTGCTTGGCAATGCGGGCTCTTTTTTGGTTCCATATGAACTTTAAAGCAGTTTTTTCCAGTTCTGTGAAGAAACTCATTGGTAGCTTGATGGGGATGGCATTGAATCTATAAATTACCTTGGGCAGTATGGCCATTTTCACGATATTGATTCTTCCTATCCATGAGCATGGTATATACTTCCATTTGTTTGTGTCCTCTTTGATTTCACTGAGCAGTGGTTTGTAGTTCTCCTTGAAGAGGTCCTTTACATCCCTTGTAAGTTGGATTCCTAGGTATTTTATTCTCTTTGAAGCAATTGTGAATGGAAGTTCATTCCTGATTTGGCTCTCTGTATGTTTGTTACTTGTGTGTAAAAATGCTTGTGATTTTTGCACATTAATTTTGTATCCTGAGGCTTTGCTGAAGTTGCTTATCAATTTAAGGAGATTTTAGGCTGAGACAATGGGGTTTTCTAAATATACAATCATGTCATCTGCAAACAGGGACAATTTGACTTCTTCTTTTCCTAACTGAATACCCTTGATTTCTTTCTCTTGCCTGATTGCCCTAGCCAGAAATTCCAACACTATGTTGAATAGGAGCAGTGAGAGAGGGCATCCCTGTCTTGTGACAGATTTCAAAGGCAATTTTTCCAGTTTTTGCCCTTTCAGTATGATATTGGCTCTGTGTTTCTCATAAATAGCTCTCATTATTTTGAGATACCTTCCATGAATCCCGAATTTATTGAGCGTTTTTAGCATGAAGCGCTGTGGAATTTTGTCAAAAGCCTTTTCCGCTTCTATTGAGATAATCATGTAGTCCTCGTCTTTGATTCTGTTTATATGCTGTATTATGTTTATTGATTTGCGAATGTTGAAACAGCCTTGCATGCCAGGGATGAAGCCCACTTGATCGTGTTGGATAAGCTCTTTGATGTGCTGCTGAATCCGGTTTGCCAGTATTTTATTGAGGATTTTTGCATTGATGTTCATCAGGGATATTGGTCTAAACTTCTCCTTTTTTGTTGTGTCTCTGCCAGGCTTTGGTATCAGGATGATGTTGGCCTCAAAAAATGAGTTAGGGAGGATTCCCTCTTTTTCTTTTGATTGGAATAGTTTCAGAAGGAATGGTACCATCTCCTCCTTGTACCTCTGGTAGAATTCAGCTGTGAATCCATCTGGTCCTGGACTTTTTTTGGTTGGTAGGCTATTAATTATTGCCTCAATTTCAGAGCCTGCTATTGGTCTATTCAGGGATTCAACTTCTTCCTGGTTTAGTCTTGGGAGAGTGTAAGTGTCCAGGAAATTATCCATTTCTTCTAGATTTTCTAGTTCATTTGCATAGAGGTGGTTATAGTATTCTCTGATGGTAGTTTGTATTTCTGTGGGGTCGGTGGTGATATCCCCTTTATCATTTTTTATTGCATCTATTTGATTCTTCTCTCTTTTCTTCTTTATTTGTCTTGCTAGCGGTCTGTCAATTTTGTTGATCTTTTCAAAAAACCAACTCCTGGATTTATTGTTTTTTTGGAGGTTTTTTTTTGTCTCTATCTTCTTCAGTTCTGCTCTGATCTTAGTGATTTCTTGCCTTCTGCTAGCTTTTGAATGTGTTTGCTCTTGCCTCTCTAGTTCTTTTAATTGTGATGTTAAAGTGTCAATTTTAGATCTTTCCTCCTTTCTCTTGTGCGCATTTAGTGCTATAAATTTCCCTCTACAAACTGCTTTAAATGTGTCCCAGAGATTCTGGTAAGTTGTATCTTTGTTCTCATTGGTTTCAAAGAACATCTTTATTTCTGCTTTCATTTCGTTATGTACCCAGTAGTCATTCAGGAGCAGGTTGTTCCGTTTCCATGTAGTTGAGCGGTTTTGATTGAGTTTCTTAGGCCTGAGTTCTAGTTTGATTGCACTGTGGTCTGAGACACAGTTCGTTATAATTTCTGTTCTTTTACATTTGCTGAGCAGTGCTTTACTTCCAATTATGTGGTCAATTTTGAAATAAGTGCGATGTGGTGCTGAGAAGAATGTATATTCTGTTGATTTGGGGTGGAGAGTTCTATAGATGTCTATTAGGTCCGCTTGGTGAAGAGATGAGTTCAATTCTTGGATATCCTTGTTAACTTTCTGAATCGTTGATCTGTTTAATGTTGATAGTGTGGTGCTGAAGTCTCCCATTATTATTGTATGGAAGTCTAAGTCTCTTTGTAAGTCTCTAAGGACTTGCTTTATGAATATGGGTGCTCCTGTTTTGGGTGCATATATATTTAGGAGAGTTAGCTCTTCCTGTTGAATTGACCCCTTTACCATTATGTAATGGCCTTCTTTGTCTCTTTTGATCTTTGATGGTTTAAAGTCTGTTTTATCAGAGGCTATTATTGCAACCCTTGCTTTTTTTTTGTTCTCCATTTGCTTGGTAGATCTTCCTCCATCCCTTTATTTTGAGCCTATGTATGTCTCTGCATGTGAGATGGGTCTCCTGAATACAGCAGACTGATGGGTCTTGACTCTTTATCCAGTTTGCCAGTCTGTGTCTTTAATTGGACCTTTTAGTCCATTTACATTTAAGGTTAATATTGTTATGTGTGCACTTGATTCTGCCGTTATGATATTAACTGGTTATTTTGCTCGTTAGTTGATGCAGTTTCTTCCTAGCCTCGATGGTCTTTACATTTTGGCATGTTTTTGCAATGGCTGGTACCTGTTTTTCCTTTCCATGTGTAGGGCTTCCTTCAGGGTCTCTTGTAAGGAAGGTCTGGTGGTGACAAAATCTCTAAGCATTTGCTTATCTGGAAAGGATTTTATTTCTCCTTCACTTAGGAAACTTAGTTTGGCTGGATATGAAATTCTGGGTTGAAAATTCTTTTCTTTAAGAATGTTGAATATTGGCCCCCACTCTCTTCTGGCTTGCAGAGTTTCTGCCGAGAGATCTGCTGTTAGTCTGATGGGCTTCCCTTTGTGGGTAACCCGACCTTTCTCTCTGGCTTCCCTTAAGATTTTTTCCTTCATTTCCACTTTGGTGAATTTGGCAATTATGTGTCTTGGAGTTGCTCTTCTCGAGGAGTATCTTTGTGGCGTTCTCTGTATTTCCTGAATTTGAATGTTGGCCTGCCGTACTAGGTTGGGGAAATTCTCCTGAATGGTATCTTGAACAGTGTTTTCCAACTTGGTTCCATTTTCCCCCTCACTTTCACGCATCCCAATGAGACGTAGATTTGGTCTTTTTACATAACCCCATACTTCTTGCAGGCTTTGTTCATTTCTTTTTCTTCTGTTTTTTTTTTTTGGTTTCTCTTCTCGCTTCGTTTCATTCCTTTGATCCTCAAACGCTGATACTCTTTCTTTCAGTTGATCGAGTCAATTACTGAAGCTTGTGCATTCGTCACGTATTTCTCGTGTCATGGTTTTCATCTCTGTCATTTTGTTTATGACCTTCTCTGCATTAGTTATTCTAGCTATCAATTCTTCCACTCTTTTTTCAAGATTTTTAGTTTCTTTGCACTGGGTACGTAATTCCTCCTTTAGCTCTGAGAAGTTTGATGGACTGAAGCCTTCTTCTCTCATCTCGTCAAAGTCATTCTCTGACCAGCTTTGATCCGTTGCTGGCTGTGGGCTGGGCTCCTTTGGAGGGGGAGATGCACTCTTATTTTTTGAATTTCCAGCTTTTCTGCCCTGCTTTTTCCCCGTCTTTTTGGTTTTATCTGCCTCTGGTATTTGATGATGGTGAAGTACTGATGGGGTTTTGGTATAGGTGTCCTTCCTGTTTGATAGTTTTCCTTCTAACAGTCAGGACCCTCAGCTTCAGGTCTGTTGGAGATTGCTTGAGGTCCACTCCAGACCCTGTTTGCCTGGGTATCAGCAGCAGAGTTTGCAGAAGATAGAATATTGCTGAACAGCGAGTGTACCTGTCTGATTCTTACTTTGGAAGCTTCCTCTCAGGGGTGTACTTCACCCTGTGAGGTGTGGGGTGTCAGACTGCCCCTAGTGGGGGATGTCTCCCAGTTAGGCTACTCAGGGGTCAGGGACCCACTTGAGCAGGCAGTCTGTCCCTTCTCAGATCTCAACCTCTGTGTGGGGAGATCCACTGCTCTCTTCAAAGCTGTCAGACAGAGTCGTTTGCATCTGCAGAGGTTTCTTCTGCTTTTTTTGTTACTGTTGTCTAGCTGTGCCCTGTCCCTAGAAGTGGAGTCTACAGAGACAGGCAGGTTTCCTTGAGCTGCTGTGAGCTCCACCCAGTTCGAGCTTCCCAGTGGCTTTGTTTACCTACTTAAGCCTCAGCAATGGCGGGTGCCCCTCCCCCAGCCTCGCTGCTGCCTTGCAGTTAGATCACAGACTGCCCTGCTAGCAATGAGGGAGGCTCCGTGGCCGTGGGACCTTCCCGGCCAGTTTTGGGATATAATCTCCTGATGTGCCCGTTTGCTTAAAGCGCAGTATTGGGGTGAGAGTTACCCGATTTTCCAGGTGTTGTGTGTCTCAGTTCCCCTGGCTAGGAAAAGGGATTCCCTTCCCCCTTGCACTTCCCAGGTGAGGGGATGCCTCGCCCTGCTTCAGCTCTCGCTGATCGGTCTGCGGCTGCTGACCAGCACCGATTGTCCAGCACTCCCTAGTGAGATGACCCCAGTACCTCAGTTGAAAATGCAGAAATCACCGGTCTTCTGTGTCGCTCTCACTGGGAGTTGGAGACTGGAGCTCTTCCTATTCAGCTATCTTTCTCTGCCCCTCATATTTCTTTTTGTGTGTGTCCTATTCAATTTCCTTAATCAGTGTTTTATAGTTTTCATTATAGAGCTCTTTCACTTCTTTTGTTATTCTTGGTATTTAATCTATGTGTGACTATTACTTTTTTATTTCTATTTTACATTGATTACTGCTGGCATATAGAAATGCTACAGAATTTTGCATGTTAATTTTGTATCATGCAACTTTGAATTTGTTCATCAGTTGGAATAGCTTGTGGTGGAATCTTTGTATTTTTTTTCACATATAAGTTCATATCATCTGCATACAAAGATAATTTGACTTCTTTCTAATTTTGATCCCCTTTATATCTTTCTCTTGTCTGAATGCTCTACCTGGGACTTCCAGTACTATGTTAAATAACAGTGGTGACAGTGAGCATCCTTGTCATGTTTCAGATCTTAGAGAAAAAGCTTTCAATTTTCCCCATTTAGTATGACACTTGTTGTGGGTTTGTCATATTCAGCATTTATTGTGTTTAGATATGTTCCTTTTACTACCAGTTTTTTTTAGGGTTTTTATTAATCAATGATGAATTTCATAAAATTCTTTTTCAGCATCAATTTAAACGAAGATATGGATTTTATCCTTCATTCTTTTGATATGTTGTATCAATTTGATTTATATGTATAATTTGATTGATATTTGCTTCCCAAGAATAAATTCCACTTGGTAATGATAAATGATATTTAAAATGTATTATTGAATTCTGTTTGCTATTATTTTGTTGAGAATTGCTGCATCAATATTCATCACAAATATTGTCCTCTAGTTCTCTTTTTCAGATATATCCTCACCTGGGTTTGGTATTGGGGTAATACTAGCCTCATAAAATGAGTTTGCAAGTATTTTCTCTTCCTATAGCTTTCTGAATTGTTTGAGTAGGATTACTATTCATTCTTCTTGCAACGTTTGGTAGAATTCAGCAACGAAGTGATCAGGTTCCAAGTTTTTATTTACTTGGAGACATTTTATTACACCTTTGATCTCATTACTTGTTATTGGTCTGTTCAGGTTTTGGATTTCTTCCTGGTTCAATCTTTGTAGGTTGTATGTATCTAGGAATTTGTTCATTGATTCTAGATATTCCAACTTACTGGAATATAGTTTCTCGCAGTAGCCACTAATGATCCTTTGAATTTCTTCACTATCAATGCCTCCGTTTTCAATTCTGATTTTATTTATTTGGATCTTCTTTCCTTTTTGTCTTAGTCTCACTAATGACTTGTCAAATTTGTTTAACTCTTCAAAACACACTTTTTTGTTTTGTTGATCTTTTGTACTATTTTCATTTCAATTTCATTTATTTCTTGTCTGATATTTATTATTTCTTTTTTCTATGAATGTTGGGTTTGGTTTCCTTTTGCTTTTCTAGTTCTTTTAAATTCACTGTTAGATTATTCTTTTTTGTTTTGTTTTGTTTTGTTTTGTTTTGTTTTGAGGTTTTTCCCATTTCTTGATCTAGGCACTAATAGGTATAAACTTCCCTCTTAGTATTGCTTTTGCTATATCCCGTAGGTTTTTGTATGTTGTGTTTCCATTATCATTTGTTTCAAGAACTTTTTAATTTCCTTCTTAATTTCTTTATTGACCCACTGACCATTCAGGAGCATATTGTTTAATTTTCATGCATTCGTATAGTTTCAAAATTCTCTTGTTTTGAATTTCTAATTCCATTGTGATCAGAGGAGATGTTTGATGTTATTTCAACTTTCTGTATGTTGTATGACTTTTCTGTGACTGAACATATAGTCTATCTTTGAGAATAATCCATGTGCTGAGAAAAGCAATGTGTATTTTAGAGCTCTTGAATGAAATGTTCTGTAAACATCTGTTAGATCTGTTTGGTTTATTATGCAAACTAAGCCTGATTTTTTTGTTGCTGTTGATTTTCTGTCTGGAAGATATGCCCAATGCTGAAAGTGAAGTGTTGAAGTTTTCAGCTATATTGTATTGAAGGCCATATCTCTCTTTAGCTCTAATAGTATTTCCTTTTTGTGTCTCTTTGCTCCAGTACTGGGTGCATTTATACTTAAAATTGTTGTTTTTCTGACTGAATTGGCACTTCTTTCATTATATAGTGTCATTCCTTGTTTTTTTTTTTTTTTTTTTTTTTTTTTTTCAAATTTTTTTCTTGAAACTTATTTTGTCCGATATAAGTGTGGCTACTCCTGCTTTTTGGTTTCCATTAGCATGAAATCTGTTTTTTCATCTCTTCATTTTAAATCTACCTGTATCTTTATAAGTGAAGTGCATTTCTTTCAGGGAACAGATCAATGGGTCTTGTTCTTTTATATATTCAGCCATTTATTGTCTTTTGATTGGAGAGTTTAGTTCATTTACATTCAGTATTATTATTCATAAATAAGAACTTACTCCTGCAATTTTGTTATTTTTTCTGGTTGTTCTATGGTCTTCTATTTTTCTTTCCTCCCTTCCTGTCTTCCTCTAGTAATGTTGATTTTCTCTGGTAATATAATTTAGTTTTTTCTTTTTAATTTTTACTTTTTGAGTCTCTATTGCATGCTTCTTTCATTTGAGGTTACCACGAGGCTCGTGGATATTTTAACTCATTATTTTAATCTGATAACAACACTATTTACATAAACAAACAAAGAAACAAAAAAACTAATAAAAATTCTGTGCCTTCTCTTTGCTTCTCCCACTCCACTTTTTAACTTTTTTTTTATTTCTACTTACATACTGACTATATCTTCAAAAGTTATTGTAGCTATTATTTTTATTGGTTTGCCATTTAGTCTTTCTACTTAGGATAAGAGTAGTTTACACACCACCATTACAGTGTTATAATATTCTGTATTATTTCTGTGTAGTTACTGTTGCCAGTGAGTTTTATACCTTCAGATGATTATTTATTACTCATTAATGTCATTTTCTTTCTGGTTGAAGTACTCCCTTTAGCATTTCTTGTAGGATGAATCTGGTATTGATGCAGTCTCTCAGCTTTTGTTTCTCTGGAAAAGTCTTTATTAATCCTTCATGTTTGAAGGATAACTTAATTGGATATACTATTCTAGGATAAAATATTTGTTTGCTTCAGCACTTTAAATATGTCATGCCACTTTCTCCTCACCTTTAAGGTTTCCACTGAAAATTCTGCTGCCAGATATATTGGAGCTCCATTGTACATTGTTTCTTTTTTTTTCAGGTTGCTTTTAAGATACTTTCTTTATCCTTAAGCTTTGGGAGTTGGATTATTAAATGTCTTGAGGTAGTCTTCTTCGGGTTAAATCTGCTTGGTGTTCTATAACCTTCTTGTAGTTGGATATTGATACCTTTCTTTAGTTTTAGAAGTTCTCTGATCCTATCCATTTGAATAAACTCTCTACTCCTATCTATTATTTTATTTCCACTATAAGGACAGCAACTCTTAAATTTGCCTTTGGAGGATATTTGTATAGATCCTATAAGTGTGCTTTATTGCTTTTTATTCTCTTTTCTTTTGTCTCCTCTGACTGTGTAATTTGAAATAGCTTGCTTTGAAATTCACTAATTCTTCTGCTTTCTTAATTCTGGTATTAAAATTATCTAGTGCATTCTTCAGTATGCCAATTGCATTTTTCAGCTCCAGAATCTGTTTGATTCTTTTAAATTATTTTAATGTCTTTGTTAAATTTACCTGATAGAATTCTGAATTTATTCTCTCTATTATTTTACATTTCCTTGCATTTTCTCAACAGTTATTTTGAATTCTCTGCAAGGTCACATATCTCCGTTTCTCCAGGATTGGTTCCTGGTGCCTTATTTAGTTCTTCTAATGAAGTCATGTTTTCTTTGAATACTAGTAGATGTTATTCGGTCTGTATGCGTTGAAGAGTTAGGTATTTATTATAGTTTTCACTGTCCAGGCTTGTTTGTAGCCTGGGAAGGCTTTCCTTTTTCTGGGAAGGCTTTCCAGATATTTGAAAGAATTTTAGTGTTTTGATATAAACTATACCTGCTTTCATGAACATAGGAATTATCCTTGTGGACACCACCACTAAGACTACAGTGGGTCGGACCTGAAGCCAGCACATCAATGGTCTTGTGCAAGACCTGCTTTAAATACTCCCTGGCTACTTCCTACGTTCACGCAAGGCCCTGAGGCTCTACAATCAGCAAGTGACAAAGACAGTCACGCTTGTGTCTTTACCTTTAGGGCGGCAAGGTTCCCAAGCTCCTGGATAGGTCAAAAACCTTAGAAGTCGACCTGATGTTCTATTTTATTGTGGCTGGGCTGGCACTCAGATCACAAATGCAGTCCTTCCCACTGTTCCTTTCTTTTTTCAAAGGCAGAGGAGCCTCACCTTTTAGCCACCGACATCTGAGGACATGAGGAGTACTGCCAGACTACCACTGATGTTCCCTTATGGCCCAGTGTCTCTGAAGTCAACTTGTTGTGAATGCTACCTGGTCTTAGATTCACCTTCTAGGGCAGTGTGCTCTCCTCTGTCCCAGGGCAAGTTCAGTAATTTTATCCAGAGTCAAGTCCTGGAATTGGGATCTTCAAGAGCCTACCCCATTTTGGCCAGGCTGGTACTGAAGGTGCAAGACAAAGTCCCTTTTACTTTCCTCTGTGCTTTTCTCAAGCAGAAGGAATTTTGCATTATAGCCACCACAGTTGGTAAGGTACTGAGTCTCACCTGAAACCAACAAGTCTCAGAGGCTCTCCTAAGACCTTCTCTGTAACACCTGGGTATTGCTGCTGATTATTCTGGACTCATGGGCTCTTCAGTTAGCAGGTGATGAATGTCACCAGGACTAGGTGATTTTCATAAAGGCAGCTTTAAATACTGTCTTGTGTATGGGCATCAGCTGAGTTTGGCCCAGTTTTCCTTTCTGCTCTAAAAGGACAGCATTGAGTTTAATGCCTCACATTGGTTGTATTCTCCCTCCCCTACCTCCCAGAGTCACTCTCTGCACCACACCATAGCTACCAAAGTTGAGTTGGGGTAGTGTTGGGGATACAAAACTGTTTTTTCTATCTCTTCAGTGCCTTCTTCAGTGAGATATAATATCTCTCCTGATTTTTGCTTCTTATAAAGGTGTTTTTCCCCCTATGTAGATAGTTGTTAGCTGGGGTTCCTTGCCAGGGGCATGGGGACAATCAGTGGAGCTTTCTATTCTACCATATTGCTCTGTCTTATCTCTGTGCCTGTTTGAAACCAACTCTTTGTTTTCTGTGATCCAAGGTGACTCACAAATGCAGAGCTTCATCAGCTCCCAGAACTAGGCGATTTAACATCCAGTCTTTTGGCTGGGAACCATACATGTTTTGGCATTGAATAAATGTGCAAAAAAAGGTCTTTCAGACAAAAGTTGAAGATCTTGTTTTATCTCTACACTGAGTCAGGGATAGAGGACTTGGGAAGTGTCCACATAGCCATTTATGTTCATTCAGGTCACTTGTTTGTAGGTCTTGTTGACTTCCATACACAGCTTTATTAAAAGTTTGATTCTCAGGCAGCAGCTGGGAAAGTGTGTAGACAAATCCCTTCCAGGGAGAAATAGGAGCAGGGTGTAATTTTATATTTGCTCCACACTGAGCTTGGGGGAATAGCCACTGAAAATTTTTATGCGTCTGTCAAAAATCACTTCTTTTTTTGTGTGTGTGGTTTCAGGAGACTCATAAATGATTAATCTTTTCTGCTTTCATAGCTAGGGGATTTTTAGTAACTAAACTTTGGGTAGAGACTATAAAAGTGTTCAAGCCCTTAGAGAGAAACAGTGAGTTGGGGATTGTTTCTTAGAGAGAAACAGTGAGTTGGGGATTCTCCCCAGATTTTAAGTTACTGGGCCTGAGATGGGATTTGTGGTAAGTGTGTGTTTCAACTCTTTTACTCATTTTGATGTGGATATTTTCTCAGTTGCCTGTTTTGTAGGAGCCTCTTAACTAGTTTCTAATATCTCTCAGAAGAAATTTATCTATGTGTAGATGTTTATCCGGCTTGTCAATGGGAGAAGCAAGAGTCAGGAGCCTCCAATTTCATCATCTTGCTTTTGAAGATTGTGTGAGCCAATTCTTTTTTGTTGTTGTTGTTCAGAATATTCACTTGGAAATTCTTATTAAATGTTTATTAAACCTTTTCTGCTATGATTTTTCCCCTAAAGACAAAGTAGGAAGCAAAGGATGCTGTAAAAAAATAATGTTCTCCATATTTGCATATTTCACAGTTATAGTGAAGCAGAGTGAGTCTAGGGCTGGAGTCGTGACCAAGTGTGATAAATACCTGTAACCTTGGAGAGCATCAGAATCTCAGTGTATCATCTGTAAAATGGGGATGGATGGTGGTGACAGTACCTGCTCATTGACCCTCGGAAGCATGCAGTGTGATCCGTGATAGCACCTTGCAATGGTGACATGACCTATGCAGACCTATGCATCATGCTCGTCAGCTTCCATCTTTGTCTCAGTTGTCCTGTGAGGGGCTTGTAGTAGTTCAGTGATATGATGGTTCTCTTTATCCATTTGTCTCTCTCCCATGATTTTGTATGGCTTGAAAGGGCTCCAGAGAGTTAGAAATAAAGTCTCCTTCGATATATAGGACAAAATGGCAGCTCAGAGAGAACAGCCAGGTTGCCCTTGGCTATAGTAGCTCCTGTTAAACCAGGACAGTCTATTTTTTTTAATTTTTTATTTTTTTATTTGTTTTATTATACTTTAAGATCTAGGGTACATGTGTACAACGTGCAGGTTTGTTACATATGTATACTTGTGCCATGTTGGTGTGCTGCAACCATCAACTCGTCAGCACCCATCAACTCGTCATTTACATCAGGTATAACTCCCAATGCAATCCCTCCCCCCTCCCCCTTCCCCATGATAGGCCACGCTGTGTGATATTCCCCTTCCCGAGTCCAAGTGATCGCATTGTTCAGTTCTTACCTATGAGTGAGAACGTGTGGTGTTTGGCTTTTTGTTCTTGCAATAGTTTGCTGAGAATGATGGTTTCCAGCTGCATCCAGGTCCCTACAAAGGACACAAACTCATCCTTTTTTATGGCTGCATAGTATTCCATGGTGTATATGTGCCACATTTTCTTAATCCAGTCTGTCACAGATGGACATTTGGGTTGATTCCAAGTCTTTGCTATTGTGAATAGTGTCGCAATAAACATATGTGTGCATGTGTCTTTATAGCAACATGATTTATAGTCCTTTGGGTATATACCCAGTAATGGGATGGCTGGGTGATATGGTACTTCTAGTTCTAGATACTTGAGGAATCGCCATACTGTTTTCCATAATGGTTGAACTAGTTTACAATCCCACCAACAGTGTAAAAGTGTTCCTATTTCTCCACATCCTCTCCAGCACCTGTTGTTTCCTGACTTTTTAATGATTGCCATTCTAACTGGTGTGAGATGGTATCTCATTGTGGTTTTGATTTGCATTTCTCTGATGGCGAGTGATGATGAGCATTTTTTCATGTGTCTGTTGGCTGTATGAATGTCTTCTTTTGAGAAATGTCTGTTCATATCCTTTCCCCACTTTTTGATGGGGTTGTTTGTTTTTTTCTTGTAAATTTGTTTGAGTTCTTTGTAGGTTCTGGATATCATCCCTTTGTCAGATGAGTAGATTGCAAAAATTTTCTCCCATTCTGTAGGTTTCCTGTTCACTCTGATGGTAGTTTCTTTTGCTGTGCAGAAGCTCTGTAGTTTAATGAGATCCCATTTGTCAATTTTCGCTTTTGTTGCCATTGCTTTTGGTGTTTTAGACATGAAGTCCTTGCCTATGCCTATGTCCTGAATGGTATTACCAAAGTTTTCTTCTAGGGTTTTTATGGTAATAAGTCTAACATTTTAGTCTCTAAACCATATTGAATTAATTTTCATATAAGGAGTAAGGAAAGGATCCAGTTTCAGCTTTCTACTTATGGCTATTCAGTTTTCCCAGCAACATTAATTAAATAGGAAATCCTTTTCCCATTTCTTCTTTTTCTCAGGTTTATCAAAGATCTGAGAAATATATAGATGGCTGTAGATGTGTGGTATTATTTCTGAGGACTTTGATCTATTCCATTGGTCTATATCTCTGTTTTGGTACCAGTACCATGCTGTTTTGGTTACTGTAGCCTTGTAGTAGAGTTTGAAGTCAGGTAGCATGATGCCTCCAGCTTTGTTCTTTTGACTTAGGATTCTCTTGGCAATGCGGGCTCTTTCTTGGTTCCATATGAACTTTAAAGCCGTTTTTTCCAGTTCCGTGAAGAAACTCATTGGTAGCTTGATGGGGATGGCATTGAATCTATAAATAACCTTGGGCAGTATAGCCATTTTCACAATATTGATTCTTCCTATCCATGAGCATGGTATATTCTTCCATTTGTTTGTGTCCTCTTTGATTTCACTGAGCAGTGGTTTGTAGTTCTCCTTGAAGAGGTCCTTTACATCCCTTGTAAGTTGGATTCCTAGGTATTTTATTCTCTTTGAAGCAATTGTGAATGGAAGTTCATTCATGGTGTGGCTTTCTGTTGGTCTATTACTGGTGTATAAGAATGCTTGTGATTTTTGCACATTAATTTTGTATCCTGAGACTTTGCTGAAGTTGCTTATCAGCTTAAGGAGATTTGGGGCTGAGACAATGGGGTTTTCTAAATATACAATCATATCATCTGCAAACAGGGACAATTTGACTTCTTCTTTTCCTAACTGAATATCCTTTATTTCCTTCTCTTGCCTGATTGCCCTAGCCAGAACTTCCAACACTATGTTGAATAGGAGTGGTGAGAGAGGGCATCCCTGTCTTGTGCCAGTTTTCAAAGGGAATTTTCCCAGTTTTTGCCCATTCAGTATGATATTGGCTGTGGGTTTGTCATAAATAGCTCTTATTATTTTGAGATACGTTCCATCAATACCGAATTTATTGAGCATTTTTAACATGAAGGGCTGTTGAATTTTTCAAAAGCCTTTTCTGCATCTATTGAGATAATCATGTGGTTTTTGTCTTTGGTTCTGTTTATATGCTGGATTACGTTTATTGATTTGCATAAGTTGAACCAGCCTTGCATCCCAGGGATGAAGCCCACTTGATCATGGTGGATAAGCGTTTTGATGTGCTGCTGGATCCGGTTTGCCAGTATTTTATTGAGGATTTTTGCATCGATGTTCATCAGGGATATTGGTCTAAAATTATCTTCTTTTGTTGTGTCTCTGCTAGGCTTTCATATCAGGATGATGTTGGCCTCAAAAAAGGAGTTAGGGAGGATTCCTTCTTTTTCTATTGATTGGAATCGTTTCAGAAGGAATGGTACCAGCTCTCTTTGTACCTCTGGTAGAATTCAGCTGTGGATCCATTTGGTCCTGGACTGTTTTTGGTTGGTAGGCTATTAATTATTGTCTCAATTTCAGAGCCTGCTATTGGTCTATTCAGGAATTCAGCTTCTTCCTGGTATAGCCTTGGGAGAGTGTAAATGTCCAGGAAATTATCCATTTCTTCTAGATTTTCTAGTTGATTTGCGTAGAGGTGTTTATAGTATTGTCTGATGGTAGCTTGTATTTCTGTGGTGTCGGTGGTGATATCCCCTTTATCATTTTTTATTGCATCTATTTGATTCTTCTCTCTTTTCGTCTTTATTTGTCTTGCTAGCGGTCTATCAGTTGTGTTGATCTTTTCAAAAAACCAACTCCTGGATTCATTGATTTTTTGGAGGGTTTTTGTGTCTCTATCTCCTTCAGTTCTGTTCTGATCTTAATTATTTCTTGCCTTCTGATATCTTTTGAATGTGTTTGCTCTTGCTTCTCTAGTTCTTTTAATTGTGATGTTAGAATGTCCATTTTAGATCTTTCCAGCTTTCTCTTGTGGGCATTTAGTGCTATAAATTTCCCTCTACACACTGCTTTAAATGTGTCCCAGAGATTCTGGTATGTTGTATCTTTGTTCTCATTGTTATCAAAGAACTTCTTTATTTCTGCCTTCATTTCGTTATGTACCCAGTAGTCGTTCAGGAGCAGGTTATTCAGTTTCCATGTAGTTGAACAGTTTTGATTGAGTTTCTTAGTCCTGAGTTCTAGTTTGATTGCACTGTGGTCTGAGAGACAGTTTTTTATAATTTCTGTTCTTCTACATTTGCTGAGGAGTGCTTTACTTCCAATTATGTGGTCAATTTTAGAATAAGTGTGATGTGGTGGTGAGAAGAATGTATATTCTCTTGATTTGGGGTGGAGTGTTCTGTAGATGTCTATTAGGTCTGCTTGCTGCAGAGATGAGTTCCATTCCTGGATATCCTTGTTAACTTATCGTCTCATTGATTTGTCTAATGTTGACAGTGTGGTGTTGAAGTCTCCCATTATTATTGTGTGGAAGTCTAAGTCTCTTTGTAAGTCTCTAAGGACTTGCTTTATGAAGCTGGGTGCTCCTGTATTGGTTGCATATATATTTAGGATCGCTAGCTCTTCCTGTTGAATTGATCCCTTAAAATCTGTTTTATCAGAGACTGGTATTGCAACACCTGCTTTTTTTGTTCTCCATTTGCTTGGTAGATCTTCCTCCATCCCTTTATTTTGAGCCTATGTATGTCTCTGCATGTGAGATGGGTCTCCTAATACAGCAGACTGATGGGCCTTGACTCTTTATCCAGTTTGCCAGTCTGTGTCTTTTAATTGGAGCATTTAGTCCATTTACATTTAATGTTAATACTGTTATGTGTGCACTTGATCCTGCCATTATGGTATTAACTGGTTATTTTGCTCGTTAATTGATGCAGTTTCTTCCTAGCCTCGATGGTCTTTACATTTTGGCATGTTTTTGCAATAGCTGGTTCCGGTTGTTCCTTTCCATGTTTAGGGCTTCCTTCAGGGTCTCTTGTAAGGCAGGCCTGGTGGTGACAAAGTCTCTAAGCATTTGCTTATCTGGAAAGGATTTTGTTTCTTCTTCACCGATGAAACTTACTTTGGCTGGATATGAAATCTGGGTTGAAAATTCTTTTCTTTAAGAATGTTGAATATTGGCTCCCAATCTCTTTTGGCTTGTAGAGTTTCTGCTGAGAGATCTGCTGTTAGTCTGATGGGCTTCCCTTTGTGGGTAACCCGACCTTTCTCTCTGGCTGCCCTTAAGATTTTTTCCTTCATTTCAACTTTGGTGAATCTGGCAATTATGTGTCTTGGAGTTGCTCTTCTCGAGGAGTACCTTTGTGGCGTTCTCTGTATTTCCTGAATTTGAATGTTGGCCTGCCCTACTAGGTTGGGGAAGTTCTCCTGGATGATATCCTGAAGAGTGTTTTCCAACTTGGTTCCATTTTCTCCCTCACTTTCAGGCACCCCAATCAGACGTAGATTTGGTCTTTTTACATAATCCCATACTTCTTGCAGGCTTTGTTCATTTCTTTTTCTTCTTTTTTCTTTAGACTTCTCTTCTGGCTTCATTTCATTCATTTGATCCTCAATCGCTGATACTCTTTCTTTCAGTAGATTGAGTTGGTTACTGAAGCTTGTGCATTTGTCACATATTTCTCGTGTCATGGTTTTCATCTCTGTCAGTTCGTTTATGGCCTTCTCTGCATTAATTATTCCGCTTATCAATTCTTCCACTCGTTTTTAAAGATTTTTAGTTTCTTTACACTGGGTACGTAATTCCTCCTTTAGCTCTGAGAAATTTGATGGTCTGAATCCTTCTTGTCTCATCTCGTCAAAGTCATTCTCCATCCAGCTTTGATCCGTTGCTGGCCATGAGCTGCGTTCCTTTGGAGGGGGAGAGGCACTCTTGTTTTTTGAATTTCCAGCTTTTCTGCCCTACTTTTTCCCCATCTTTGTGGTTTTATCTGCCTCTGGTCTTTGATGATGGTGACGTACTGATGGGGTTTTGGTGTGGGTGTCCCTCCTGTTTGTTAGTTTTCCTTCTAACAGTCAGGACCCTCACCTGTAGGTCTGTTGGAGATTGCTTGAGGTCCACTCCAGACCCTATTTGCCTGTGTGTCAGCAGCAGAGGCTGCAGAAGATAGAGTATTGCTGAACAGTGAGTGTGCCTGTCTGATTCTTGCTTTGAAACCTTTCTCTCAGGTGTGTACTCCACCGTGTGATGTGTGGGGTGTCAGTGTGCCCCTAGTGGAGGATGTTTCCCAGTTAGGCTACTCAGGGGTCAGCGACCCACTTGAACAGGCAGTCTGTCATTTCCGAGATCTCACCCTCCGTGTTAGGAGATCCACTGCTCTCTTCAAAGCTGTTAGACAGAGTCGTTTGTGTCTGCAGAGGTTTCTGCTGCTTTTTGTTGTTGTTGTTGTTGTTGTTGAGCTGTGCCCTGTCCCCAGAGGTGGAGTCTACAGAGACAGGCAGGCCTCCTTGAGCTGCTGTGGGCTCCACTCAGTTCGATCTTCCCAGGGCTTTGTTTACCTACTTAAGGCTCAGCAATGGCAGGCGCCCCTCCCGCAGCCTTGCTGCTGCCTTGCAATTAGATCGCAGACTGCTGTGCTAGCAATGAGGAAGGCTCCATGGGCATGGGACCCTCCCGTCCAGGTGTGGAATATAATCTCCTGGTGTGCCCCTTTGCTTAAAGCGCAGTATTGGGGTGGGAGTTACCCGATTTTCCAGGTGTTGTGTGTCTCATTTCCCCTGGCTAGGAAAAGGGATTCCCTTTCCCCTTGTGCTTCCCAGGTGAGGTGATGCCTCGCCCTGCTTCAGCTCTCACTGGTCGGGCTGCAACAGCTGACCAGCACCGATTATCCGGCCCTCCCTAGTGAGATAACCCCAGTATCTCAGTTGAAAATGCAGAAATCACCTGTCTTCTGTGTTGCTCGTGCTGGGAGCTGGAGACTGGAGCTGTTCCTATTCAGCCTTCTTGCTCCGCAGCCCCCCAACCAGCCAATTCTTTAAAATTTATTTCACCCTCTCTCTCTCACCTTTCATTTATGCCTCTGTCTGTTTCTGTCTCTTTTTACACACACACACACACACACACACACACACACACACACACACACACACACACACTTTTGGTTCTGTTTCTTTTTAGAACTCTAAATAATAAAAGCAGATTTTTAAAAAACCCCTATACAAGTATGTGCTTAGATAGACATGGAGAATATCATTATAGGATAATACAGACAATACTGTCAGTTTCGAATACTGGAGCGGGAAGCATTGGAAAGGATGTTAAAAGATAATTTTTTTCTTATATATATTTATTTGCAATTTTACAGTGAACACAAGGCACTTCTGTAAATTTTTAGTAAAAAGTATACATATAAATCAAATATAATACTTAAAAACCAAAAAATAACAAACAGTGTGAATAAAAAGGGGGTACAAGTCAGACTCTAAAGAAATTTTATCATTCTAAGAGAGTAGCTATATAAAAATTTTTGTGGTTTTTTTGCAGTATTGAATGTAGGCTAGACAAAAAAACACAAACAAACAAATCAAAAAGCAACTTCATCAGGCTAACAGTAGAGTCCTCAGAAGAAATCTTAAAAATCAGAAGAATCTGGAAGCCTATTTTCAGCATTCATAAAGAACAAAGCTGGAGGAATTACAGTGCTGGACTTCAAAATGTATTACGAGGCTACAGTAGCCAAAACAACATGGTACTGATACCAAAAACAGACACATAAACCAGTCTAACACAATATAGAGTTCAGAAATAAAGTTATACACCTACAATGATCCGATCTTTGACAAAGTTTGACAATAATAAGCAATAGGGAAAGGACTACCTATTCAATAAATAGTGCTGGGATAACTGGCTAACTATATTCAAAAGATTGAAGCTGTACCCATTTCTTATACCATATTCAAGAATCAAATCAATGTAAATTAAAGACCAAAATGTAAAACCTAAAATTATAAAAATCCTGCAAAATAATCTTAAAAATATCATTTTGGACATAAGTACTGGCAAAAATTTTATAAGGAAAATGCCAAAAGCAATTGTGGCAAAAGCAAACATTGACTTATGGGATCCAAAGAACTTCTGCATAGGAAAAAAAAAAAAAAAAAAAAAAAAAAAGAAAGCTATCAAAAGAGTAATCAGGCAACCTACAGAACAGGAGAAAATATTTGCAAACTATACATCTGACACAAGTCTAATATCCAGAAACTACAATGAACTTAAACAAACTTATCAAGCAAAAACCAATAAGAGACACTTTTCCAATAACACACACATGCCCAGCAAGCATATAAGAAAATACTCATATCACTAATTATTAAGGAAATGCAAATCAAAACCACAATGAGATACCATCACACACCAGTCAGAATGGTTATTATTTAAAATGTCAAAACATAACAGATGCTGGCAATGTTGTAGAAAAATAGAGAATGCTTATACAGTGCAGGGGGAAGTTTGAATTATTTCAACCATTGTGAAAATTAGTTTGGCAATCCTTCAAAGAACTACCATTCAACCCAACATTTGTTATTGGGTATATATACAAAGGAATGTAAGCCATTCTACCATAAAGACACAGGCGCACATATGTTTATTACAGCACCATTCACAGTAGCAACTGTATTTGATCTGGTTTGCCTATGTTCCTATCCAAATCTCACCTTGAATTGCAACTCCCACAATTCCCAAATGTCGGGAGTAACCTAGTGGGAGATGATTGAATTATGGGAACGGGTCTTTCCCATGCTGTTCTCAAGATAGTGAATAAGGCTCACGAGATCATATTGCAAGAACAAAACAAAACAAAACAAAAAACAAGAGTTTGCCTGCACAAGTCCCCTCTTTGCCTGCCACCATCCACATAAAATGTGACTTGCTCCTCCTTGCCTTCCGCCATGATTGTGAGGCTTCCCCAGCCACAGGGAACTGTGAGTTCTCCATTAAACCTCTTTCTTTTGTAAATTTCCCAGTCTTGGTATGTCTGTATCAGCAACATGAAAACGGACTAATACAATATTGAATCAACTTAAATGCCTATCAATGGTAGACTGGATAAAGAAAGTATAATACGTATACACCATGGAATACATTGTGGAATACTATGTAGCCATAAAAAAGAACAAGATCATGTCCGTTGCAGGAACATGGATAGATGGAACTGGGGGCCATTATCTTCAGCAAATTAACACAGGAACAGAAAACCAAATATTGCATATTCTCACTTGTAAGTCAGAGCTAACTACTGGGAACACAATGACAGAAAGAGGGTGACAACAGATACTGGGGCCAACTTGAGAGAGAAGGATGAGAGGATGGAGAGGTTCAGAAAAAAAGAAACTGGTACTACGCTTTAGTACCTGGGTGATAAAATTATCTATACACAAAACCTGAGTCACGAGGTTACCTATGCAACAAATCTGCACATGTAGCCCTTAACCTAAAATAACAGTTAAAATACTAAAATTTTAAAAATAAATTCCAACCAATAATTTTATGTCCCACCACACAAAGATTTATAAATGAAAGAGAAATAAAATATTTTCCTGACAAACAATTGTTAAAGAAATTCACTACCGATAGATCATCTCTACAAAAGGTCATTAAAGAAGTTCTAAGCATGTAAACAAATGAACCATACCTGATAACACAAAATCACACTTAGGTACATAGCTCACAGAACCTGTAAAGCAAATACACAAATGAAACTAAAAAAAAACAGCTAACAACTTCACAATAGAATCAAAACCTCCCATATCAATATTAACCTACAGTAATGTAATTTGTATAGATGCTCCCTTGATAAAGCACATTGTGGCAAGTTGAATTTAAAAAAAAGAAAACACATCTGTCTGCTCACTTCAAGAGACTCATCTAAAATGTAGTAACACCCATCAGCTAAAAATAAAGGGATGGAGAAAGGTCTATCGCAAAAATGGAAAATATAAAAGAGGAAGGGTCACTATTCTGACATCAGATAAAACTGATTAAAAAAAATACTTTAAGTTCTGGGATACATGTGCAGAACGTGCAGGTTAGTTACATAGGTATACACGCGTCATGGTGGTTTGCTGCACACATCAACCCATCATCTACACTAGGTATTTCTCCTAAAGCTATCCCTCCCCTAACCCTCCACCAGCTGACAGGCCCCAGTGTGTGATATTTCCTTCCGTGTTCATGGGTTATCATTGTTTAACTCACACTTATGAGTGAGAACATGCAGTATTTGGTTTTCTGTTCCTGTGTTAGTTTGCTAAGAATGATGGTTTCCAGCTTCATCCATGTCCTTGCAAAGGACATGAACTCATCCTTTTTTATGGCTGCATAGTACTTAATTGTGTATATGAGCCACATTGTTTTAATCCAATCTATCATTTATGGGCATTTGGGTGGGTTCCAACCCTTTGCTGTTGTGAAAAGTGCTGCAATAAACGTACATATGCATGTGTCTTTACAGTAGAATGATTTATAATCCCTTGAGTATATACTCAGTAATGGAATTCCTGGGTCAAATGGTATTTCTATTTCTAGATCCTTGAGGAATTGCCACACTGTCTTCCACAATAGTTGAAGTAATTTACACCCCACCAACATTGTAAAAGTGTTCCTATCCTCTCCAGCATGTATTCTTTCCTGACTTTTTAGTGATTGCCATTCTAACTGGTGTGAGATGCTATCTCCTTGTGGTTTTGATTTTCATTACTCTAATGACCAGTGATGATGAGCTTTTTTCATATGTTTGTTTGCCATATAAATGTCTTCTTTTGAGAAGTGTCTGTTCATATCCTTTGCCCACTTTTTGATGGAGTTGTCTGTTTTTTTCTTGTAAATTTGTTTACGTTCTTTGTAGATTCTGGATATTAGCCCTTTGTCAGATGGAAAGACTGCAAAACTTTTCTCCAATTCTCTAGGTTGCCTGTTCACTCTGACGATAGTTTCCTTTTGCTGTGCAGAAGCTCTTTAGTTTATTTAGGTGCTTTTTGTCAATTTTGACTTTTGTTGCCATTGCTTTTGGTGTTTTAGTTATGAAGTCTTTGCCCGTGCCTATGTCCTGAATGGTATTGCCTAGGTTTTCTTCTAGGGTTTTTATGGTTTTAGTTCTTATGTTTAATTCTTAAATCCATCTTGAGTTAATTTTTGTATAAGGTATAAGGAAGGAGTCCATATTCAGTTTTCAGAATATGGCTAGCCAGTTTCCCCAACACCATTTATTAAATAGGAAATCCTTTCCCCATTGCTTGTTTTTGTCAGGTTTGTCAAAGATCAGATGTTTGTAGATGTGTGACAATATTTCTGAAGCCTCTCTTCTGTTCCATTGGTCCATATATCTGATTTCATGCCAGTACCATGCTATTTTGGTTACTGTAGCCTTGTAGTATATTTTGAAGTCAGGTAGCATGATGCCTCCAGCTTTGTTCTTTTGGCTTAGGATTGTCTTGGCTGTACGGGCTCTTTTGTGGCTCTATATGAAATTTAAAGTAGTTTTTTCTAACTCTGAAAAAAGTCAATGGTAGCTTTATGGGGATAGCATTGAATCTATAAATTACCTTGGGCAGAATGGTCATTTGCATAATACTGATTCTTCCTATCCACTAGCATGGAAGCATGGAATGTTTGTCCATTTGTTTGTGTCCTCTCTTGTTTCCTTGAGCAGTGGTTTGTAATTCTCCTTGAAGAGGTCCTTCACATCCCTTGTAAGTTGTATTCCTAGGTATTTTATTCTCTTTTGAGCAATTGGGAATGGGAGTTCAGTCATGATTTGGCTCTCTGTTTGTCTATTTTTGGCGTATAAGAAAGCGTGTGAATTTTACATATTGATTTTGTATCTTGAGACTTTTCTGAAGTTCCTTATCAGTTTAAGGAAATTTGGGGCTGAGACAATGGGGTTTTCTAAATATACGATCATGTCATCTGTAACCACGGATAATTTGATTTCCTCTTTTCCTATCTGAATACCCTTTATTTCTTTATCTTGTCTGATTACCCTGGCCATAATTTCCAATACCATGTTGAATGGGAGTGGTGAGAGAGGGCATCCCTGTCTTGTGCCGGTGTTCACAGGGAATGCTTCCAGTTTTTGCCCATTCAGTATGATATTGGCTGTTGTTTTGTCATAAATAGCTCTTATTATTTTGACATACGTTCCTTCAATAGCTAGTTTATTGAGAGTTTTTAGCATGAAGGGTGTTGAATTTTATCAAAGGTCTTTTCTGCCTCTATTGAGATAATCATGTGGTTCTTGTCATCGGTTCTCTTTTTGTGATGGATTGCGTTTATTGATTTGTGTATGTTTAATCAGCGTTGCATCCTAGAGACGAAGCTGACTTATTCCTGATAGATAAACTTTTTTATGTACTGCTTGACTCAAGCTTTTTGATATACTGCTAGATTCGGTTTACCGATATTTTATTGAGGATTTTAGCTTTGATGTTGCTCAGGGATATTGGCCTGAAATTTCCTTTTTTAGTTGTGTCTCTGCCAGGTTTTGGTATCAGGATGATGCTGGCCTCATAAAATGAGTTAGGGAGGATTCCCTCTTTTTCTATTGTTGGGAATAGTTTCAGAACGAATGGTAGCAGCTCCTCTTTGTACCTCTGGTAGAACTTGGTTGTGAATCTGTCTGGTCCTGGGGTTGATTTTGGTTGGTAGGCTATTAATTACTGCCTCAATTTCGGAACTTGTTGATCTATTCAAGGATTCAACTTCTTCCTGGTTTAGTTTTCAGAGTGTGTATGTTTCCAGGAATTTATCCATGTCTTCTTGATTTTCTAGTTTATTTACGTAGAGACATTTATGGTATTCTCTGATGGTAGTTTGTATTTCTGTAGGATCAGTGGTGATATCTCCTTTATCAATTTTATTGTGTCTATGTGATTCTTCTCTATTTACCTCTGTATTAGTCTGGCTAGCAGTCTATTTAGTTTGTTAATTTTTTTTTTAAAAGCAGCTCCTGGATTCATGGATGTTTTGAACGGTTATTCATGTCTCTCTCCTTCAGTTATGCTCTGATCTTACTTATTTCTTGTCTTGTGCAAGCTTTTGAATTTGTTTACTCTTGCTTCTCTAGTTCTTTTAATTGTGATGTTAGGGTGTCTATTTTAGATCTTTCCCGCTTTCTCTTGTGGACATTTAGTGCTATAAATTTCCCTCTAAGCACTGCTTTAGCTGCATCCCAAAGATTCTGGTACATTTTGTCTTTGTTCTCTTTTGTGTCAAAGAACTTATTTATTTGTGCTTTAATTTCGTTATTTAACCAGTAGTCATTCAGGAGCAAGCTGTTCAGTTTCCACGTAGTTGTGCAATTTTGAGTGAGTTTCTTAATCCTGAGTTCTAATTTGATTGCACTGTAGTCTGAGAGACTGTTTGTTATGGTTTCTGTTCTTTTTCATTTGCTGAGGAATGTTTTACTTACAATCATGTGGTCAATTTTAGAAAAAGTACAATGTGGTGCTGAGAAAAATGCATATTTTGTTGATTTTAGGTGGAGACTTCTGTAGCTGTCTATTAGGTCTGCTTAGTCCATAGCTGAGTTCAAATCCTGAATATCCTTGTTAATTTTCTGTCACATTGATCTGTCTAATATTGACAATGGGGTGTTAACGTCCTCCATTATTATTTTGTGGGAGTCTTAGTCTCTTTGTAGGTCTCTAAGATCTTGCTTTATGAATCTGGGTGCTTCTGTGTTGGGTGCATATATGTTTAGGATAGTTAGCTCTTCTTGATGCAATGATCCCTTTACCATTATATAGCACCCTTCTTTGTCTTTTTTGATCTTTGTTGGTTTAAAGTTTGTTTTATCAGAGAATAGGATTGCAATTGCAACCCCTGCTTTTTTTTTTTTTTTTTTTTTTTTTTTTTTTTTTTTTTTTTTTTTGCTTTCCACTTGCTTGATAAATCTTCCTCCATCTTATTAATTTGAGCCTATGTGTGTCTTTGCACGTGATATGGATCCTCTGAATACAGCACACCAAAGGATGACTCTTTATCCAATTTGCCATTCTGTCTCTTTTAATTGGGGCATTTAGCCCATTTAAATTTAAGGTTAACATTGTTGTGTGTGAATTTGATCCTGTTATGATGCTAGCTGTTTATTTTTTCTGATTAGTTGGTGCAATTTCTTCATAGTGTTGATGGTCTTCACAATTTGGTATGTTTTTGCAGTTGCTCATTCTGGTTTCTCCTTTCCATATTTAGTGTTTCCTTCAGGAACTATTGAAAGGCAGACCTGGTGGTTACAAAATCTCTCAGCGTTTGCTTGTCTGTCAAGGATTTTATTTCTCCTTAGCTTATGAAGCTTAGTTTGGCTGGATTATAAAATTGTAGGTTGAAAATTATTTTCTTTAAAAATGTTGTATATTGTCCTCCACTCTGTCCTGGCTTGCAGGGTTTCTGCAGAGAGATCCACTGTTAGTCGGATGGGCTTCCCTTGGTGGGTAACCCGACCCTTCTCTCTAACTGCCCTTAACATTTTTTCCTTCATTTCAACCTTGGTGAATCTGGTGATTATTTGTCTTGGGGTTGCTCTTCTCGAGGAGTATCTTTGTGGTTTTCTCTGTATTTCCTGAATTTGAATATTGGCCTCTCTTGATAGGTTGGGGGAGATCTCCTGAATAATATCCTGAAGTGTTTTCCAACTTGATTCCATTCTCCCTGTCACTTTCAGGTACACCAATCAAACGTAGGTTTGGTCTTTTCACATAGTCCCATATTTCTTGGAGACTTTATTTGTTTGGTTTTCATTCTTTTTTCTCTAATCTTGTCTTCACACTTTATTTCATTAAGTTACTATTCAATCTCTGACATCCTTTCTTCTGCTTGATCAATTCATCTATTGATACTTGTGTATACTTCACGAAGTTCTTGTGATGATTTTTTAGTTCCATCAGGTCACTTATGTTCCTCCCTAAGCTGGTTATTCTAGTTAGCAATTCCTTTAACTGTTTTTCAAGGTTCTTAACTTCCTTTCATTGGGTTAGAACATGCTCCTTTAGCTTGGAGGAGTTTGTCATTACCCACTTTCTGAAGCCTACTTCTGTCAATTTGTCAAACTCTTTCTCCATCCACTTTTGTTCCCTTGCTGGTGAGGAGTTGTGATCCTTCGCAGGAGAAGAAGCATTCTGGTTTTTGGAATTTTCAGCCTTTTTGCTCAGGTTTTCCCTCATGTTTGTGGATTTATCTACCTTTGATCTTTGATACTGGTGACCCTCAGATGGGGTTTCTGTCTGGACATACTTTTTGTGGATATTGATGCTATTCCTGTCTGTTCATTAGTTTTTCTTCTGACAACCAGACCTCTGCTGGAGGTCTGCTGGAATTTGCTGGTGGTCTACTCTAGACCCTGTTTGTATCACCAGTGGAGGCTGCAGAACAGCAAAGATTGCTGCTTGTACCTTCCTCTAGAAGCTTTGTCCCAGAGGAGCATCTGCCAGATGCCAGCCAGTGCTCTCCTGTATGAGGTGTCTGTCGACCCTTGCTGGGAGGTGTCTCCCAGTCAGGAGGTATGGGGATCAGGGACCCAGTTAAAGAGACAGTCTGTCTCTTAGTAGAGGTCCAGCACTAAGGGATGCAAGGGTCACAACTTCTCACCAGCAAGGGAACAAAACTGGATGGAGAAAGAGTTCGACAAATTGACAGTAGTAAGCTTCAGAAGGTGGCTCTCTTCAGAGCCAACAGGCAGCAATGTTTAAGTCTGCTGAAACTGCACCCACAGCCACCCCTTCCCTTAGGTGCTCTGTCCCAGGTAGATGGGAGTTTTATCTATAGCACCTGACTGGGACTGCTGCCTTTCTTTAGAGATGCCCTGCCCAGAGAGGAGGAATCTAGAGAGCCATTCTGGCTAAAGTGGCTTTGCAGAGCTGTGATGGGTTGCACCAAGTTCAGACTTCCTGGTGGCTTTGTTTACACTGTAAGGGGAAAACCGCCTACTCAAGTCTCAGTAATGGTGTATGCCCCTTCTCACACCAAGCTCGAGCGTCCCAGGTCGACTTCAGACTGCTGTGCTGGCGGCAAGAATTACAAGCCAGTGGACCTTAATTTGCTGGGTTCCAAGGTGTGTGGGATCTGCTGAGCTATACCACTTGGCTCCCTGGCTTCAGCCTCCTTTCCAGGGTAGTAAACAGTTCTGTCTAGCTGGCGTTCCAGGTGCCACTGGGGTATGAAAAAAGAAAAAAAAAAAAAAAAAAAAGGAAAACTGCAGCTAGCTCGTTTTCTGCCCAAATGGTCACCCAGTTTTGTGCTTGAAACCCAGGGCCCTGGTGTTGTAGGCACCTGAGGGAATCTCCTGGTCTGCATGTTGCCAAGACCATGGGAAAAGCCTAGTATTTGGGGAGGAGTGCACTGTTCCTCACTGCACAGTCCCTCATGGTTTTCTTTGACTAAGGTAGGGAGTTCCCCAAACCCTTGCACTTCTGGGCTGAGGCGATGCCCCATCCTGCTTTGGCTTACCTTCTGTGGGCTACACCCACAGTTTAACCAGTTCCAGTGAGATGAGCCTGGTACCTCAGTTGGAAATGCAGAAATCATCTGTCTTCTGCATTGAGCTGGGAGCTGCATACCGGAGCTGTTCCTATTCAGCCATCTTGCCAGCCACTTCCAAAACTGATTTTTAAACCAACAGTAAAATTGTTCAAAGAAGGATGTTACATAATGATAAAGGGTCCAATTTATGGGATGATTTAATTCTACTAAATGTATTCATACCCAACATTCAAGCATCCAGATTAATCAAACAAGTACTTCTAAATCTACAAAAATACTTAGGCAGTCATACAATAATAATGGAGAACTTTAATATCCCAGTGACAGTATTAGATAGATCATCAAGGCAGAAAACTAATGAACAAATTATCAACTTATATTTTACATGTGAACAATTGGAACTAATAGACACCTACAGAAAATTCCATCCATGAGAGTATACACATTCTTCTTATCTGCACACAGAACATATTCTGCCATAAAGCATGTCTCGATAAGCTCAAAAATGTTGAATCAAAGCAACCATACTTTTGAATTACAGTGGAATAAAATACAAGTCAATACCAAGAAGATAACTCAAAACCACACAGTTACATGGAAATAAAACAATTCACTTTTGGATGACTTTTGTGTAAACAACAAAATTTAGGCAGAAATTTAAAAAATTGAAATAAAAGAATAGAGAGAAACAATGTACCAAAAACAGCAGTAGGATGAAAGTTCATAGCACTAAGCAACAACATGAAGAAATTAGAAAGATCGGAAATTAATAATCTGACATTGCACCTAAAGGAAATACAAAAACAAGAACTAATCTCAAAGCTAACAGAAGAAAATAAATAACTAAAATCAGAGAAGAACTGAATGAAATACAGAAAATCCATACAAAAGATCAATTAAACAAAAAGCTGACTCTCTGAAAGGATAAACAAGATTGAAATACCATTAACAATAGCTGGATTAACAACAAAAAGAAGATAAAAATAAATGCAATTAGCTATGAAAAAGGTGACACTGCAATCAACCCCACAGAAATAAAAAAGACCTTCAGAGACTATTATTAACACCTCTGTGCACACAAACTTGAAAATATAGAGAGATGCATAAGTTCTTGGGACAAATAAAACCTCTGAAGACAGAATCAGGAATAAATAGAAACCTTGTACAGGCTATTAAGGAAATCCAAAATTGAATATGTCATACAAAACCTATAAACTAAAAAGACCTCTGGACCACAAGGATTCACAGTCAAATTCTACCAGACATGCAAAGAACTGGTACCAATTCTACTAAAATTATTCCAAAAAAACTGAAAAGGAGGAATTATTCTCTCTCATTCTACAAAGCTAGTCTCATTTTGATACCAATCTCTGGCAAGGACACAAGAAAAAAAGAAACTTCAGGACAGTATCTCTGATGAACATAGACACAAAATTATTGAATAAAATACTAGCAAACTAAATCCAGCAGCACATTAAAAAGTTAATTCATCATGATTGAGCAGATTTTATTCCTGAGATGTGGGGTTGCTTCAAAATATTCAAATCAATAAATTCGATTCACCACATAAACAGACTTTTTAAAAAATATAATCATTTCAACAGACCCAAAAAAACTCTTGAAAAATACAACATCTATTCATGATGAAACCCCCTCAATGAACTAGCCATCAAAGAAATATGCCACAAAATCATGAGTTGTTTATCACAACCTACATGCACTCTCAGATTGAATGGGCAAATGTTGGAAGTATACCCCTTAATAAATGGAACAAGAAAAGTATGCTCACTGTCACTACTCTTATTCTACATAATACTGCAAGTCCTAGCAAGAGAAATCAGGAAAGAGAAAGAAATAAAAGGCAACTAAATCAAAGATTTTAAACTATCTCTCTTTACTGTTGATATGATTCTATACTTAGAAAATCCTAAAGGCTATGCAAAAAGGCTCCTCAAATTGATAAACCACTTAAGTAAAATTTAAGGATATAAAATCAATGTATGAAAATCAGTAGCAGTTCTATGTACTACTAGCTACTATCTAGCTGACAGCCGAATAAAGAATGAGTCTCCGTTTCCATTAGGCACAAAAATCAAAATAGCTAGAAATACATCTAACCAGGGAGGTAAAAGATCTCTGCAAGAACTTCAAAATACTGCTGAAACGTATCATAGATGACACAAAAAAAGTCAAAAAGCATTCCATGCCCATGGATTGGAAGACTTAATCTTGTTAAAATGATCATACTGCCCAAAGTAGTATACAGATCTAACATTCTTCCTACCAAGCTACTAAGGTCATTTCTGACAAAAAAAGAAAGAGCATTTTAAAACTAATATGGAAACAAAAAGAGCCCAAATGGCCAAAACAATACTAAGCGAAAAAGAACAAAACCGGAGACATCGCATTACTCTAACTCAAACTATATCGTAAGACTACAGTAACCAAAAGAGCATGGTCCTTGTACAAAAAAGAAACATAGACCAATGGAACAAAATACAGAGCCCAGGAATAAAACTGCACACCTACAACAAGGCAATAAGAAAAGGGCTACCTACATATTCCATAAATAGTGCTGAGATAGCTGGTTAATCATATGAAGAAGAACAAAACTGGATCACTACTCCTCACCATGTACAAAAATTGACTCAGGACAGATTTAAGTCTTAAATGTAAGACCTAAAACTATAAAAATCCTAGAAGAAAGTCTAAGAAATACCATTCTAGACACTAGCCTTGGCAAATAATCTATGACTAAATCCTCAAAAGTAATTGCAACAGAAACAAAAATTGACAAATAAGACCCAATTATACTAAAGAACTTTTGCACAGCAAAAGAGACTGTCGACAGAATACACAGACAACCTACAGAAAAGGATAAAATATTCACAAACTATGCAACCAACAAATGTCAAATATCTAGAATCTATAAGAAAGTTAAACAATTTAGCAATCAATAAACAAATAACACCAATTAAAGTGGACCAAAAGGAAAACATACATGTGGCCAACAAGCATACAAAAAAAAAAAAAAAATGCCCAACATTAGCAATCATTAGAGAAATGCAAGTCAAAACCACAATGAGTTACCATTTCACACCAATCAGAATGCCTATTATTAAACATTTTAAAATAGCAGATTTTCTATAGGTTGCAAAAAAATAAAAGGGGGATCACTTACACACTGATGCAAATGTAAATTAGTTCAGCCACTGTGGAAAGCAGTTAAGAGATTTCTCAAAGAACCTGAAACAAAACTACCATTTGACCCAGCAATCTCATTACTGAGTCTATATCCAAAAGAAAATAAACCATTCTACCAAAAAGACACATGTACTTATAAGTTTGTTGCAGCATTATTCACAATAGCAAAGACATGTAATCAACCAAGGTGCCAATCAATGATGGATTGGTAAAGGAAACGTGGTACATATAAATCTTGAAATACCACACAGTCATAATAAAGAACAGAAGCATACCCTTTGGAACAACATGGATGCAGCTGGGGGCCATTATTCTAAGTAAATTATCACAGAAACAGAAAGCCAAATATTGCATGCTCTCACTTATAGGTGAGAGCTAAACATTGGGTACCCATGGACATGAAGATGGCAACAATAGATACTAGAGACTACTAAGAGGGAGTACAGGTAAGTATTAAAAAACTATTGGGTACTATGATCACTATCTGGGTGACAGCATTGATCATACTCCAAACTTCAGCATCACATGATATACCCGTGTAACAAACCTGTACATATATCCAGTGAATCTAAGGTAAAAGATAAAATTATGTGGTTTTTGTCTTTGGTTCTGTTTATATGCTGGATAAAGTGTATTGATTTGCATATGTTGAACCAGCCTTGCATCCCAGGGATGAAGCCCACTTGATCATGGTGGATAAGCTTTTTGATGTGCTGCTGGATTCGGTTTGCCAGTATTTTATTGAGGATTTTTGCATCGATGTTTATCAGGGTTATTGGTCTAAAATTCTCTTTTTGTGTGTGTGTCTCTGCCAGGCTTTGGTATCAGGATGATGTTGGCCTCATAAAATGAGTTAGAGAGGATTCCCTCTTTTCCTATTGATTGGAATATTTTCAGAAGGAATGGTACCAGCTCCTCCTTGTACCTCTGGTAGAATTCAGCTATGAATCCATCTGGTCCTGGACTTTTTTTGGTGGGTAGGCTAATAATTATTGCCTCAATTTCAGAGCCTGCTATTGGTCTATTCAGGTATTCAACTTCTTCCCAGTTTAGTGTTGGGAGAGTGTAAGTGTCCAGGAAATTATCCATTTCTTCTAGATTTTCTAGTTTATTTGTGTAGAGGTGTTTATAGCATTCTCTGATGGTAGGTTGTATTTCTGTGGGGTCGGTGGTGATATCCCCTTTATCATTTTTTATTATGTCTATTTGATTATTCTCTCTTTTCTTCTTTATTAGTCTTGCTAGCGGTCTATCAATTTTGTTGACCTTTTCAAAAATCAGCTCCTGGATTCATTGTTTTTTTTAAGGGTTTTTTGTGTCTCCATTTCCTTCAGTTCTGCTCTGATCTTAATTATGTCTTGTCTTCTGCTAGCTTTTGAATGTGTTTGCCCTTGCTTCTCTAGTTCTTTTAATCGTGATGTTATGGTGTCAATTTTAGATCTTTCCAGCTTTCTCTTGTGGGCATTTAGTGCTATAAGTTTCCTTCTACACACTGCTTTAAATGTGTCCCAGAGATTCTGGTATGTTGTATCTTTGTTCTCATTGGTTTCAAAGAACATCTTTATTTCTGCCTTCATTTGGTTATGTACCCAGTAGTCATTCAGGAGCAGGTTGTTCAGTTTCCATGTAATTGAGCAGTTTTGATTGAGTTTCTTAGTCCTGAGTTCTAGTTTGATTGCACTGTGATCTGAGAGACAGTTTGTTATAATTTCTGTAACAAACTGAGAAGCTAGAAAAAAAGTAGAAAAGGAAAAACATAACTATAAGTTGGCTTTTTGAAAAGATAAAATTGATGAACCTTAAGCTAGAATTTGAAAAAGAGGGAAGACTCAAATAAAATTAAAGTGAAGGAGGAGACATTATAACTCATACCACAGAAATACAAAGAATTATAACAGGGAATTATAAATAATTATACATTAAAAGTTGAAAATTTTAGAAGACATGGATAAATTCTCAGAAACATATTGCTTACCAAGATTAAACCTCAAAGAAATAAAATCTGAGCAGACTAATTAACAAGTAAGAGGAAATCAAATCAGTAATCAAAACTTCCCAATGTTTATTGCTATAAAGTTTCCTCTTAGAACTGCTTTTACTGTGTCTTATATATTCTAGTATGTTGTGTTTTCCTTTTCATTTGTCTCAACAATTTTAAAATTTATTGTAAAGCTTCTACATTGACTCATTGTTTATTTATCAGTATGTTGTTTAATTTTTATGTATTCATAGGTTCTGCTGTTTCTCCTGTTATGTCTAGTTTTATATCACTGTGATAAAATATACTTCATTTATTTTTATCATAAATTTTTAAGATGTATTTTGTGGTATAACGTATAAACTATCCTGCAAAATGTTTCATGAGCAGTTGAGAATAATGTGTATTCATCATCTTTTAAATGGAATGCTCTGGATATGTCAAATTCATATGGTCTATTTTGCAGTTTAATTCCCTTGATTCATTTTGATTTTCTGTGTAGATGATCTGCCCACTGATGACGGTGAGGTGTTGAAGTTCCCTACTATTGTTGTATTGCAGTCTCTCTCTCCTTTTAGATCTATTAATATTTGTTTTATATATTTAGGTGCTCCAATATTATGTGTCTGTATAACTATGATTATCATAACTTCTTGCTGAATTGACCCATTTTATTACATAATAAACTTTTTTGTCTATTTTGCAGCCTTTGATTTAAGATATGTTTTATCTGACATAAGCAGGGCTACACCTGCTCTTTTTTGATTTTCATTTGCATAGAATACCTTTTTTCATCTGTTTACTTTTATTCTATGGGTGTCCCTACAGGTGAAGATAATCTCCATCTTATAGGCAGCATATAGTTGTACCTTGTCTTTTATTGATTCAATTACCCTATATCTCTTGATTGAATAATTCAAAAAATTTGCATTAATTATTGTGAGGGGGCCCAAGATGGCCTAATGGGAACAGCTCCAGCCTCCAGCTCCCAGCATGAGTGACACAGAAGAAGGGTGATTTCTGCATTTTCAATTGAGGTACCGGGTTCATCTCACTAGGGTGAGTCAGACAGTTGGTGCTGGTCCACAGTTGCAGCCCGACAAGCGAGAGCTAAAGCAGGGTGAAGCATCACCTCACCTGGGAAGCACAAGGGGGAAGGAAATTATTTTTCCTAGCCAAAGGAAATTGAGACACATAACACCTGGAAAATCGGGTAACTCCCACCCTAATACTGCACTTTACCAAGGGTCTTAGCAAATGGCACACCAGGAGATTATATCCCACACCTGGCCCAGAGAGTCCCATGCCCATGGAGCCTCAATCATTGCTAGCACAACAGTCTGAGATCTAACTGCAAGGCAGCAGAGAGGCTGGGGGAGGGACACCCACTATTGCTGAGGCTTAAGTAGGTAAACAAAGCCACTCTGAAGATCAAACTGGGTGTAACACACTGCAGCTCAAGGAGGCCTGCCTGCCTCTGTAGACTCCACCTCTGGGGAGAGGGCATAGCTAAACAAAAAGCAGTAGAAACCTCTGCAGATGTAAAAGTCCCTGGTTCTCCCAGCATGGAGGTTGAGATATGAGAACTGACAGACTGCCTGCTCAAGTGGGTCCATGACCCCTGAGTAGCCTAAGTGGGAGACATCCCCCACTAGGTGCAGACTGACACCTCACACCTCACACGGCTGGGTACACCCTTGAGACAAAGCTTCCAGAGCAAGAATCAGACAGCAATACTTGCTGTTCAGCAATATTCTATCCTCTGCAGCCTCCACTGCTGATACCCAGGCAAACAGGGTCTGGAGTGGACCTCAAGCAAACTCCAACAGACCTGCAGCTGAGGGTCCCGACTGTCAGAAGGAAAACTAACAAACAGAAAGGACACCCACACCAAAATTCCATCAGTACTTCACCATCATCAAAGACTAAAGGCAGATACAACCACATAGATGGGGAAAAAGCAGTGCAGAAAAGCTGGAAATTCAAAAAATCAGAGCTCATCTCCCCCTCCAAGGGAACGCAACTCAACACCAGCAATAGAACAAAGCTGTATGGAGAATTACTTTGATGAGTTAAGAGAAGAAGGCTTCAGTGGATCAAACTTCTCAGAGCTAAAGTAAGAACTATGTAACCAGAGCAAAGAAACTAAAAATCTTGAAAAAAGAATGGATGAATGGATAACTAGAATAATCAATGCAGAGAAGACCTTAAAAGAACTGATAGAGATGAAAACCATGACACGAGAACTATGTGACAAAAGCACAAGCTTTAGTAATGGACTCGATCAACTGGAAGAAAGACTATCAGTGATTGAAGATCAAAAGAATGAAATGAAGCAAGAAGAGAAGTGTAGAGAAAAAAGAGTAAAAGGAAATGAACAAAGCCTCCAAGAAATATGGGATTATGTGAAAAGACCAAATCTACGTCTGATTGGTGTGCCTGAAAGTGATGGGGAAAATGAAACCAAGTTGGAAAACACTCTGCTGGGCATGATCCAGGAGAACTTCTCCAATCTAGTAAGACAGGTCAACACACAAATTCAGGAAATACGGAGAATGCCACAAAGATATTCTTTGAGAAGAGCAACTTCAAGACACATAATTGTCAAATTCACAAAAGTTGAAGTGAAGGAAAAAATGTTAAGGGCAGCCAGAGAGAAAGGTCGGGTTATCCACAAAGGGAAGCCCATCAGAGTACCAGCAGATCTCTCAGCAGAAACTCTACAAGCCAGAAGAGTGGGTGACAATATTCAACATTCTTAAAGAAAAGAAGTTTCAACCCAGAATTTCATATTCAGCCAAACTAAGTATCATAAGTAAAGGAGAAAAAAATCTTTTGCAGACAAGCAAATGCTTAGAGATTTTGTCACCCCCAGTCCTGCCCTACAAGAGATCCTGAAGGACGCACTGAACATGGAAAGGAACAACAGTTACCACCCATTGCAAAAACATGCCAAAGTGTAAAGTCCATTGAAGCTAGGAAGAAACTGCATCAACTAGTGAACAACATAACCAGCTAATATCATAATGACAGGATCAAGTTCACACATAACAATATTAACCTTAAATGTAAATGGACTAAATGGTCCAATTAAAAGACACAGACTGGCAAATTGGATAAAGAGTCAAGACCCATCAGTTTGATGTATTTAGGAGACCCATCTCACACGCAGACACCTAGGCTCAAAATCAAGGGATGGAGGAAGATCTACCAAGCAAATGGAAAACAAAAACAAGTAGGAGTTGCAATCCTACTATCTGATAAAACAGACTTTAAACCATCAAAGATCAAAAGAGACAAAGAAGGCCATTACATAATGGTAAAGGGATTAATTCATCAGGAAGAGCTAACTATCCTAAATATATATGCACCCAAAACAGGAGCACCCATATTCATAAAGCAAGTCCTTAGAGACTTACAAAGAGACTTAGACTTCCATACAATAGTAATGGGAGGCTTCAACATCCCACTGTCAACATTAGACAGATCAACGAGACAGAAAGTTAACAAGGATATCCAGGAATTGAACTTAATTCTACATCAAGCGGACCTAATAGACATCTACAGAACTCTCCACCCCAAATCGACAGGTACCATCCTAGTGAGATATGAGGTTCTGCCGAGTGATGAGTTTCACTGTGGCAGGCCCAGTACTGGGTTACTTCTTCTTTCTCAAGCAAATGGTGGTGTGCTGCCTGTAGTTTGGGGAGGGGTGATGTGGACAACCTCATGGTTGCTGATGCAGTGTGGGATCACACCAGGAACTCACTGCCACTGAGACCAGCACAGCACTAGGATATGCATATGTGAATGTAAAAGTAGTTGAGACAAGTCTCAGTCAATTTAGAAAGTTTGTTTTGCCAAGATCAAGGATGCACCCATGAGACAGCCTTAGGAAGCCCTGATGACATGTGCCCAAGGTGGTAGGAGCATGGCTTGTTTATATACGTTTTAGGTAGACATGAAATATCAATCAATATCTGTAAGATATATATTGGTTCAGTCTGGAAATGCAGGATAATTCAAAGCAGGGGCCTTTCAGGTCATAAGTAGATACGAGAGAAAGGGTTCTATTCTTTGAGTCTGTAATGAGACACTTATTGAAAACACAATTTACATTTACATGTGATGAGGGTAGAGGAATAGTCACTTATGTCTTAGATTGCCTTAATGAATCTGTTGCATTTTTACATAAATAGTATTGCAAAGGAAGCAATCAGATATGCATTTGTCTCAGGTAAGCAGAAGGTTGACTGAGTTCTGTCTGTCCTTCATCCCTCGCCTGTGAAGATAAGCTATTAATCCATACTGCCAGGTTGAAATTCAACAAAACTGTTTCAGGCTAAAGATCTTGAGGCCCACAAAAACTCCCTTGTGGACAAACTGTGAAGGACCACATCTACACCAACATCTATTGTTTTTGACTTTTTAATAATGGTAATTCTTGTAGTAGTAAGGTCATATCTGTCTCATTGTAGTTTTAATTTGCATTTCTCTGATGATTAGTAATGTTGAGCATTTTTCTTAGGTTTGTTGGGCATTTGTATATCTTCTTTTAATAAATGTCTGTTTATATCTTTTGACCACTTTTTTAATGGGATTTTTTTTTTCTTGGTGATTTGTTTATATTTTTGCAGATTCTGAATACTAGTTCTTTGTCAGATGCGTAGTTTGCAAAAATTTTCTTCTATTCTGCAGATTGTCTGTTTACTGTGTTGATTACTTCTTTTACTGTGCAGACAGGAGCTTTTTAGGTCTCATTCATTTATTTTTGTTTTCGTTGCATTTGCCTTTAAGGTCTAAGTTGTGAATTATTTGCTTAGGCTGATGTCTAGAAGAGGTTTTTCAACCTTCATTTCCAGAGTTTTTATAGTTTCAGGTCTTATATTTAAGTCTTTGATCCATCTTGAGCTGTTTTTTTTTTATATGGTGAGAGACAAGGATTCAGTTTCATTTTTCTACATGTGGCTTGCCAGTTTTCCCAGCACGATTTGTTAAATAAGGTGTCCATTCCCCAATTTATGTTTTTGTTCGCTTTGTCAAAGATCAGTTGGCTGTACATATTGAGCTTTATTTCTGGGTTCTCTATCCTGTTCCATTGCTCTATGTACCCACTTTTATACCAGTACCATGTTGTTTTGGTAACTATAGCCTTGTCGCATACTTTAAAGTCGGGTAATGTGATGCCTCCAGATTTGTTATTTTTCTTAAGATTGTTTTGGCTATCTGAGCTCTTTTATGGTTCCATACAAATTTTAGGATTTTTTTTTCTAATTTTCTGAAAAATTATGTTGATATTTTGATGGCAATTACATTTAATCTGGAGATTGTTTTGGGCAGTGTGATCATTTTCACAGTATTGGTTCTTCTGATCCATGAACATGGGCTGTGTTTTCATTTGTTTGTGTCATCTGTGATTTCTTTCAGCAGTGTTTTGCAGTTCTCCTTTTAGAAATCTTCTACTTCTTTGGTTATGCATATTACTAGGTATTTTATTTTTGTGCAGCTGTTGTAAAGGGGACTGCATTCTCAGTTTGTTTCTCAGCTTGGTCTTTGTTGGTATGTAGCAGTGCTACTAATTTGTTTACATTGATTTTGTAACCCGAAACTACTGAATTTGTTTATCAAATCTAAGAGTCTTTTGGAGGAGTATTTAGGATTTTCTAGGTATGCAATCAAATCATCTGCAAAGAGTAACGATTTGACTTCCTCTTTTCCAATTTTGATGCAGTTAATTTTTTATTGCTTGCCTAAATGCTCTTATTGTACTTCCCAAATTATGTTGAATAGAAGTGGAGAAAGTGCACATCCTTGCCTTGTTCCTGTTGTCGGGGGAATGCTTTCAACTTTTCCCCACTCAGTATAATGTTGGTTGTGGGTTTGTCACATATGGCTTTTAGTACTTTTATGTAGGTCTCCTCTATCTTAGTTACTTGAGAGATTTTATTATAATGGAGAGCTGGGTTTTGTTGAATGCTTTTCTGCATCTTTTGAAATGATCACATGGTTTTTGGTTGTACTCCTGTTTGTATGTTTTTACCACATTTATTACTTGAACATGTTAAAACATCCCTACATCCTAGGGATAAAACCCACTTGATCATAATGAATTATCTTTTTGATGTGCTGTTGAATTCAATTGGCTAGTATTTTGTTGAAGATTTTTGCACCTATGTTCATCAGGGAAATTGGTCTGTAGTTTTCTTTTTTGTTGTGTCCTTTTCTGGTTTGGAATCAGAGTGATACTACATTCATGGAATAATTTAGGAAGGATTCCTTCTTTCTCAATCTTTAGGAATACTTTCAGGAGGTTTGGTACCAAGACATCTTTGAATATCTGGTGGAATTCCACCGTGAATTTATCCAGTCCTGGGCCTTTTGGTTGTTGGCAATTTTTTAATTACTGATTTGATCTTCTTGTTTATTATTGGTCTGTCCAAGGTTTCTATTTTTTCCTAATTTAACCCAGGAATTTATCCATTTTCCTTTTTCTAAATTTTACTTTAGGTTATGGGACATAAGTGCAGAATGTGCAGCTTTCTTACATAGGTATACATGTGCAATGGTGGTTTGCTGCACCTATCAACCCATCATCTAGGTTCTAAGCCTCACATGTTTTAGGTGCTTGTCCTAATGCTCTCCCTCTCCTTGACCTCCAACCCCTGACAGGCCCCGGTGTGTGATGTTCTCCTCCCTGTGTCCATGTGTTCTCAGTGTTCAACTCCCACTTATGAGTGAGATTATATGGTGTTTGGTTTTCTCTTCCTGTGTTAGTTTGTTGAGAATGATGGCTTCCAGCCTCATCCGTGTCCCTGCAAAGGACATGAACTCATTCCTTTTTATGGCTGTATAGTATTCCATGGTGTAGATATGCTACATTTACTAGTTTGTGTGCATAAAGGTGTTCATAGTAGTCTTGAATGATCTTTGTCTTTCTGTGGTGTCAGTTTTAATGTCTTCAGTTTTATTTCTAATTGAGCTTATTTTCATCTTCTCTATTCTTGGTTAATCTAGCTAATGGTCTACCAATTTTGTTTATTTTTTCAAGGAACCAGATTTTTTTTTTTTTTTTCCAGGAGTCTTAAACTAAATTTTTAATTTTTCTGGGCATTCAGCCCAGATTGATTTAACTTTATTATTATTATTATTATTATTATTATTATTATTATTATTATACTTTAAGTTCTAGGGTACATGTGCACAACGTGCGGGTTTGTTACATATATATACCTGTGCCATGTTGGTGTGCTGCACCCGTCAACTCATCAGCATTCATCAACTCGTCATTTACATCAGATATAACTCCCAATGCCATCCCTACCCCTCCCGCCTCCCGATAATAGGTCCCGGTGTGTGATGTTCCCCTTCCCGAGTCCAAGTGATCTCATTGTTCAGTTCCCACCTATGAGTGAGAACATGCGGTGTTTGGTTTTCTGTTCTTGCCATAGTTTGCTGAGAATGATGGTTTCTAGCTGCATCCATGACCCTAAAAAGGACACAAACTCATCCCTTTTTATGGCTGCATAGTATTTCATGGTGTATGTGTGCCACATTTTCTTAATCCAGTCTGTCACTGATGGACATTTGGGTTGATTCCATGTCTTTGCTATTGTGAATAGTGCTGCAATAAACATACGTGTGCATGTGTCTTTATAGCAGCATGATTTATAGTCCTTTGGGTATATATCCAGTAATGGGATGGCTAGGTCATATGGTATTTTTAGTTCTGGATCCTTGAGGAATCCCCACACTGTTTTCCACAATGGTTGAACTAGTTTACAATCCCACCAGCAGTGTAAAAGTGTTCCTATTTCTCCACATCCTCTTCAGCACCTGTTGTTTCCTGACTTTTAAATGATTGCCATTCTAACTGGTGTGAGATGGTATCTCATTGTGGTTTTGATTTGCATTTCTCTGATGGCGAATGATGATGAGCATTTTTTCATGTGTCTGTTGGCTGTATGCATTTCTTCTTTTGAGAAATGTCTGTTCATATCCTTTGCCCACTTTTTGATGGGGTTGTTTTTTTCTTGTAAATTTGTTTGAGTTCTTTGTAGGTTCTGGATATTAGCCCTTTGTCAGATGAGTAGGTTGCAAAAATTTTCTCCCATTCTGTAGGTTGCCTGTTCACTTTGATGGTAGTTTCTTTTGTTGTGCAGAAGCTCTTTAGTTTAATTAGATTCCATTTGTCAAATTTGGCTTTTGTTGCCATTGCTTTTGGTGTTTTAGACATGAAGTCCTTGCCCATGCCTATGTCCTGAATGGTACTACCCAGATTTTCTTCTAGGGTTTTCATGGTATTAGGTCTAACATTTAAGTCTCTAATCCATCTTGAATTAATCTTCGTATAAGGAGTAAGGAAAGGATCCAGTTTCAGCTTTCTACTTATGGCTAGCCAATTTTCCCAGCACCATTTATTAAATAGGGAATCCTTTCCCCATTTCTTGTTTCTCTCAGGTTTGTCAAAGATCAGATGGCTGTAGATGTGTGGTATTATTTCTGAGGACTCTGATCTGTTCCATTGGTCTATATCTCTGTTTTGGTACCAGTACCATGCTGTTTTGGTTACTGTAATCTTTCAGTATAGTTTGAAGTCAGGTAGCATGATGCCTCCAGCTTTGTTCTTTTGACTTAGGATTGTCTTGGCAATGCGGGGTTTTTTTTTTGGTTCTATATGAACTTTAAAGCAGTTTTTTTCCAATTCTGTGAAGAAAGTCATTGGTAGCATAATGGGGATGGCATTGAATCTATAAATTACCTTGAGCAGCATGGCCATTTTCACGATATTGATTCTTCCTATCCATGAGCATGGTATGTTCTTCCATTTGTTTGTGTCCTCTTTTATTTCACTGAGCAGTGGTTGCTAGTTCTCCTTGAAGAGGTCCTTTACATCCCTTGTAAGTTGGATTCCTAGGTATTTTATTCTCTTTGAAGCAATTGTGAATGGAAGTTCATTCCTGATTTGGCCCTCTATTTGTTTGTTACTGGTGTTTAAGAATGCTTGTGAGTTTTGTACATCAATTTAGCATCCTGAGACTTTGCTGAAGTTGCTTATCACCTTAAGGAGATTTTGGGCTGAGACAATGGGGTTTTCTAAATATACAATCATATCATCTGCAAAAAGGGATAATTTGACTTCTTCTTTTCCTAACTGAATACCTTTATTTCTTTCACTTGCCTGATTGCCCTAGCCAGAACTTCCAACACTATGTTGAATAGGAGTGGTGAGAGAGGGCATCCCTGTCTTGTGCTGGTTTTCAAAGGGAACGTTTCCAGTTTTTGCCCATTCAGTATGGTATTGACTGTGGGTTTCTCATAAATAGTTCTTATTATTTTGAGATACGTTCCATCAATATCGAACTTATTGAGAGTTTTTAGCATGAAGGGCTGTTGAATTTTGTCAAAGGCCTTTTCTGCATCTGCTGAAGTCATCATGTGGTTTTTGTCTTTGGTTCTGTTTATATGCTGGATTATGTTTATTCATTTGTGTACGTTGAACCAGCCTTGCATCCCAGGGATGAAGTCCACTTGATCATGGTGGATAAGCTTTTTGATATGTTGCTGGTTTCAGTTTGCCAGTATTTTATGGAGGATTTTTGCATCAATGTTCATCAGGGCTTTTGGTCTAAAATTCTCTTTTTTTTGTTGTGTCTCTGCCAGGCTTTGGTATCAGAATGATGTTGGCCTCATAAAATGAGTTAGGGAGGATTCTCTTTTTTTGTATTTATTGGGATAGTTTCAGAAAGAATGGTACCAGCTCCTCCTTGTACCTCCTGTAGAATTCAGCTGTGATTCCGTCTGGTCCTGGATTTTTTGTGGTTGGTAGGCTATTAATTATTACCTCAATTCCGAACTTGCTATTGGTCTGTTCAGGGATTCAAATTCTTCCTGGTTTAGTCTTGGGAGAGTGTAAGTGTCCAAGAAAATATCCATGTCTTCTAGATTTTCTAGTTTATTTGCGTAGAGGTGTTTATAATATTCTCTGATCGTAATTTGTATTTCTGTGAGGTCTGTGGTGATATCCCCTTTATCTTTTTTTGTGTGTGTGACTATTTGATTCTTATGTCTTTTCTTCTTTATTAGTCTTGCTAGCAGTCTATCAATTTTGTTGATTTTTTCAAAAAACCAACTCCTGGATTCACTGGTTTTTTGGAAGGTTTTTTGTTTCTCTATGTCCTTCAGTTCTGTTCTGATCTTAGTTATTTCTTGCCTTCTGGTAGCTTTTGAATATGTTTGCTCTTGCTTCTCTAGTTCTTTTAATTGTGATGTTAGAATGTCAATTTTAGATCTTTCCTGCTTTCTCTTGTGGGCATTTAGTGCTATAAATTTCCCTATACACACTGCTTTAAATGTGTCCCAGAGATTCTGGTATGTTGTATCTTTGTTCTCATTGGTTTCAAAGAACATCTTTATTTCTGCTTTCATTTCGTTATGTACCCAGTAGTCATTCAGGAGCAGGTTGTTCCGTTTCCATGTGGTTGAGCGGTTTTGATTGAGTTTCTTAGTCCTGAGTTCTAGTTTGATTGCACTGTGGTCTGAGACACAGTTCGTTATAATTTCTGTTCTTTTACATTTGCTGAGGAGTGCTTTACTTCCAATTATGTGGTCAATTTTGGAGTAAGTGCGATGTGGTGCTGAGGAGAATGTATATTCTGTTGATTTTGGGTGGAGAGTTCTGTAGATGTCTATTCGGTCCACTTGATGTAGAATTGAGTTCAATTCCTGGATATCCTTGTTAATTTTCTGTCTCGTTGATCTGTCTAATGTTGACAGTGGGATGTTGAAGTCTCCCATTATTATTGTATGGGAGTCTAAGTCTCTTTGTAATTCTCTAAGGACTTGCTTTATGAATCTGGGTGCTACTGTATTGGTTGCATATATATTTAGGATAGTTAGCTCTTCCTGATGAATTGATCCCTTTACCATTATGTAATGTCCTTGTTTCTCTCTTTTGATCTTTGATGGTTTAAAGTCTGTTTTATCAGATACTAGGATTGCAACCCCTGCTTTTCTTTGTTCTCCATTTGCTTGGTAGATCTTCCTCCATCCCTTTATTTTGAGCCTATGTGTGTCTCTGCGTGTGAGATGGGTCTCCTGAATACATCAAACTGATGCTTCTTGACTCTTTATCCAATTTGATAGTCTGTGTCTTTTAATTGTACCATTTCGTCCATTCACATTTAAAGTTAATATTGTTATGTGTGAACTTGATCCTGTCATTGTGAAATTTTATTTTTTTTTTATTTTTTTTTTTTTAGCAGAGAATCAGAATAATTTTATTGAATGATTAGAGATGAGCCAGACATTTACTGGAGAATTTTGTCAGAGTAGTATAAGAGGACCAGAGGACTTCCAGGTAAATGAAACAGCATTTTAACAAAGGCATAGATCTGTGATTAATGAGTCATCTGTTTTCCCTTTCTTGTAAAGAGTACATTTACATTTGAATTCTTTTTTTTTTTTTTTTTTTTTTTGAATGGCAAAGTGAAAGTTCTTCCAGGTAGTTTTAATGATTTCATTTTGGTCGAATTTATTGAACAGTTTTAATATGAAATTATGTTCTTGTAGGAAATTGGTAAAATCAGAATTAAAATAGTATTTTATAGTAGAAAAGGTACTGGCTGGAAGCCGAGAGACCTGATGTGATCCTGGCTCTCCCAATATATTTCTTTTTTTATTTATTTATTTTTTTTTTTATTATACTTTAAGTTCTAGGGTACATGTGCATAACGTGCAGGTTTGTTACATATGTATACTTATGCCATGTTGGTGTGCTGCACCCATCAACTCGTCAGCACCCATCAATTCATCATTTATATCATGTATAACTCCCCAATGCAATCCCTCCCTCCTTCCCCCTCCCCCCTCCCCATGATAGGCCCCAGTGCGTGATGTTCCCCTTCCCGAGTCCAAGTGATCTCATTGTTCAGTTCCCACCTATGAGTGAGAACATGCGGTATTTGGTTTTCTGTTCTTGTGATAGTTTGCTAAGAATGATGGTTTCTAGCTGCATCCATGTCCCTACAAAGGACGCAAACTCATCCTTTTTTATGGCTGCATAGTATTCCATGGTGTATATGTGCCACATTTTCTTAATCCAGTCTGTCACAGATGGACATTTGGGTTGATTCCAAGTCTTTGCTATTGTGAATAGTGCCGCAATAAACATACGTGTGCATGTGTCTTTGTAGTAGAATAATTTATAATCCTTTGGGTATATACCCAGTAGTGGGATGGCTGGGTCATATGGTACATCTAGTTCTAGATCCTTGAGGAATTGCCATACTGTTTTCCATAATGGTTGAACTAGTTTACAATCCCACCAACAGTGTAAAAGTGTTCCTATTTCTCCACATCCTCTCCAACACCTGTTGTTTCCTGACTTCTTAATGATTGCCATTCTAACTGGTGTGAGATGGTATCTCATTGTGGTTTTGACTTGCATTTCTCTGATGGCGAGTGACGATGAGCATTTTTTCATGTGTCTATTGGCTGTATGAATATCTTCTTTTGAGAAATGTCTGTTCATATCCTTTCCCCACTTTTTGATGGGGTTGTTTGTTTTTTTCTCGTATATTTGTTTGAGTTCTTTGTAGATTCTGGATATTAGCCCTTTGTCAGATGAGTAGGTTGCAAAAATTTTCTCCCATTCTGTAGGTTGCCTGTTCACTCTGATGGTAGTTTCTTTTGCTGTGCAAAAGCTCTTTAATTTAATTAGATCCCATTTGTCAATTTTTGCTTTTGCTGCCGTTGCTTTTGGTGTTTTAGACATGAAGTCCTTGCCCATGCCTATGTCCTGAATGGTACGACCTAGATTTTCTTCTAGGGTTTTTATGGTATTAGGTCTAACATTTAAGTCTCTAATCCATCTTGAATTAATCTTCGTATAAGGGGTAAGGAAAGGATCCAGTTTCAGCTTTCTACTTATGGCTAGCCAATTTTCCCAGCACCATTTATTAAATAGGGAATCCTTTCCCCATTTCTTGTTTCTCTCAGGTTTGTCAAAGATCAGATGGCTGTAGATGTGCGGTATTATTTCTGAGGACTCTGTTCTGTTCCATTGGTCTATAGCTCTGTTTTGGTACCAGTACCATGCTGTTTTGGTGACTGTAGCCTTGTAGTATAGTTTGAAGTCAGGTAGCGTGACGCCTCCAGCTTTGTCCTTTTGACTTAGGATTGTCTTGGCAATGCGGGCTCTTTTTTGGTTCCATATGAACTTTAAAGCAGTTTTTTCCAATTCTGTGAAGAAACTCATTGGCAGCTTGATGGGGATGGCATTGAATCTATAAATAACCTTGGGCAGTATGGCCATTTTCACGATATTGATTCTTCCTATCCATGAGCATGGTATGTTCTTCCATTTGTTTGTGTCCTCTTTGATTTCACTGAGCAGTGGTTTGTAGTTCTCCTTGAAGAGGTCCTTTACATCCCTTGTAAGCTGGATTCCTAGGGATTTTATTCTCTTTGAAGCAATTGTGAATGGAAGTTCATTCCTGATTTGGCTATCTGCTTCTCTGTTACTGGTGTATAAGAATGCTTGTGATTTTTGCACATTAATTTTGTATCCTGAGACTTTGCTGAAGTTGCTTATCAGCTTAAGGAGATTTTGGGCTGAGACGATGGGGTTTTCTAAATATACAATCATGTCATCTGCAAACAGGGACAATTTGACTTCTTGTTTTCCTAACTGGATACCCTTGATTTCTTTCTCTTGCCTGATTGCCCTAGCCAGAACTTCCAACACTATGTTGAATAGGAGTGGTGAGAGAGGGCATCCCTGTCTTGTGCCAGTTTTCAAAGGGAATTTTTCCAGTTTTTGCCCATTCAGTATGATATTAGCTGTGCGTTTGTCATAAATGGCTCTTATTATTTTGAGATACGTTCCATCAATACCGAATTTATTGAGCGTTTTTAGCATGAAGGGCTGTTGAATTTTGTCAAAAGCCTTTTCTGCATCTATTGAGACAATCATGTGGTTCTTGTCTTTGGTTCTGTTTATATGCTGGATTACGTTTATTGATTTCCGAATGTTGAACCAGCCTTGCATCCCAGGGATGAAGCCCACTTGATCATGGTGGACAAGCTTTTTGATGTGCTGCTGAATCCGGTTTGCCAGTATTTTATTGAGAATTTTTGCATCAATGTTCATCAGGGATATTGGTCTAAAATTCTCTTTTTTTGTTGTGTCTCTGCCAGGCTTTGGTATCAGGATGATGTTGGCCTCAAAAAATGAGTTAGGGAGGATTCCCTCTTTTTCTATTGATTGGAATAGTTTCAGAAGGAATGGTACCAGCTCCTCCTTGTACCTCTGGTAGAATTCAGCTGTGAATCCAACTGGTCCTGGACTTTTTTTGGTGGGTAGGCTTTTAATTGTTGCCTCAATTTCAGAGCCTGCTATTGGTCTATTCAGGGATTCAACTTCTTCCTGGTTTAGCCTTGGGAGAGTGTAAGTGTCCAGGAAATTATCCATTTCTTCTAGATTTCCTAGTTGATTTGCGTAGAGGCGTTTATAGTATTCTCTGATGGTAGTTTGTATTTCTGTGGGGTCAGTGGTGATACCCCCTTTACCATTTTTTATTGCATCTATTTGATTCCTCTCTCTTTTCTTCTTTATTAGCCTTGCTAGGGGTCTGTCAATTTTGTTGATCTTTTCAAAAAACCAACTCCTGCATTCATTGATTTTTTGGAGGGTTTTTTGTGTCTCTATCTCCTTCAGTTCGGCTCTGATCTTAGTTATTTCTTGCCTTCTGCTAGCTTTTGAATGTGTTTGCTCTTGCCTCTCTAGTTCTTTTAATTGTGATGTTAGAGTGTCAATTTTAGATCTTTCCTGCTTTCTCTTGTGGGCATTTAGTGCTATAAATTTCCCTCTACACACTGCTTTAAATGTGTCCCAGAGATTCTGGTATGTTGTATCTTTGTTCTCATTGGTTTCAAAGAACATCTTTATTTCCGCTTTCATTTTGTTATGTATCCAGTAGTCATTCAGGAGCAGGTTGTTCAGTTTCCATGTAGTTGAGCGGTTTTGATTGAGTTTCTTCGTCCTGAGTTCTAGTTTGATTGCACTGTGGTCTGAGAGACAGTTTGTTATAATTTCTGTTCTTTTACATTTGCTGAGGAGTGCTTTACTTCCAATTATGTGGTCAATTTTGGAATAAGTGCGATGTGGTGCTGAGAAGAATGTGTATTCTGTTGATTTGGGGTGGAGAGTTCTATAGATGTCTATTAGGTCCGCTTGGTGCAGAGATGAGTTCAATTCCTGGATACCCTTGTTAACTTTCTGTCTCGTTGATCTGTCTAATGTTGACAGCGGAGTATTGAAGTCTCCCATTATTATTGTATGGGAGTCTAAGTCTCTTTGTAAGTCCCTAAGGACTTGCTTTATGAATCTGGGTGCTCCTGTATTGGGTGCATATATATTTAGGAGAGTTAGCTCTTCCTGTTGAATTGATCCCTTTACCATTATGTAATGGCCTTCTTTGTCTCTTTTGATCTTTGATGGTTTAAAGTCTGTTTTATCAGAGACAAGGATTGCAACCCCTGCTTTTTTTTGTTCTCCATTTGCTTGGTAGATCTTCCTCCATCCCTTTATTTTGAGCCTATGTATGTCTCTGCATGTGAGATGGGTCTCCTGAATACAGCAGACTGATGGGTCTTGACTCTTTATCCAGTTTGCCAGTCTGTGTCTTTTAATTGGAGCATTTAGTCCATTAACATTTAAGGTTAATATTGTTATGTGTGAACTTGATCCTGCCATTAGATATTAACTGGTTATTTTGCTCGTTAGTTGATGCAGTTTCTTCCTAGCCTCGATGGTCTTTACATTTTGGCATGTTTTTGCGATGGCTGGTACCGGTTGTTCCTTTCCATGTTTAGGGCTTCCTTCAGGGTCTCTTGTAAGGCAGGCCTGGTGGTGACAAAATCTCTAAGCATTTGCTTATCTGTAAAGGATTTTATTTCTCCTTCACTTATGAAACTTAGTTTGGCTGGATATGAAATTCTGGGTTGAAAATTCTTTTCTTTAAGAACGTTGAATATTGGCCCCCACTCTCTTCTGGCTTGTAGAGTTTCTGCCGAGAGATCTGCTGTTAGTCTGATGGGCTTCCCTTTGTGGGTAACCCGACCTTTCTCTCTGGCTGCCCTTAAGATTTTTTCCTTCATTTCAACTTTGGTGAATCTGGCAATTATGTGTCTTGGAGTTGCTCTTCTGGAGGAGTATCTTTGTGGCGTTCTCTCTATTTCCTGAATTTGAATGTTGGCCTGCCCTACTAGGTTGGGGAAATTCTCCTGGATGATTTCCTGAAGAGTGTTTTCCAACTTGGTTCCATTTTCCCCCTCACTTTCAGGCACCCCAATCAGGCGTAGATTTGGTCTTTTTACGTAATCCCATACTTCTTGCAGGCTTTGCTCATTTCTTTTTCTTCTTTTTTCTTTTGGTTTCTCTTCTCGCTTCATTTCATTCATTTGATCTTCAATCGCTGATACTCTTTCTTCCAGTTGATCGAGTCGGTTACTGAAGCTTGTGCATTTGTCACGTATTTCTCGTGTCATGGTTTTCATCTCTGTCATTTCGTTTATGATCTTCTCTGCATTAATTAGTCTAGCTGTCAATTCTTCCACTCTTTTTTCAAGATTTTTAGTTTCTTTGCGCTGGGTACATAATTCCTCCTTTAGCTCTGATAAGTTTGATGGACTGAAGCCTTCTTCTCTCCTCTCATCCAAGTCATTCTCTGACCAGCTTTGATCCGTTGCTGGCGATGGGCTGTGCTCCTTTGTAGGGGGAGATGCGCTCTTATTTTTTGAATTTCCAGCTTTTCTGCCCTGCTTCTTCCCCATCTTTGTGGTTTTTTCTGTCTCTGGTCTTTGATGGTGGTGACGTACTGATGCGGTTTTGGTATAGGTGTCCTTCCTGTTTGATAGTTTTCCTTCTGACAGTCAGAAGGACTGTCTGTTGGTCTGTTGGAGATTGCTTGAGGTCCACTCCAGACCCTGTTTGCCTGGGTATCAGCAGCAGAGGTTGCCGAAGATAGAATATTGCTGAACAGCGAGTGTACCTGTCTGATTCTTCCTTTGGAAGTTTCCTCTCAGGGGTGTACTCCACCCTGTGAGGTGTGGGGTGTCAGACTGCCCCTAGTGGGGGATTTCTCCCAGCTAGGCTACTCAGGGGTCAGGGACATACCTGAGCAGGCAGTCTGTCCGTTCTCAGATCTCAACCTCCGCGTTGGGAGATCCACGGCTCTCCCCAAAGCTGTCAGACAGAGTCGTTCGCGTCTGCACCGTCTCCTGCTACTTCCCCTGTTGGTCTTCAGCTGTGCGCTGTCCCCAGAGGTGGAGACTACAGAGACAGGCAGGCTTCCTTGAGCTGCTTTGAGCTCCACCCAGTTGGAGCTTCCCAGCGGCTTTGTTTACCTACTTAAGCCTCAGCAATGGCGGGCGCCCCTCCCCCAGCCTCACTGCTGCCTTGCGGATAGATGGCGGCAGACTGCTGTGTTAGCAGTGAGGGAGGCTTCGTGGGCATGGGACCCTCCCGGCCAGGTGTGGGATATATTCTGGTGTGCCTGTATGCTTACAGCGCAGTATTGGGGTGGGAGTTACCCGATTTTCCAGGTGTTGTGTGTCTCAGTTCCCCTGGCTAGGAAAACGGATCCCCTTCCCCCTTGCGCTTCCAGGTGAGGCAATGCCTCGCCCTGCTTCAGCTCTCGCTGGTCAGGCTGCAGCAGCTGACCAGCACTGATTGTCCGGCACTCCCTAGTGAGATGACCCCAGTACCTCAGTTGAAAATGCAGAAATCACCGGTCTTCTGTGTCGCTCGCGCTGGGAGTTGGAGACTGGAGCTGTTCCTATTCGGCCATCTTGCTCCGCCCCCGTCATTGTGATATTAGCTGGTTATTTTGCTCGTTAGTTGTTACAGTTTCTTCCTAGCATCGATGGTCTCTACATTTTGGCATGTTTTTGCAATGGCTAGTACGAGTTGTTTCTTTCCATGTTTAGTGCTTCCTTCAGGGTCTCTTTTAGGGCAAGCCTGGGGGTGACAAAGTCTCTAAGCATTTGCTTGTCTGCAAAGGATTTTATTTCTCCTTCGCTTTTGAAACTTAGTTTCGCTGGATATGAAATTCTGAGTTTAAAATTCTTTTCTTTAAGAAAGTTGAATATTGGCCCCCACTCTCTTCTGGCTTGAGATTTTCTGATGAGAGATCTGCTGTTAGTCTGATGGGCTTCCCTTTGTGGGTAACCTGACCTTTCTGTCTGGCTGCCCTTAACATTTCTTCCTTCATTTCAACTTTGGTGAATCTGACAATTATGTGTCTTGGAGTTGCTCTTCTCAAGGAGTATTGTTGTGGCGTTCTCTGTATTTCGTGAATTTGAATGATGGCCTGCCCTACTAGGTTGGGGAAGTTCTCCTGGATGATATCCTGAAGAATGTTTTCCAATTTGGTTCCATTTTCCCCCTCACTTTCAGGCACCCCAATCAGACATATATTTGGTCTTTTCATATAATCCCATACTTCTTGAAGGCTTTGTTCATTTCTTTTTCCTCCTTTTTCTTTAGACTTCTCTTCTCTCTTCATTTAATTCATTTGATCCTCAGTTGCTGATAGTATTTCTTCCAGTTGATCGAGTCGTTTACTGAAGCTTATGCATTTGTCACATATTTCTCATGTCATGGATTTTATCTCTGTCAGTTCGTTTATGGTCTTCTCTGCATTGATATTCTAGTTATCCATTCTTCCACTCTTTTTTCAAGATTTTAGTTTCTTTGCACTGGGTACATAATTCCTCCTTTAGCTCTGAGAAGTTTGATGCACTGAAGGCTTCTTCTCTCAACTCGTCAAAGTCAATCTCCATCCAACTTTGATCCATTGCTGGCGATGAGCTGCGTTCCTTTGGAGGGGGAGTTGCATTCTTATTTTTTGAATTTCCAGCTTTTCTGCCCTGCTCTTTCCCCATTTTTGTGGTTTTATCTGCCTTTGGTCTTTGATGATGGTGATGTACTGATGGGGTTTTGGTGTAGGTGTCCTTTCTGTGTGTTAGTTTTCCTTCAAACAGTCAGGACCCTCAGCTGTAGGTCAGTTGGAGATTGCTTGAGGTCCACTCCAGACCCTGTTTGCCTGGGTATGAGCATCAGAGGCTGCAGAAGATAGAATATTGCTGAACAGCAAGTGTACCTGTCTGATTCTTGCTTTGGAAGCTTCGTCTCAGGGGTGTACCCCGCCGTGTGAGGTGTGGGGTGTTGGTCTGCCTCTAGCCCGTTAGGCTATTCAGGGGTCAGGGACCCACTTGAGCAGGCAGTCTGTCTGTTCTCAGATATCAACCTCCATTCTCTGATCTCAACTTCCGTGTTGGGAGATCCACTGCTCTTTTCAAAGGTGTCAGACATGTTCATTTGCATGTGAAGAGGTTTCTGCTGCCTTTTGTTTAGCTTTGCCCTGTCCCCAGAGGTGGAGTCTACAGAGACAGGCAGGCCTCCTTGAGCTGTGGTGGGCTCCACACAATTGGAGCTTCCCAGTGGCTTTGTTTACCTACTTAAGCCTCAGCAATGGCGGTGCCCCTTCCCCATCTTACCTGCCGCCTTGCAGTTAGATCTCAGACTGCTGTGCTAGCAATGAGGGAGGCTCCCTGGGCAGGCGTGGGACCCTCCCGGCCAGGTATGGGATATAATCTCCTGGTGTGCTGTTTGCTAAGACCCTTGGTAAAGCGCAGTATTAGGGTGGGAGTTATCCGATTTTCCAGGTGTTGTGTGTCTCAGTTCCCCTGGCTAGGAAAAGGGATTCCCTTCCCCTTTGTGCTTCCCAAGTGAGGCAATGCCCCGCCCTGCTTCAGCTCTGGGTGGTTAGGCTGTACTAGCTGACCAGCACTGATTGTCTGGCACTCCCCAGTGAGAAGAACCTGGTACCTCAGTTGAAAATGCAGAATTCACCCGTCTTCTGTTTCGCTCGCGCTGGGAGCTAGAGACTGGAGCTGTTCCTATTCGGCCATCTTGCTCCAGGTCCTCAAGGAACCTGATTTTTGTTTTATTGATCTTTTGTGCTTTTTGTTTGATTTTATTTAGGTCTGTTCTGGTCTTTATTTCTTTTCTTCTTCTGGTTTTAAGTTTAGTTTGTTCTTGTTTCTATAGTTCCTTGAAGTATGACATTAGGTTTCAATTTGTGCTCTTTCAGACTTTTTGATATAGGCATTTAGTGCTATAAACTTCTCCCTTAGTAATTATTTTGCTGTATCCCAGAGGTTTTGATAACTTGTGTCATTATTACTCAATTCAAAAAATTTTTAAATTTTCATTACAATTTTATTGTTAACCCAGATATTATTCAGGATCAGATTATTGAATTTCTATGAATTTGTATAGTTTTGAGGGTTCCTTTTGGAGCTGATTTCTAGTTTCATTCTGCTGTGGTCTGAGAAGATGCTTGATGTGATATCGATTTTTTTAGGTTATTAGGACTTGTTTTGTGGTCTACTATATTGTCTATCCTGGAGAATGTTCCATGTGTTGATAAGAATAATGTGTGTTCTGCAGTTGTTGGGAGGAATGTTCTGTAAATATCTGATAAGTCCATTAATTCTAGCATATCATTTAAGTTCATTGTTTCTCTGTTGACTTTTTCTAACATCTGTCTAGTGCTTTTAGTGGTGTATTGAGTTTCACTATTGCTGTTTTGCTATCTATTTCATTTATTAGGTCTAATAGAATTGTTTTATGAATCTAGGTGTTCCAGTTTGGGTGCATATAAATTTAAAAATGCAGTATCTTCTTGCTGAATTGTTCCTTTTATCATATATCATAACCACCTCTGTCTTTTTCATTGTTGTTGCTTTGAAGTCTGTTCTGATATAAGAGTAGCTACTCTTGTTTGTTTTTGGTTTCCGTTTGCATGGAATCTTTTTCACCCTTTTACCTTGAGTTTATATAAATCCTTTCATATGAGGTGAGTCTCTTGAGGATAGCAGATATTTGGATTTTAATTTTTTTATTTATCATGTTGGCATTCTGTGGAGCATTTAGGCCATTTACATTCAAAGTTAATATTGAGATGTGAGACTCTGTTCTCTTCATCATGTTAATTGTTACCTAGCTATTTTACTGTGTTATTTTATAGGTTCTGTGAGTTTCAAGCCTTCAAGATATTCTATTTTGTAGCATAACGTGCTATTGTTTCAAGGCTTAGAATTTTTTTAGCATATTTTGTAGTTCTGGTTTGGTAGTGACAAGTTTCCTCAGCATTTGTTTTCTCAAAGTGAATTTATTTCTCCTTCATTAATGAAACTTAGTTTTACAGGATACAAAATTATTGGCTGATAGTTTCTCTATTTGAGGATGTTGAGGGTAAGACCCTAATGCTTTCTGACTTGTAAGATTTCTGCTGTGAAGTCTGCTGACGTCTGATGGGGTTTCCTTTGTAGGTTACCTGATGCTTTTATCTTACTGCTCTTAGTATTATTTCTGTCATGCTGACTTTAGATAAGCCTGATGACTATATGCCTTGGAGAAAATCTTTCTGCAATACATCTTTTGGGAATTCTTTGAAATTTTTGTATTTGGATACCTAATTTATATCCAGGACAAGGACATTTTTTCAATTATTTCTTCAAATACGTTTTTCAGACTTATTATTTTCTTTTCTCCCTCATGAATGCAAATTATTCTTAGGTTTGGCCATTTTACATAATCCCATATTTCTTGGCGATTTTGTTCATTTCTTTTTATTTTTTGTTATATTTATTTGATTAAGTTAATACAAAACCTTTTCTTCAAGCCCTAAAATTCTTTCTTTTATTTTTTCTAGTATATTTTTAGAACTTTCCACTGCATTTTGTAGTTCTCTCAGTGTATCTGCTAAATCCATCTCAACAGTGGACTTAGTGTGTCCCTCAGTGTATCTTTTATTTCCAGAAGTTTGATTGAATTTTCTCAATGATATCTAACTTTCCAGAAAATTTTTCATTCATACCTTGAATTACTTTTTAAAATTCCTTATGATAGTTTTCATCTTTCTCTGATATCTCCTGTAGTAGCTTCATAAGTGATCTTCTGAATTTCTTATCTGATATTTCAAAGATTTCCTCTTGGTTTGAGTCCATTCCTGGAGAGCTAGTGTGATTTTTTGTGTGAGTTATAGCACTCTGTTTTGTCATTTTACCAGAGTTATTTTTCTGGTTTCTTCTCATGTGGATAGACTATTTCTTCTAATTATTCTTGAATGCATGTTTTATTTTACTGTGCTTATTTTGTTTGTTTTTTACTTTTTGTTCTTTAAGGATGAGATTGTAATGCTTATAGATAATTATAGTCTAATGTGGTTCTTGGTGTTTTCAGTGATGAAGAGTCTGTAAGAGTTTCGTCATTATAGAAAATCTTTGTATGTTGGCTCTCTCATATGCTGATTTTAGTAGCAATGTGTTTGGTATGTAAGCAAGTTCACTATTTCCTATGGGGTTGGAATGGTAGAGGTCCCCATGGTGTGTAATTTTTATGTATTTATTTCCCCCATGGTGTGTAATTTTCATTTAACTATTTTTTCCCAGTAATTTATTTACTGGTTTGATGGTTTAGGCTTCAGGCCAGTAGGGGAGTTGTCCCGGGGTAGTAACCAGCTGTAGCTAAAGCAGGTAGGTTAATGAGGTCCCAGCCTTGACAGAGGTGGCTGGAGGAACTCTCAGTGAGTTGCACAAAAGTATTATCGAGGAGAAGGGTTGGGGCCATGTCAGCCCCACTGCTAGGTTAGCAGGAAAGTTATCTGTCTCTCAGACACACTCCTGTCCCTGTGCTTTGGCTACTCAGATTATACAGGTGCCTCTTTTCATCTGTAGGAATGTTGATGTTACAAATACAGAGGAATTGTGACTCTGCACCTCATCAAAGACAGAGCCCAGAGGAAGCTCCTCCTGTGGGGATGCAGTCACCCTGATGTGTTCCAGAAAGGCTGTTTATAGTTGCACCCATGCCAAGCTTCCACGGGAGAAGCCCCAACTGTGCCTACAGTGACAAGGGGGAAAGACTTGATCTTTTTCAAAACCCATATTGTACACCAGGGATGGCTGACTTGTGGGACTGGACTGAAGACTTAATCTGCTAAGCCCAGCACTGTACTTGTGCCTCTGCAGAAAGAAGCTTCCTACCATCAGAAGAATCTCGTGCTCAAGGCCTGCCATCCAGATTCTTTTGTCTTTCAGGGTGTTCTCTTGATGTGGTGCACTCTCCCTTTCCTAGGAGTGAGAGTCCCTGGGAGCCAGACTACTGTAAGTGTTGTTGCTCCTCTGGGTCAGGTGCCCAGTGAAGTTGCCACACTCCAGGCTGGTATTCTGGAATGTCTGCAAGGGATCCAATGATGTGATCTCTGCAAAAGTTTTCCAGCAGTGAGTAGCAGCTCTTATGGAGGGGTGTGGGGGGGGGGGCTGGTGGCAAGGGAGTGACACAGACTCTGTGAAATTCCTTGGTTATTTATAGCCACACTGTGTTGGCTTTCTTGAAGGTTGGTTGTTGTAATAAGGAACTGGTCACTTGGACATATTCAGAACCTCCTGGCTAGCCAGAGTGGTACAGGCAGTGGTGATAGCTGAGATCACACAGCCATTTTCTCCATTCTGGGTTCAGTGTTATTCTACCAGGAGATACTGTAATAAATTGTGTTGGTTGGCCCTTAGCCAGGAGGTGGTGCTTGAAAAAGAGAACCAGCTGCAGTAGTAGCAATGGGATGTTTGTTTGCCTTATATTGTCTGGCAGGATGGAGGGTACTCTTTTTCTCAGGCAATGGGCAGGGCTATATAGCTCCCAAGAGATTCTGCCTTTTGTGTTAAACTACCAAGTTGGGTGGCAGGGCAAAGCCAAGTCAGGGCTGGGTCAGGTGTGTTTGTGTTCTGAGTCTTCAAATGCAGAGCAAACAGTAGCCCCCTGTGGGTATTGGAGGATTGGAGCAGGTTTCAGGATACTTGGTTCCTGTTCCAGGGGAAAGCATTGCTGCCTCTGCTGCACAGAAGAGTTGATGTAGGAAATGGGGAGTAGCAGGTGGTGGTAAGCCCCACACAGTTCTCACACACTTGGAGAGTCAGATCCACTCCACAGTGTTCTACTGGCAGCAATGAGCTGAGTTCCAGTTAGCCTGTAATCCAAATTTGAAACTGCCAGTTTTCCCTGCAGAGCTAGAAACCACAGCTTTCAGGCCACACACCTCCATGTCACCTGTAAAGATTGCACCTGGATTTGTACCTGCAGCTCTTGCATTTGGGACTCCTGCATTCTTCCCCATCCCAGCCCTGGTGAAAGGAGTTTGACCCCATCTGAGGTTATACTGTAAAACTCCATTGGGAGTTTCTTTAAACCTGGGATACCGCCTGAACTTTTTTTTTTTTTTTTTTTTTTTTTCCGCCTGAACTTTTTGATTGTCCTCTGCAAGGCTTCCTATGAAGGACAGTACGAAAAGACTGCCCTCAGTTTGTGCTGGAATCTGAGAATGCATGCAAGGGTCTTCCCTTAACTGCTCCTACTTTTAAGTTTCACAACTCTCCCCAAGTCGGTTCTTGTGCTCAGTGGGGTTAGTACCTTCCCCGGTGGCCTGGACTTCTTGGCTCCCCAGTAGGGTTGTGTATCCTGGAGGTAAATTCTTTCCCTCTCACACTCCAGGGACTCATAGCCCTTCGACTGAGTCACAGTATATGTTGTAGACTACTGCTTCTTTCAAGGATCTATAATTTCCTTCAGTTTTCTTATTCAGTTCCTGCATTACTCCTTGAGAAAAAGTTCACAATGTGATTTGTTACCCACTATTTTGTCCTTCCAAGTGAGAGAGGTATGATATAAAATTTTTTAATCAACCATCTTGAAAAATGAATAAATAAATAAATAAATAAATAAATAAATTTATATAGGCTTTGAAAACATTGGCTTTACTAGACCTTTATTCCATTAAAATCTAGCCCTCAGATCAGACTTTAAAGCCTTGAGCCCAGCCACAGATTTATCTGTGCCTATAAATACCTGAATTAATTGGGTGCATTCCTCACCCTGAAGTCCTAAGATAATTTAGGGCCCCTAGGTCAGTTAGAAAGTAACATTCTGTACTTACAGCAGGTAAGGAACCCTGTACAGGGACTGCAAAGACAATGTAGGAGACAGGTTTTCCCAAGGGTCTTTCATTGGCTATATAAGTGAAATTTGATTTCTTAAAGCAGTCTGAAAATATGCCATGCCAATCAGAGCTTTGGCAAAATAAGTAGTGTTTCCAATAGTGTCCTGTTACAAAAGAAAACAGATTCTTATTAAACTTATGCAAATAACTATATTCATATAAACTAAGTATACTTACAAATAGTTTTCATATTGTTGAGAAATCAAGTAGAGAGAAAAAAAATGCTCCAACTTTGCTCACAGGAGTGTATTTTACTCAATTGTTAGCAGCTGTACATAACTCAAAAGAAAAAGCATTTTATGGACTGAGAAAAAAAAGAATTAGCAATATTTCAAACACAGTCATAAAAGGATTACTTCAATCTTTCACACGTTCAGTCTATGTAATTAACTCCTGATCTGCTTGATGTTTATGAACACATTAGCTGTCTATGAGAGTCTTGGAAGACTTTTCTCTATTTTAATGTCATAACCTCCAAAAATATCAGATATCTGCATTCAAGAGCATGTGTCAGAGTTTTAAATCTCATTTTATGTAAACCACCTATTTTTATCCTTTGAAAATGATAAAAATAAAGCAAAGGATAAAAATAAAACAGCTGTGGATGACAAAAGTCTTAGAACAGTTATGGTTAAAGACACAAATAACAAGAAAATTTGATTACATCTGCGGCATACAACAATTTTTATAATAATCATAATTACTATGGATAACATATACTAAGATATCGGAATCACAGGAATCTCAAACAATTTTGAAATGCATACTAAATTCCCATTTATATAAATGCAATTCAAAGAAGGTTAAACACCATTTCATACTTGATAATACTTCCTGTGTGAATGTTTATATCAAATAAGGTGAATATATCCTTTTTGGACTTCAAGGGGCCTACTATCAAAAAAATCATGAAGACTGAAGTTAGAATTTGATTTTAGAAAGTTTGTGAAATGTAAAAATTTCAAAATTCTGGATATTATAATAGGATAGCAGGTCATTGTAAAATGAGTCATTCATTTAGCCAAAGTGATAACTCAAATATTTAAAAAGAAAAAACCTTATTCTTTGAGAGAAGAGATTTAATTTCCTCCCCCAAAGCCCTAATACAGATAGCACGAGGCCAATTAAATCTCTCTCTCTCAAAATTTCATAAACAAATCAATTAAATTTTAATCATCCTGACCATAAGATGTAATTTCCATAAACCTTTTTTAAGCTATAGAATTATTTTTATTCTGAAGTGGGTTAATGGTCAAAGAAAACCTTATTAATCTGACACAGGGGCCCAGATGCTGGTCTTTAATCAGTGCACCTTGAACATTAATAGTTAATTGGTAGAGAAACTGAACTAATTTTAATCTCTCAAAATCAGCCCTTACAATCTCATAGGCCCACCTCTTACATGACAGTCCCTGGACTTTGAGTAATTGAATAGTTTTAATTTCTGGCCCTGTGATTCATGAATGCCATTTATTTTTATTAGCATCTTCTACTGAGTCTGAAGATGATACTTTAGCTGCTGTCAGTGTTTAAGATTTAACATGACTTGGTATCCTTTTTAGACCCAGGAGTCAAAGCCCTGTAACCAAATGGTACAATAACTTTAAAAGCAAATACAGAAAGTTACATGTATATAATAGATATAATAGGCTTAATTAAAAAACAATAATCTCACTTTTTTCTAGGCAAATCACAACTTAATAACTGTGACATAAGAATCAATTTGATGAAATATAAAATCTGTCTGTTAGGTCAGTTACCAAAATGCAAAAGAAAAAATATGTTTGCAGTGAGATTGCTGTTCCCTACAGAGAGTCCATTAGGTTTGACTGGCAAGCCAAACCTAATGGAAAGGGTACTTGTATTAGTTAGACATAAAAAAGAGTATTTCCTGGTAATGAGTAAAAAATTTTGGATTCACAAAGCATTTTAAAGCCAAGAGCACAGAATGTTATATTGGAAGAAAACATTTCTTTTAAGCCCTTAATATAAAACATTTCTAGCATCAGGTAACAATGAACCCTTAGAACCTGAGGGGAAAAAAACTGCAGGAGCTGAAAATAAGTTGAAGGACAGAGTATCTTAGGCCTTTTCAAAGAGGAGAGAAAGCTTTAAACAGTGAGATGCAATAAAAGTTGAACTTTGGGTTAAAAGAAATTAAAACTTGTTGTAATTTTATTAAGAATAAATTAATACCTTAAGAAAACTTTGTTGTTCTAGCCAATTCTTTAGTGTATAATTTTTTTAATATCAATACACAATCTCTAGAATAACATTGTGAATAATTTCCCTTTAATTACAGACAACTTGATCACATAAAGTTTTCTTTGTTATAAATCTTCTTTGTACTAACTTTATTACAATTTACACAGACAATTCCTGACATGCTTGGACTTTCTGGGTTGTCCTCAACATCCCTTTTCCTTAAATAACTGTTTATTTTATTTTAGGACAAAAACTTACTATAAAAGATTCTTTCTCATATAAAATTATATTCTTTTAGTTTTCTTGCCAAAAACACCTCTTTATACTTATAACATTTTTGTATTGGTCTTTTTGACTGGTTACTTTCACATCATTTCATAAATAACTTTTAAATAACTCTTGAATTAGATGAAAATTATTTTCTTATAAATAGGAACATATGTTTTAGATTTTTTTCTATATGTTTTTGAAAAAAGAAAATGAACCAGACATTCAATTAGTATCTGTTATTTAACTTAATATAACTTTGGATTCTAAATTATATGACAAGTTTATTTACAAGCATTTATTTCATTACATTTACCTAATTAATTAATTTTTAAAGTAGTTTACTCAGATTACTTATGAAAACTCTCATAGTTATCATTTAAGGTTATATTCCTGTTAATTACTTTTGTAGTCTGTGAATTTCAGGTTATCCTAAGTAAAATCCTTAAGATTAGATAAGTGGGTTTGTTTCTGTTTTGCCAATAACTCAAGATTTAGCTGTTTTCAAAAAACAAAGAATATTAAATACTCATTTATAAGTTTTTACGCAAATAAAGATAATTACCTTTTGGTCTGCATTCATGGTTTTATAACCCTCTTGCCCAATTTTTACATCTAGCCAAGAGAAATATAAAACCACCTGACCAATAAATCTAAACGATAATACATGTTGACAATTCTGAAGCCATTTCTAATTCAATTTTACCAATACTTTTATAACCAGTTTATCATTATAAATTTATTTAAATCACATGAACTTGAAAAGCATTTGGCTTAGAGTCTCTATTTTATTCTGACAAAGCATTTGACTAAAAGACTTGTTTTCTTTAAGCCAATTAATTAGAGTCTTAAAATATAGTTTTAGTAGTGAAACATTATATATGACACATAAATACATACTCATATTAGACATGCAGATAAAAGTAGATCTTATAGATTCATTAAACCCTTTTCTTCTTCTTATCTTAGACTTTCAATTTCTTGATAACCTGTTTCATTATCTTAGGCAGTTGTCAGCTAGATAGCCCTGAATTTGCACATTAAAGGAACTCTTAGGTGAAAAATCAGATGGCAAAATTTACATCTCAAAGTACAGAATCTCCTGTGCTAGAGGGAGATTAAAAATGGATGCCAAATCAGACCTAAAATTATAGAAATCTATCTTAGAATTGTATAAGGGACCAATTTTATTTAGATATGTAATTCTAAATTTAGTCTCTATCTTTTGTCTGGACCTCTGGCCGCTGGGCAAAGTCCACACTGAATCCTGGACCTCCAAAAAGAGAGAATTATCTTCAGGCTAGACCACATGATGCTTTTACAGTGTACTTAAAAAAAAAAAAAAAAAAAAAAAAAAAAAAAGAAAAAAAAAAGACATTTCTCTAAGTGTCTAAACTACATTCTTTCTTATTTTAAGCACCCAAGAGTAGTCTGTTGCAATAACTATTTTAGTAAAAACAAAGCAGGTAACAATGCAGAAACAAGTAGTTTAAAATTCGAAAGTAATTTGTCTGTTTACATTTTTTGGGTTCCATAATGAAAAACAGAGGTTTCTCCCCAGAACGGAGTTTGGCATCTTCTCTATTTTCTTTAAGAAATCCCGTGCTGTTAGAAACTACTTTAGATTCCTCATGCAGCAGAGGGTGGCAAGACAAAGGAGAGAAAGTCAACAGTAAATGGAGAAAACAGAATTCAGTCAACCCTAAAGGATTTAAAAAAAAATCTTTTTCTCAAAAAAGAACAATGTTCTATGAGAGAAAAAAAAAAAAGCATAAAGACTGTAAAAAAAAAAAAATACGTACACACACCTTGTATATTAGCTTTTAATTAAGCTGCCTTTTAACCATTGAACTCCTTTTAAAGAGTCATTTTAGATTGGGTATAGTTGTTCTCACCCTTAATCCCGGATCTTCGGGAGGCTGAAGTGGGTGAATCACTTGAGGTCAGGAGTTTGAAACCAGCCGGGCCAACACAGTGAAACCCCATCTCTACTAAAAATATAGAAGTTAGTTGGGCGTGGTGGTGTGTGCTTGTGATCCCAGCTACTCAAGAGGATGAGGCATAAGAATCGCTTGAACCCAGGAGGCAGAGGCTGTAGTGAGCCCAGATCACTTCACTGCACTACAGCCTGGGTAACAGACTAAGACTCCGCCTCAAAAAATAAATAATTAAATAAATAAAATCCCATTACAGTATTTTAGCTGGAACAAATTGCTGATATTTCAAAAGTAACTTAAATATACATCCAGAAAGGACTTTATTTAGAAACCAAACCCAGGATGTGATGGTGGAAAAAAGGGGCAGAACCTTAGCAACAGAACTGCATCTTAGGTCAGGCAACAGCCGTTGCTTTTTCAGTTTGGCTTGTCTAATAAAAAGGTGGCCTTGTTATGTAAACAAAGCCTTCTAGGTAGTCAAAATCTTTCCTTTATCTTCTTTTTGATGGTCATTTTCTCTTTTCCTTTTTTGTTATCAGTTGCAAGAATTATGCCAATTCAGAAGCCTTGTTCCCCATAATTCGGAAATCTCCTTTGAATTTGACCAAGCTGAATAAAGTTGATCAAACCCAATAGTACAAAGACTGAAACCACAACAGAAACAGAAAGAGCAAGAAAAAAGTTAAGCAAAACAAATAATTGCACAATTTATAGGATTACTGAGCACCCTAATAATAAGGGAAAACTAAGACCAGCTGGTTGTCAATTTTAATTTTTAATATTTAAAAAGAATTTTCAAGATGAAAACCCAAATTCAGCTACATAGCTAGTGTGTCTGGAATTGGTGACTTCGGATGGGTTCTTGGTTTCGCTGACTTCAAGAATGAGGCCACGGACACTCGTTGTGAGTGTTATAGTTCTTAAAGATGGTGTGTCCAGAGTTTGTTCCTTCAGATGTCCAGATGTCTCTGGAGTTTCTTCCCTCCAGTGGGTTCGTAGTCTCAGTGACTTCAGGAGTGAAGCCACAGACCTTCACAGTGAGTGTTACAGCTCTTGGGTGGCACGCCCAGAGTTATATGTCCCTCTGGGTGGGTTCATGGTCTCACTGACTTAAGGAGTGAAGCTGTAGACCTTCACTGTGAGTGTTACAGCTCTTAAAGGTAGTGCAGACCCATAGAGTGAGCAGCAGCAAGATTTATTGTGAAGAATAAAAGAACGAAGCTTCCACAGCATGGAAGGGGACCCCAGTGGGTTGCCACTGCTGGCTTAGGTGGCCAGCTTTTATTCCCTTACTTGGCCCCACCCACGTCCTGCTAATTGGTCCCTTTTACAGAGGGCTGATGGGTCCATTTTACAGAGTGCTGATTGGTGCGTTTACAAACCTTTAGCTAGACACAGAAAGCTGATTGGTGCACTTTCAAACCTTTAGCTAGATACAGAGTGCTGACTGGTGTGTTTACAATCCTTAGACAGAAAGCTTCTCCAAGTCCCCACCCAACCCAGAAGCCCAGCAGGCTTTACCTCTTACTAGGAATCAGGCCTTGGCTCAAGACTTCTCTCTACCATCTTAGAAGCAGGGAACAAAAGTCTCAAACTTGCCTTTCCTGTTGGAAATTAACTGAAACTCCAGAAAGGAGTTACCTGCTCTACATTATCATGGAAGCAGGAAAACTTGCCTTCCTTGTTGGAAGCAATTAAAACTCTAAAAAAGTAGTTGTACAGCAAAATAAACTTTACATCTCAACCAAATTTGAGAGATTAGGGACTCTCTAGAAGTGGGGAGCTCCCAGGACTCAGCAAATTGTCCTATTGGTTTGGTCATAAGGATAGCTAAAACCGGTACCAAGCACAAATAGGAGATTCATGAAAGATCAGGGGAACCTCCACTCAGAATTCCTTTATGGTAATGGATTTGTGAACTCAAAAGTATCTGAGACAGGTCTCAATCAGTTTAGAAAGTTTATATTGCCAAAGTTAAGGATGTACCTGTGACACAGCCTCAGAAGGTCTTGAAGACATGTGCCTAAGGTGGTCAGAGCATAGCTCGATTTTATACATTTTAGGGAGATATGAGACATCAATCAATATGTATAACCTGTACATTTGTTCTGTCCTGAAAAGCAGCACAACTGAAAGTTGGATAAGAGATAAATAATTGCATTCTTTTGAGTCTGTCATTAGCTTTTCACTGAATACTGTCATTAACCTTTCACAGAATACACAATTTACACGTGAGGTGGCATAAAGGAATAGTGACTTATGCTTCAGACAGAAGTAGTGAATCTGCATCTCTTTTTGGCTTTTTTTTATTATTATACTTTAAGAACTGGGGTACATGTGCACAATGTGCAGGTTTGTTACCTAGGTATACACATGACATGGTGGTTTGCTGCACCCATCAAACCATCATCTACATTAGGTATTTCTCCTAATGATATCCCTCCCCTAGCTCCCCAACCCCCACTAGGCCCTGGTGTGGGATGTTCCCTTCCCTGTGTCCATGTGTTCTCATTGTTCAGCTCCCACTTATGAGTGAGAACATGCAGTGTTTGGTTTTCTGTTCTTGTGTTACTTTGCTGAGAATGATGGTTTCCAGCTTCATCCGTGTCCCTGCACAGGATATGAACTCATCATTTTTATGGCTGCATAGTATTACATGGTGTATCTGTGCCATATTTTCTTTATCTGGTCTATCATTGATAAGAATTTGAGTTGGTTCCAAGTCTTTGCTATTGTGAATAGTACCACAATAAACATATATGTGCATGTGTCTTCATAGTAGAATGATTTATAATGCTTTGGGTATACACCCTGTAATGGGATTGCTGGGTCAAATGGTATTTCTAGTTCTAGATCCTTGAGAAATTGTCACACTGTCTTCCACAATGGTTGAACTAATTTACACTCCCACCAACAGTGTAAAAGCGTTCCTATCTCTCCACATCCTCTCCAGCATCTGTTACTTCCTGACTTTTTAAGGCTTGCCATTCTAACTGGCGTGAGATGGTATCACATTGTGGTTTTGTTTCGTATTTCTCTAATGACTAGTGATGATGAACATTTTTTCCCTATGTTTGTTGGCTGAATAAATGTTTTCTTTTGAGAAGTATGTGTTCATATCATTTGCTCACTTTTTGATGTTTTTTTTTCTTGTAAATTTGTTTAAGTTCTTTGTAGATTCTGGATATTAGCTCTTTGTCAGGATATTTTGCAGCAATGGATAGATTGCAGCAATTTTCTCCCATTCTGTAGGTTGCCTGTTCATTCTGGTGATAGTTTCCTTTGCTGGGCCAAAGCTCTTTAGTTTAATTAGATCCCAATGGATTCCCTCTTTAATAAATGGTGTTGGGAAATCTGGCTAGCCATATACAGAAAGCTGAAACTGGATCCTTTCCTTACACCATATACAAAAATTAACTCAAGATGGATTAAAGACTTAAATGTAAGACCTAAAACCAAAAAAAAAAAAAAAAAAAAAAAAAAAAAAAAAAAAAAAAAAAAAAAAAAAAAAAAACCTAGAAGAAAACCTAGGCAATACCATTCAGGACATAGGCATGGGCAACTATTTCATGACTAAAACACCAAAAGCAATGGCAACAAAAGCCAAAATAGACAAATGAATCAGCATTTTTACATAAACAATAGGGCTGAAGCAGCAATTAGATATGCACATTTTCTCAAGTGAGCAGAGGGTTGTCTGTGGTCTGTCCTCCTTTGTCCTGCACCTGTGAAGATAAGTTATTAATTTTCATTGCCAGGGTGAAATGCAACAGAACTGTTTCAGGGTAAAGATCTTGAGGCCCATAAGAAATTCCCTTGTGAACAAATTGTGAAGAAGGTATGCAACTTTTTTGTTTGTTTGTTTTTTATCTTTGTAGCTATCCTATTTAGGAATAAAATGTGCTGCAGGTTTGCCTGACATAGTTCCAAACTGGACTTTTCCCTTTGGCTTAGTGATTTTGAGGTCTGAAGACTTGTTTGTCTTTCACACCTAGGGCTGGACCATAGCAACTACAGCCTGCTCACCACTGAGTTTTATTTAGGATTCAAGGCTTCTATAGTTTGCAAGTCGTAACGTGGGCCAGAATTTTAGTCTATTCCACCAGGGCCATGTGTGCCCATCCGGCAAGAGGGCATGCCTAAGGTCCATGGAAGCTATGGCATACCTTTTGATGAGTTTAATTCAGAGCCCAAGACTGCTGTAGTTTGCCAGCAGTGATGCAAGCCAGAACTCAAAGTTATTCTGCCAGGGCCACAGGCTTATATGTGTCTCTGGTGCACACCTAAAAGCCTACAAAAGCTATGGACTGCCTGCTGCTGAGGTTTATTTGGGACTCAAGGCAGTTGGAGTTGGCTGGCAGGCCTATGGGCCAGGACTTCAGTCCCCCACTGCAGGGATTGTTGGTTCTTGTCTGGCACCATGCCAGGTGTAGATGTTCTGTTCAGGGTATTGGCCTAGTGTTAGGGTGTAGCAGGCCAGGTCTCACTAACGCAGGCCTCCTTAACAACTGTTTCAGTACTGACTGAGTGGTTAAGTTAAATATTAAAAGCCAATGACCTCAAGCTCACCAAGGGTTTTGCCTAGGCCTTTCCTGGGCATTAAAGCATGACAAAGTAATGAAAGAATTATTAACAGGACCCATTTAGGATTAAATGAGTTTTATTGTTGGATTTCAGAAACTCCCCAGGCCTCCACAAACAAGTTTATTGGGGATCTGAAGGCACTCCCCAAACTCCCCAAACCTCCGTGATTCAGCAGGAGACAAGATAAGGGTAATCACCCCAGCACCTAGACCCATTTAGATTAAGTAAATTTACTGAGGCTTCAGAGGAAGGTATTCAGGATCCTGACCTTAGTTATAGATTAAAATAAGTTAAACACTTATGTCTTTAGATGAATGGATACTTACACGTAGACATATATCTCAGAAGGTATATAAGCTCCTGAAAACTCTGTAGTTTTAAGTTGGTCTGGTGATAATTTCCAGGCCTTCTCCCTGTAACCGGTTGCAGAAATGAAAACTCTCCAGCTGCATCCATGTCCCTAGAAAGGACACGAACTCATCCTTTTTTATGGCTGCATAGTATTCCATGGTGTATATGTGCCACATTTTCTTAATCCAGTCTGTCACTGAAGAACAGAAAACCAAACACCGCATGTTCTCACTCATAGGTGGGAACTGAACAATGAGATCACTTGGACTCGGGAAGGGGAACATCACACACCGGGGCCTATCATGGGGGGGGGGGAGGGATTGCATTGGGAGTTTCACCTGATGTAAATGACAAGTTGATGGGTGCTGACGAGTTGATGGGTGCTGACGAGTTGATGGGTGCAGCACACCAACATGGCACAAGTATACATATGTAACAAACCTGCACGTTATGCACATGTACCCTAGAACTTAAAGTATAATGATAATAAAATAAAATTTGAAAAAAAAGAAATGAAAACTCTCTTCCTCCGCAGTTCATTTGCATCTCTTTACTGGGCCATGAGAAATAGAAGTCTGACCCACAGTTTGGTCTGGGAACAAGGGAACATGGGGTTCTGCCTGGTGCTGGACTTTTTTGTGGTAGACCTGGCACTGGATTCCAAGGCAAAGTCTCATGCTTACTTCTCTCTCCTTCAGCAAATGGTGTCTCTCTCAGTGCTGTGCTGTCTGAGGTTGGGGGAGGGGTGATGTAGGTAATGTAAAAGTTTCCTGTCTACCCTCTTTAATGCATCTTTTAAATTATTATGCTAAAACCAGGTGTAGTAATTTCTCACCTGGCTTCCTGAGTCTTTTGAAGGTTTTTTTCATGTGTAGATAGTTGTTCACATTGATATTTCTTTTGAGGGATGGGCGCTGGAGAGTCCTACTCTGCCGTCTTACTCTGCCTGTCTTGTCTTGCTTCACCAACTGACTTCAGCAGGCTCAGACCCTGGATAAACTTCAGTGGCAGGCAGACTGCAGCTGCTGTGTGCCTTAGGATGTCTTCCTCTGTAAGTTAGAGCTAACAATAGTATCTACCTCTGAGTATTGTTGTGGGAATTAAATAAGATGTATGTAAAGTGTTTAACGCATTGCCTGGTATAAAGTTATTGCTTGATTTACATTGTTATTATTATGAGGCCATTATGGTAGTAGTAGTAGTAGTACTTTTCTTCATTGTCATTATAGTACTAGTAGTACCAGAAGTAAAAGTATAAATAATAGTATACTGGTAGAAAAATAGATAAGAGTTGCCTTTTTTTGTTTACTTTATACTCATTGCTATCTACTCTGATATTCCTGAAACTATCAAATTCTATGTCAGTGAAATATCTTTCACTTTCTTATAAATAAGAAAAAGGGAAATAAATCCCTATCAGCAGAGCGAATAGTTTCTTCCCCCAGAGATTGTACAAAATAGTATTTACTTTAATTTTAATTTTATAACTACATATTCACATTTTAGTTCTTTTCATCTTGATGTTTTTTTCTTTTGATCAGATGTGATATCCTCGACATATACAACCTAGAAGGATAAAATGCACAAAACAGTATTAAAAGTAGAGGGGTAAGGCAAATCTTATTGCTTTTACTTGAAAACAATTATATAAACCTAGTTGGTATCCTTTAAGCCTATCTATATCTTTTAACTTATTTAGTTTCTTTATGAATTTGTCAATAAATTTTAAAAATGTATCTGATATTGAATTGATGGAATTTCTATGTTTTTTATCTCATTACTCCATTGCTAGCCTCATATATATATACACACGCACATACACCTATATGATATATCATATATGATGTATACACATATATGATATATACATATATAACACATATATCATATATGTAATACACACACACACATATTGTGAAAGGAAAATAAATCTCGGGGCCCCAAATCACTAAGCTAAAGGGAAAAGTCAAGCTGGAAACTGCTTATGGCCAACCTGCCTCCTATTCTGTTCAAAGTCGCCCCTCCACTCACTGAGATAAATGCACATCTGATTGCTTCCTTTGGAGAGGCTAATCAGAAACCCAAAGTAATACAACCATCTGTCTCTTATCTACCTACAACCTGGAAGCCCCCTCCCCTCTTTGAGTCTTCTCACCTTTGCTTCGTGTTGCCCCATCTTCTAGACCGAACCAATGTTCATCTTGCATAAGTTGATTGATGTCTCATGTCTCCCTAGAATGTATAAAATCAAACCGTGCTCTGACCACCTTGGGCACATGTTGTCAGGACCACCTGAGGCTGTGTCATGAGCGCGCATCTCAACTATGGCAAAATAAACTTCCTAATTTAAATGAGACTTGCCTCAGATTTTTGGGGTTCACAATATATACATCCATACATATGACATATGAGACACATAAATCATATATATGATATATAGAAAATATATACATATATAGACCATATATAAACAAATATACACATATATGTGTGTGCATATATATATGGCTAGCAATGGAATGATGAGATGAAAACCATAGAAATTCCATCAATTTTATACATAAACACACACACACGTTTGCCAGCCTCATATACATGTGCAAACATTGGCCGCTAGAGGGAAGCAAAAGATCAGAACAAACAGAAACATGCCAGCTACAGAGAATCAATTTTCTGGGAGCAATTGAAAAAAATACTCCCTGACATACTGCTTTGGTGATGAGGAAAAGACCCTGGACTGGCCTGAAGCACAGCAGAGAGTGGATCGCATCTCGGGAACATAATAAAACTTCTGTAACTCAAAGGGTCTGGAATAGATGAAACAAAGAATTGAGCAATGTAGTTCATGGTTTTAAGAAGCAAACAGAAGATAGACTGAGTAAATACAGTTCCAGCCCAAATTAGGATATTAATCATGTTACTAAAGTCAGAGCTAAGGCCGTAGTGAAATACAAGTACAGATGAGAAAATAATAGAATCAGGATAGAGATGAAGAAGTAAATAAATCACTAGGGCATGCAATGTTCTTCCAATACAGTATGAGATAATTCCATCTGTTTTCAATACAACATCATTTTATAAGTGACCCCTAGGCAGATACAGTTTAAAGAATGCAGCAGCCAAGGAATTTTAGGCAATTTGGCATTCCTCTGTTCTCAGGTTCATGCTTGGAAAATAGTAAAATCATTAGTGTTTTTTGTTTTGTTTTGTTTTGTTTTTATCTATGAGGAAGATGAACAATATTGAAGTGGGATGCTAATCTTACATTTCTTATATTTTATTCTATTAATATCTACTTTCCAGTAACCAAGATAGTGTACTTGATTCCAATAGTACCAGGGACATAAAACTACAAAACCAGTTTATATAAGAAAAGATTGTGTGCAGTGTCACAGGTGAGAAGTAGGTAATGCAAGTGGAACCCATAATTAACATGAAAGAGGGCTTATAGCAGACATTGCTGAAATTGAGGGATTTTTGGCTGCCAGAAACCACATCCTCCCTAATAATATTTCAGTTTACTTTTGGGGATATACTACTTCTTCATTATGTGTAGTGTTGGCACAGTGATAATTCCCTGTGCCCATCTTCCACTGTTCCATTTCATAACTCTGCCTATGGGGCTGAGAGGATCAGGAGGTTGGACACCTGATCTAATCTCAGCCAATCAAAAACTCTTTCCCTGGACTTTAAATGTTGAATAAAGTATTAAAGTCAGGACACATATTTTGACATATCTATTACAATAGCAGCTGTGGTGGTGATGGCAGAAAAACTGACAAGCCAGCAATATCTATTAAATGGGTGGGCTCTTCTAAAAGACAGTAGCTATGTTTTGTGTGTGTGTGTGTCCTACTCCTTGTCTCATAGATCCTCCTGATCTTCTACCCTTTTAACACTTCTGTGAGCCCTCAGTATCAGTTGCTAAATTTGTTTTTACTTAACTTGTTAGAGTTGGTTTCAGGTGTTTGTCACTAAGAGACCTAATTAATACAAGAATACTTGGAATTGAAGTATATAAGATATTACTATATGTAAATTCAGATGTGGAAATATAAGACATTTATCATGTTGGTAACAGGGGACATAATAAGCAAAGTCTTCGTTTTATGTTTCTGTGATTAGTGTGTGGAATTCACTATTTATGGATGAATAAGAAAGAGAAGATGATACTTCACAATATATGGCCTCACAGGCTGTGCACTATGAAACTCCTTAGGAATCATTTACATAAACTAAAATAGAGATTAGGATCCCTAGAATTGCACAATATGGTGGTTATAATTAAAAGGCAACATATAGTTACAAAAACACAAGCAACCTGTACTCCTAATAATGCCACCTAATTCGCACATCTATAGGAATTAAAAGATGTCCCGAATGGGTAACTCCCAATAGGAAATGAGGATGTCTGTCATCATTAATATGTTGAAACAACATAAGGATGACACTGTAGTATGAAATTCAGGTTATTCTGCAGCTTAGCTAAAAAATACAAGCATCTATCAATATTGAGAGAAGGTATAAACTTTGAAAATAATACCAAAACTTCTTCAAGTTTGACTAGGCACCGAGTAATCAGTCAGTGTATTTTGCACCTTGGTCTAAGACCTGGATTTATTAAATGATTACAGTGTTTTTCAATACTTACATCAAGTATTATACATTATAAAGTTAATATTCCTTGCATGAGGTGACGTATATGCTAAAATATATGTATTACATGTGAAAGGCAGACACAGGAAAACAGAGGTTTTATTTGACAGAAAATGTCGTTTATGTGTAGGATTTTTTGCCTGCTTAAGTGAATCACTGAAAAACAAACCTAAAACTTCCTAAAATCCTTAACAAGTAGTATATAGTAGAGACCTCCTGGAAACAAAAATGTAAGGCAATATTTTGTATTAAGGCTTGTGATAGCAATCAAATGTCCAGATAAACCATTCTAGCAAAGACAAACTGAAAGAGCTTGAATTTCTAATAAACACAAACTTTGGAGCCTAACAGAAATAGATTTAAATTGTTTTTCTGCCTTTTACTAGTTATGTAAATGTGAGAAATATTTTTAGATTATTTGGGCCCAATTTCTTTAACTATATAAAATAATATAATAATAGTATTCTCTTCATAAGATTATTGGATGATTAAATGAGATAATTTATGTATAACACTTGCTAAAGTTCCTGGAACATGGTAAATGCTCACTTGTTGCTAAAATCTACTATGACGTTATATAATTCATTTAACAATTATTTTTTGAATACCTATTGTGTACCAGGTACTGTACACAATAGACTAAAACAAGATTCTTATGGAGCTTACAACCTAGTGAAATATGCAGATATTTATTTACCTAATTATCTTGAAAATGCAAAATGTGACAGCAGCAAGCAATATGAAGAATAGGCACATTGGGCTCTGAAGTTTTACACAAAAAGAATGAGTAAGGGAGGTCGGAAAGGGCTTCCTGAAGAGAGTGGAATACTGGCAAAGAAATATAAGTAATTCTATCATAAAGTCACATGCAGACGTATGTTCACCACCGTACTAGTCACAATAGCAAACTCACGGAATCAATGTAAATCCCCATCCATCAACAGTGGACTGGATAAAGAAAGTGTGGTATGTATACACAATAGAATACTATGTAGCCATGACAATAGAAAAAAATCATATCTTTCACAGCAATATGAATGGATCTGGAGACTACCAGCGTAAGCAAATTAATGTAGAAACAGAAAACAAATACCACATGTTCTCACTTGCAAGTGTTAGCTAAATGTTGAGTACACATGGACACAAAGAAAGGAATAATAGACACTGGGGTCTACTTGATGATGGAGGGTGATAGGAGCATGAAGACTGAGAAACTACCTGTCAGGTACTATGCTCATTATCTGAGTGATGAAGTAATCTGTACACCAAACCCCACAACACACAATTTACCCATATAGCAAACCTGCATATGTATCCCTTGTAAAAGTTAGAAAAAAATAAATAAATAGAAAGAGCATAAAATATACACTTTAAAAAAACAGTGCTGCATAGTGGTAACAGAAATGAAAATGATTTTCTCTATTTGTAATATATTTTGGAGGATTTATCTACAGAGCTTGGTATTTGACTGAATATAAAAATAAAATAAAGGGAGGTGACAATAATGACTACCATGTTTATGAAGTGAAGATATTTACTAAGATGGAAAATAATGATTGAGAGAAAAGTTGAGCAAGTGGATATCAAATATTCAGTTTGGATCATCTTCATTTTGGCTTGCCTGAGATACACTGAAGGGTCATTATTAAGTAGGTAGTTAAATATAAGATTCTGGATTTGGGGTACTGGAAGAGTAATCAGCATATAGACAACCGGTAATGTCATAAGAGTGAGTGAGGTTTCAATGAAGATGTAAAACAATAGAGAAGGAAAGAGCAACCAGAATGAAGTCCTGAGGAATTCCAATATTTAAAGACTATATTAAGAAGGTAAAGAGCCTGTGAGAGAGTGGATAAAGGTAGAAGGATTTAAATGCCATTAATGCCAAGAGAGTTGTTCAAGGAGAGAGCAGTCAAGCATTTAATGACAACAGGCCAAATACATTAGAACTTACTCCATATAATTTTCAAGATAAAGGACATTGATAACCTTATCAAAATTAGTTTTTGTGAATAGGGTGTAGGTGGATGTCTACAGTGAGTTCAACTCTTGTTCATATGCAGATACCTCTTTAAAACATAGCTTTAAAGGAGAAGAAATATATAGGGAGATGACTGGGATGGAAAATCGAAACTATTTTCCTTTTTAAGAGGGAGAAAATAGACTGAATACTAATGTAAATTATCTCTCTTTATGGATAAAAATATATATGTTAGCAGAAGTGAATCTGTATTTTAATTCTTTGAAAGCTTTTGGGGACACATGAGTTCACTGATGACATGTCTCGTGTTTATCTCAAAAGATTGGTTAAGAGATATACAGGGCCAAAAATGGGAGGAAGCACCTCATTTAATTATCAGTGAAATGTAAAAAATTATTAGTAGTTGTTTTAGAATTAGATATTTGTCCTTTTCTGAACTTTTATTTTAGGTTCAGGGGTACATGTGCAAGTTTGTTATATTGGTAAACTTGTGTCACAGGAATTTGTTGTACCAAGTATTTTGTCACCCAGGCACTGAATCTAGTACCCTCCGCCTTCAAGTAGGTCCCAGTGTCTGTTGTTCTCCTCTGTGTGTCCATGAGTTCTCATCATTTAGCTCCCACCTACAAGTGAGGACATGTGGTATTTTGCTTTCTGTTCCTGTGTTAGTTTGCTAAGGATAATGAGCTCCAGCTCTATCCAAGTTCCCACAAAGTACATTATCTCATTCTTTTTATGGTTGCATAGTATTCCATTGTCTATATGGAACCACACTTTCTCTATTCAATCTATCATTGATGGAAATTCAGGTTAGTTGCATGTCTTTGCTATTGTGAATACTGCTGCAATAAACATTCACACGCATGTGTCTTTATAGTAGAATTATTTATATTCCATTGGGTATAAACCAGTAATGAGATTGCTGGGTCAAATGGTAGTTCTGTTTATAGCTCTTTGAGAATTATCACACTGATTTCCACAATGGGTTAACTAATTTACACTAACACCAATAGTGTGTAAGTGTGTTACTTTTGGACTTTTTAATAAGAGCCATTCTTCCTTGCGTGAGATGGTATATCATTGTGTCTTTGATTTGCATTTTTCTAATGATTAGTGATATCAAGCTTTTTTTCCTTATGCTTGTTGGCTGTTTGCATGTGTTCTTTTGAAAAGTGTCTGTTCATGTCCTTTAATAAGTACTGATCTGACTATCCAGAAGTTCATCCCAATTCCTTGTGAGGATATTAGGGAAATCATGAACTTCACTTGGACTTCATAAAATTCATACTTCTACATTTTAAGCACAAAGCTGATTCTATTGGAGACAGTCCAGGACCATCTGGATAATACTGTCATAAATGAGCTAAAACATTGTCCAGATATATGATCATAGTTCAATCAAGGAGAGTCCGAAAACATCATGTTTATAAAATATTGGAAAATCCCCCAGACATAATAAAATCCAAAAGCATAAAGGTAGATAAACACACCAGCCATACTGAGTGCAACAGGGTATCTTTCTGTTATCTCACCCTTCAAAACTCCTGGGACTGGATGGCTTCACTGAAGAATTTTACAAACATTTAGGAAGAACTAACCCCAATCCCACTCAAACTATTCTGAAGAATAGAGGAGAAAAGAATATTTGCAAACTCATTCTATGAGGTAAATATTACATTGATAACAGAACCAAAGACACATCAGAAAAAGAAAATGACAGACCAATATCTGTGATGAATATTGATGCAATAATCCTCAACAAAATACTAGCAAAGGAAATTTATTAACAAATTAAAAAGATCATTTATCATGACAAGTGGGATTTATGCCAGGGATGCAAGGATGGCTGAACATAAGCACATTAATCAGTGTGATACATCATATCAACAAAATGAAAGGAAAAAGCATATGATCATTTCAACTGATGCTTAAAAAGCTTTGATAAAATTCAATATCACTTCATGATAAAAATCTTCAAAAAATGGGTATAGAAGAAACACAACCTAAAAATAATAAAAGCTGTATACGACAGGCTGAAAACTAGTAACATACTCAATGGAAAACAGCTGAAAGTCTTTTCTGTAAGATCTGCAACAAGACAAAGACGCGCACTTTCACCACTGATTCAACATAGTACTGGAAGTCCTAGGTAGAACATTCAGACAAGAGAAGAAAAGGAAAGGGCATCCACATTTGAAAGGAAAAAGTAAAATTATCCTTGTTTGCAGATGATGTGATCTTATATTTGTGAAAACCTAAAGTCTCCCCAAAAAAGTATTAGAAAAGATAAATAAGTAAAGTTGCAGGATACATAATCAACATACAAAAATCAGTATTGTTTCTATATATCAACAGCAAAAAAAAATTGAAAAATAAATTAAAAAGTAATCTCACAATAACTACAAGTAAAATTCAACACTTAGAAAATAAATTAACCACACACCAGGGCCTATTACGGGGAGGGGGGAGGGAGGAGGGATTACATTGGGAGTTATACCTGATGTAAATGATGAGTTGATGGGTGCTGACGAGTTGATGGGTGCAGCACACCAACATGGCACAAGTATTCATATGTAACAAATCTGCACATTATGCACATGTACCCTAGAACTTAAAGTATAATAATAATAATAAAATAAAATAAAATAAAAAGAAAATAAATTAACCAAAGAAAGGGAACACTTCTACAATAAAAACTGTAAAATATTGGTGAAAGTAATTGAACAGGCCACAAACACAATAAAATGATTTTCCATGTTTATGGATTGGAAGAATAAGTATTGTTAAAATGTCCATACTACCCAAAGCAATCTACAAATTAAATGTAATCACCACCAAAATACGAATGGCATTTTCACAGATGTAAAAATATTCTAATTTTTTATGGAGCCACAGAAGACCCAGAGTAGCCAAAGCTATTGTGAGCAAAAATAGCAAAACTGGAGGAATCACATTAAATGACTTCATATTTTACTACGGAGATATAGTAACCAAAATAACATGGTACTGGAAAAAAAGCAAACACATGGATCAATAAAACAGAATAGAGAACGCAGAGATAAATCAATTCATCTACAGTAAACTCACTTTTGGCAAGGTGCCAAGAGCGTACATTGGGGAAAAGTCAGTCTTTTCAATAAATGGTGCTGGGAAAACTGGATATCCATATGCAAAAGAATAAAACTAGACCCCACTCTCTTTTCCTATTCAAAACTAAAGCAAAAATGAATTAAAGACTTAAATGTAAGGCACGCCCAAGATGGCCAAATAGGAACAGCTCCAGCCTCCAGCTCCCAGCGTGAGCGACACAGAAGACAGGTGATTTCTGCATTTTCAACTGAGGTACCGGGTTCATCTCACTGGGGTGAGTCAGACAGTTAGTGCTGGTCTGCGGGTGCAGCCCGACCAGCGAGAGCTGAAGCAGGGCAAGGCATCACCTCACCTGGGAAGCACAAGGGGGGAGGGAATTCCTTTTCCTAGGCAAAGGAAATTGAGACACACAACACCTGGAAAATTGAGTAACTCCCAACCTAATACTGAGCTTTACCAAGGGTCTTAGCAAACAGCACACCAGGAAATTATATCCCATACCTGGTCCAGAGGGTCCCATGCCCATGGAGCCTCCCTCATTGCTAGCACAGCAGTCTAAGATCTAACTGCAAGGTAGCAGCTAGGATGGGGAAGGGGCACCTGCCATTGCTGAGGCTTAAGTAGGTAAACAAAGTCACTGGAAAGCTCCAATTGCGTGGGGCTCACCATAGCTAAAGGAGCTCGCCCGGCCTCTATAGACTCCTCCTCTGGGGACAAGGCATAGCTAAACAAAAAGCAGCAGAAACCTCAGCAGTGGTAAATGTCCCTGTCTGACAGTTTTGAAGAGAGCAGCGTATCTCCCAGAATGGAGGTTGATATCTGAGAATGGACACACAGCCCAATCAAGTAGGTCCCTGACCCCTGAGTAGCCTAACTGCGAGACATCCCCCACTAGGTGCAGACCTACACCTCACAACTCACACTGCAGGGTACACCCCGAGACGAAGCTTCCAGAGCAAGAATCAGACAGCAACACTCACTGTTCAGCAATATTCTATCTTCTGCAGCCTCCGCTGCTGATACCCAGGCAAACAGGGTCTGGAGGGGACCTCAAGAAAACGCCAACAGACCTGTAGCTGAGGGTCCCGACTGTCAGAAGGAAAACTAACAAATAGAAAGGACACCTACACCAAAACCCCATCAGTACATCACCATCATCAAAGACCAAAGGCAGATAAAACCACAAAAATGGGGGAAGAGCAGGGCAGAAAAGCTGGAAATTCAAAAAATACGAACGCAACTCCCCCTCCAAAGGAATGCAGCTCATCACCAGCAATGGATCAAAGTTGGATGGAGAATAACTTTGACGAGTTGAGAGAAGAAGGCTTCAGTCGATCAAACTTCTCAGAGCTAAAGGAGGAACTACACAAGCAGTACACAGAAACTAAAAACCTTGAAAAAAGAATGAATGAATGGCTCACTAGAATAATCAATGCAGAGAAGACCTTAAAAGAACTGACAGAGATGAAAACAATAACACGAGAACTATGTGAAAAATGCACAAGCTTCAGTAACCGACTTGATCAACTGGAAGAAATAGTATCAGCAATTGAAGATCAAATGAATGAAATGAAGTGAGAAGAGAAATGTAGAGAAAACAGAGTACAAAGAAATGAACAAAGCCTCCAAGAAGTATGGGATTATGTGAAAAGACCAAATATACGTCTGAATGGTGTGCCTGAAAGTTACTGGGAAAATGGAACCAAGTGAGAAAACACTCTGCAGGATATCATTCAGGAGAACTTCCTCAACCTAGTAAGGCAGGCCAACATTCAAATTCAGGAAGTACAGAGAACGCCACAAAGATATTCCTCGAGAAGAGCAACTCCAAGACACAAAATTATTAGATTCACCAAAGCTGAAATGAAGGAAAAAATGTTAAGGGTAGCCAGAGAGAAAAGTAGGGTTACACACAAAGGGAAGCCCATCAGACTAACAGCAGATCTCTTGGCAGAAACTCTACAAGCCAGAAGAGAGTGGGGGCCAAGATTCAACATTCTTAAAGGAAAGAATTTTCAATCCAGAATTTCATATCCAGCCAAACTAAATTTCATAAGTGAAGGAGAAATAAAATCCTTTACAAACAAGCAAATGCTTAGAGATTTTCTCAGCACAAGGCATGCCCTACAAGAGATCCTGAAGGAAACACTAAATATGGAAAGGAACAACAGGTACCAGCCACTACAAAAACATGTCAAAATGTAAAGTCCATCGACGCTAGGAAGAAACTGCATCAACTAGCAAGCAAAATAAGCAGTTTATATCATAATGACGGGATCAAGTTCACACATAACAATATTAACCTTAAATGTAAATGGACTAAATGATCCAATTAAAAGACACAGACTGGCAAATTGGATAAAGAGTCAAGACCTATCAGTTTGATGTATTCAGGAGACCCACCTCACATACAGAGACACACATAGGCTCAAAATAAAGGGATGGAGGAAGATCTACCAAGAAAATGGAAAACAAAAAAAAGCAGAGGTTGCAATCCTAGTCTCTGATAAAACAGACTTTAAACCATCAAAGATCAAAAGAGACAAAGAAGGCCATTACATAATGGTAAAGGGATCCATTCATCAGGAAGAGCTAACTATCCTAAATATATATGCACCCAATACAAGAACACCCAGATTCATAAAGCAAGTCCTTAGAGACTTACAAAGAGACTTGACTCCCATACAATAATAATGGGAGACTTCAACACCCCGCTGTCAACATTAGACAGATCAATGAGGCAGAAAGTTAACAGGGATATCCAGGAATTGAACTCAGCTCTGCACCAAGCGGACCTAATAGACATCTACAGAACTCTCCACCCAAAATCAACAAAATATACATTCTTCTCAGCACCACATCACACTTATTCCAAAATCGACCACATAGTTGGAAGTAAAGCACACCTCAGCAAATGTAAAACAAAAACAGAAATTACAACAAACTGTCTCTCAGACCACAGTGCAATCAAACTAGAAATCAGGACTAAGAAACTCAATCAAAACCACACAACTACATGGAAATTGAACAATCTGCACCTGAATGACTACTGGATACATAACGAAATGAAGACAGAAATAAAGATGTTCTTTGAAACCAATGAGAACAAAGATACAACATACCAGAATCTCTGGGACACATTTAAAGCAGTGTGTAGAGGGAAATTTATAGCACTAAATGCCCACAAGAGAAAGCAGGAAAGATCTAAAATTGACATTCTAACATCACAATTAAAAGAACTAGAGAAGCAAGAGGAAACACATTCAAGCAGAAGGCAAAAAAAAAAAAAAAAAAAAAAAAAAAAAAAAAACAAAAAACTAAGATCAGAGCAGAACTGAAGGAGATAGAGATACAAAATCCCTCCAAAAAATCAATGAATCCAGGAGCTGATTTTTGAAAAGATCAACAAAATTGATAGACTGCTAGCAAGACTAATAAAGAAGAAAAGAGAGAAGAATCAAACAGATGCAATAAAACATGATAAAGGGGATATCACCACCAACCCCACAGTAATACACACTACCATCAGAGAATACTATAAACACCTCTATGCAAATAAACTAGAAAACCTAGAAGAAATGGATAATTTCCTGGACACTTACACTCTCCCAAGACTAAACCAGGAAGTAGTTGAATCCCTGAATAGACCAATAGCAGGCTCTGAAGTTGAGGTGATAATTAATAGCCTACCAACCACAAAAAGTCCAGGACCAGACGGATTCACAGCCAAATTCTACCAGAGGTACAAGGAGGACTTAGTACCATTCCTTCTGAAACTATTCCAATCAACAGAAAAAGAGGGAATCCTCCCTATTTCATGTTATGTGGCCAACATCATCCTGATAGCAAAGCCTGATAGAGACACAACAACAACAAAAAAGAGAATTTTAGACCGATACCCCTGAAGAACATCGATCCACAAATCCTCAATAAAATACTGGCAAACCGAATCCAGCAGGACATCAAAAAGCTTATCCACCATGATCAAGTGGACTTCATCCATGGGATGCAAGGCTGGTTCAACATACGCAAATCAATAAACGTAATCCAGCATATAAACAGAACCAAAGACAAAAACCACATAATTATCTCAGTAGATCCAGAAAGGGCCTTTGACAAAATTCAACAGCCCTTCATTCTAAAATCTCTCAACAAATTCAGTATTGATGGAACGTATCTCAAAATAGTAAGAGCTATGAAAAACCCACAGCCAATATCATACTGAATGGGCAAAAACTGGAAGCATTCCCTTTGAAAACCGGCACAAGACATGGATGCCATCTCTCACCACTCCTATTCAACATAATGTTGGAAGTTCTGGCTAGGGAAATCAGGCAAGAGAAAGAAATCAAGGGTATTCAGTTAGGAAAAGAAGAAGTCAAATTATCCCTTTTTGCAGATGACATGATTGTATATTTAGAAAACCCCATTGTCTCAGCCCAAAGTCTCCTTAAGCTGGTAAGCAACTTCAACAAAGTCTCAGGATACAAAATCAATGTGCAAAATCACAAGCATTCTTATACACAAGTAACAGACAAACAGAGAGCCAAATCATGAATGAACTCGCATTCGCAATAGCTTCAAAGAGAATAAAATACCTAGGAATCCAACTTACAAGGGATGTAAAGGACCTCTTCAAGGAGAACTACAAACCACTGCTCAGTGAAATCAAAGAGGACACAAACAAATGGAAGAACATACCATGCTCATGGAGAGGAAGAATCAATATTGTGAAAGTGGCCATGCTGCCCAAGGTAATTTATTAAGTTACCAATGAGTTTCTTCACAGAATTGGAAAAAAACTGCTTTAAAGTTCATATGGAACCAAAAAAGACCCTGCATTGCCAAGACAATCCTAAGCCAAAGAACAAAGCTGGAGACATCAGGATACCTGCCTTTAAACTATACTACAAGGTTACAGTAACCAAAACAACATGGTACTTGTACCAAAACAGAGATATAGACAAATGGAACAGAACAGAGCCCTCAGAAATAATGCCACACGTCTACAGTCATCTGATCTTTGACAAACCTGACATAAACAAGAAATGGGGAAAGAATTTCCTATTTAATTAATGGTGCTGGGAAAATTGGCTACCCATAAGTAGAAAGCTGAAAATGGATCCTTTCTTTACTCGCTATTTGAAAATTAATTCAAGATGGATTAGAGACTTAAATGTTAGACCAAAAACCATAAAAACCCTAGAAGAATACCTAGATAATATCATTCATGACATAGGCATGGGCAAGGGTTTCATGTCTAAAACACCAAAAGCAACAGTAACAGAAACCAAAATTGACAAATGGGATCTAATTAAACTAAAGAGCTTCTGCACAGCAAAATAAACTACTATTAGAGTGAACAGGCAACCTACAGAATGGGAAAAAAATTTTGCACTCTACTCATCTGACAAAGGGCTAATATCCAGAACCTATAAAGAACTCAATCAAATTTACAAGAAAAAAACAAACAACCCCATCAAAAAGTGAGCAAAGTATATGAACAGACACTTCTCAAAAGAAGACATTCATACAGCCAACAGACACATGAAAAATGCTCATCATCACTTGCCATCAGAGAAATGCAAATCAAAACTACAATGTAATACAATCTCACACCAGTTAGAATGGCAATCATGAAAATGTCAGGAAACTACAGGTGCTGGAGAGGATGTGGAGAAATAGGAACACTTTTGCACTGTTGGTGGGACTGTAAATTAGTTCAACCATTGTGGAAAACAGTGTGGTGATTCCTCAAGGATCTAGAACTGGAAATACCATTTGACCCAGCCATCCCACTACTGGGGATATACCCAAAGGATTATAAGTCATGCTGCTATAAAGACACATGAACACGTATGTTTATTGTGGCACTATTCACAATAGCAAAGACTTGGAATCAACCCAAATGTCCATCATTGACAGACTGGATTAAGAAAATGTGACATATATACACCATGAAATACTATGCAGCCTTAAAAAAGGATGAGTTTGTGTCTTTTGTAGGGACATGGATGCAGCTGAAAACCATCATTCTCAGCACACTACCGCAAGAACAGAAAACCAAATACCGCCTGCTCTCACTCATAGGTGGGAATTGAACAATGAGATCACTTGGACACGGGAAGGGGATCATCACAACCCGGCTCCTATTGTGGGGAGGGGGTCTGGGGAAAGGATAGCATTAGGAGATATACCTAATGTAAACGACGAGTTAATGGGTGCAGCACACCAACATGGCACATGTATACATACGTAACAAACCTGCACGTTGTGCACATGTACCCAAGAACTTAAAGTATAATAAAAAAAAAGAAAAAAAAGACTTAAATATAACACCTCAAACTATTAAACTAGATTAGGATACTCTCCATGACATTAGACTGGAGAAAGATCTACTGAGTACTACCCCAGGCACAGACAAGCAAAGCAAAAATGGACAAATGTATTCACATCAAGTTAAAAACTTGTGCACAACAAAGGAAAGTGAAGAGACATCCAGCAGAATGGAAGAAAATATTTGCAACTATCCATCTGAGAATGGATAATAACCAAAATATATAAGGAGCTCAAACAACTCGTTAGGAAAAAGTCAAACAATCCAATTTAAAATGGGGAAAAGATCTGAAGAGATACGTCTCAAAAAGAGACATACAAATGGCAAGCATGTATATGAAAAAGTGCTCAAAGTTATTGATCATCAGACAAATGCAAATTGAAACTACAATGATATATCTTCTCTCCCCAGTTAAAACGGCTTGTATCTGAAAGTCAGGCAATAACAAATTTTGGCAAGGATGTGAAGGAAAAGACACCCTGTACACTTCTAGTGGGAATGTAAATTAATACAGCCACTATGGAGAATAGCTGGGAGGTTCCTCAAAAAATTAAAAATATGGTTACCATAAAATCCAGCAATCCACCTGTTAGGTATATACCCAAAAGAAAGGAAATTCATATATCAATGAGATATCTGCACTCCCATGTTTATGGCAGAAGTATTCATAATAGCCAAGATTTAGAAGCGCCCCAATGTCTGTCAACAGATGAATGGATAAAGAAAATGGGGGCACATATACACAATGGAATATGGTTCAGCCATAAAAAAGAAATGAGGTCATGTCATTTGCAACAACATCATGGAACTGGAGGTCATTATGTTCATTTAAATAAGCCAGGAACAGAAAGACAAACTTTACATGTTCTCACTTATTTGTGGAAACTAAAAATTAAAGCAATTGAACTAATGAAGAAAGAAGAAGCATGGTTACCAGTGACTGTGAAGAATTATGTGGGGCTGCAGGGGAAGTGGACATGGTTAATGGGTACAAAATCATAGTTAGAAAGAATAAGTTCTAGTATTTGATAGCACAACAGGGTGACTATATTCAAAAATGATTTAATTGTACATTTTAAAATAAAAGTACATAATTAGATTGTTTGTAATACAAGGGTTGCATGCTTAAGGTGATGCATACCCCCCATAATAATAGAATAAGAATGTAGCTTCCTTCGGTGAAAATGGAATCGTGTGTCTCTCTCTTTGAGAAACATGAAGAAATCAAACATTGTTTAATGGGCAGTGTCAGCCACATGATATGATACCCCACATAGGGACTGATGGGGATTATATCTATCTGCAGTGTCCATTGATATAAGATTGCATTTAAGTTGGTGACTGGGTCCACTAGACCGACATTTGGTTGAAAAACTATTTTGTGTTGAGCCTACCATGATGTATATATAACAGTTGGTTCATGCCATCTTTTGATTCCTGGATATACAAAACAGTGACCAAGTTTGATTATTCATTGTGTCACTGGTGCCCAATATAGCACCTGGTACAAAGAATCTACTCAACACATGTTTTTTCAATGAATATGTACACCTTTGTATCCCAACAGAAAATTGTTAGGTCATGCTTTCCCAATATCTAATGGTATAAGTTTAATTGAGTGACATCTAACATTGGGATTATATACTTTGCCAATTTATTCAGTAAGTATTACTTAGTCCAGATGCCAACTTAATTTCCCAGATGCAAAGTAGAATTAAAGACAAGATCTTTTTTTTTCTCTAATCAAATCATACTTACAAAAAAAAAAAGTACCAACACAGCAGTATGAGAAAAAAAATAGGAAGTTTTAATGCTATTCCCCGCTGTTCCTAAGCATAATGAGAAGGAACAAAATGATTTCTAAGATAGGTCAGAGTAAAGGTTAAGGTGCTCACCACTCCAGGAGAAGAATTGCACACCCTAATGGCAAGAAGATAAAACAAGTCAGGACCTACAAGTCCTTCATGTACGATGCTAGATTGTCTTTGTCTTATCAGGGAAGGGACAAAAATTTAATCAGCAGTTTCACCAAGTTTAACAGCAATGGCACAGAACTGTTAATGTCAGGCTAGTCTAGAGAGAGGGTCAGAGTTAACTGGATATAATAATGATTATTATTGAGAGTTGTCAATTATTCATAAATTGAGTCACAGATGAACAAACTAGAAATCTCTTTAAATTATCTCCCTAAAAGGCTAAATGTGCTGTTTAACTTCACACATGCAATTTGTTTCTGATTTCCATGTACTGAACTATAGTAGCATCATCTTGTATATAAATTAAAGTTGACAAATTTCAAATAATTGTAAGACAATCTGATAATGAAAGGGAGATTGTGTTGTACAAAGAATGCTGGGTTGTTTTTTCTTTGTTCTTGTATCACTCTTACAACCCTACCACCACCACCATCTTTTTTTCCCCATCCTCATCTTAATTGGCAGTTAGGATAGGCCCTGTTTGGCATAAGTCAGTATCTCAAACATGTATCCTGCCATCTATGACTGAATCTGTTTCTTGAAGTTATAAATTAGAAAGGCAAAGAAAAACATCATCTAACCACATTTCGTTTGGCCCAAACATAGTGAATTCTGTCCCAAGTAAGCTGGGAGACTAGTAGCTATTAAATGTAGCAGAGCACCAGAGACTAGTACAAACAAATGCTAGCTAGTGAAAGGCTCCTATTTGCCTCAGGCAATTGCCAGAAATGGTAAAACTATTGAATTAAGGTCTTGATGGAAATTTACCGTTCTGTAAGTCTTGATGGAAATACCGTTCTGTAAGTCTTGATGGAAATTTGGATCCCAGTCTGCTCTTGAGCACTGACAGGGTGTGATCATAACCAAGAGGCATAGAAAAGTTGCTATGTCATGCAAGTAAGAAAGCAAGCAGGCATATCTGACTGATAAATAAAATTCAAGCCCCAGGAAGTTATTTTTACAAAGTTTTCAAAGTGAAGAACAAAGTAAATCCAAAACTGTCATGATGTTCCAGTGCGTGTCATGGAAGAAAAGACTCTAGGAAAAATACAAGAAATTAGATATAAGTCAGAGGGTAATCAACACCCCCATCACTACCCTTAGAATAACAGCATAGCAGATTGGTTAAGATCTCAGATTCTATAATCGGTCAAACCTGGGGTTAAATCTCAACACCGCTTGTTAATAGCAATGTTTCCCTAGCCACGTTTTACTCAATGTGACTGTGTCATAGTGACTTCATTAGTAAAATGAGAACAATTAGTACCTTACAAGATTGTTGAGTGGGTTAAGCAAGGTAGTATAAGAAAAGCACCCGTAGACAGGGCGCGGTGGCTCAAGCCTGTAATCCCAGCACTTTGGGCTGCCAAGGTGGGCGGATCACGAGGTCAGGAGATGGAGACCATCCTGGCTAACACGGTGAAACCCTGTCTTTACTAAAAATATAAAAATGTAGCCAGGTGCGGTGGCAGGCACCTGTAGTCCCAGCTACTTGGGAGGCTGAGGCAGGAGAATGACGTGAACCCAGGAGGCAGAGCTTGCAGTGAGCCAAGATGGGGCCTCTGAACTCCAGCCTGGATGACAGAGCAAGACTCCGTCTCAAAATAGAAAAAAAAAAAAAAAAAAAAAATATATATATATATATATATATATAAAAGAAAAGCACATGTAATAGTACCTGGCACTAGTTGATAACCCTCTTTCTAAATGGGAGCTATAATTAATTCGAAAAGTGTCATTCCTGGGTGGTTCTTGGTATCTCTAAGTTGAGTTGTGGGTTTAAATTTAAATCAACATATTTTCTGAATTAATACTAATTTTTGATTAATAGATTTCTCTCTCATCACCATATAAGTAACTGACCCTATCATTCTTAGGATATGTATAATCTAAAATGTTTTGGACTGGGAATGAGCCATAAACTATATATACTATTTATTCTTCCAGGCCCGTAACAAATTTCTTCTCTTTTGTGAAGCTCCCTGAAAATTTCAACCTCATATGATCTCTTTTCAGAATTTCCATATACGTTGTACCTAACTCATGTCATGAATCATATTTTCTATCCAGTAGAGCTATTAGTATTCTTTTTTATATAGATATACTTTAAGTTCTAGGGTACATGTGCATAACGTGCAGGTTTGTTACATATGTATATTGTGCCATGTTGGTGTGCTGCACCCATCAACTCGTCAGCACCCATCAATTCATTATTTATATCATGTATAACACCCAGTGAAATCCCTCCCCCCTCCCCCATCCCCATGATAGGCCCCAGTGTGTGATGTTCCCCTTCCCGAGTCCAAGTGATCTCATTGTTCAATTCCCACCTATGAGTGAGAACATGCGGTGTTTGGTTTTCAGTTCTTGAGACAGTTTGCTAAGAATGATGGTTTCCATCTGCATCCATGTCCCTACAAAGGACGCAAACTCAAAAAGCTTATCCACCATAATCAAGTGGGCTTCATCCCTGGGATGCAAGGCTGGTTCAACATTCGCAAATCAATAAATGTAATCCAGCATATAAACAGAACGAAAGACAAGAACCACATGATTATCTCAATAGATGCAGAAAAGGCTTTTGACAAAATTCAACAGCCCTTCATGCTAAAAACGCTCAATAAATTCGTCATTGATGGAATGTACCTCAAAATAATAAGAGCTATTTATGACAAACCCACAGCTAATATCATGCTGAATGGGCAAAAACTGGAAAAATTCCCTTTGAAAACTGGCACAAGACAGGGATGTCCTCTCTCACCACTCCTATTCAACATAGTGTTGGAAGTTCTGGCTAGGGAAATCAGGCAAGAGAAAGAAATCAAGGGTATTCAGTTAGGAAAAGAAGAAGTTAAATTGTCCCTGTTTGCAGATGACATGATTGTATATTTAGAAAACCCCATTGTCTCAGCCCAAAATCTCCTTAAGCTGATAAGTAACTTCAGCAAAGTCTCAGGATAAAAAATTAATGTGCAAAAATCACAAGCATTCTTATACACCAGTAACAGACAAACAGAGAGCCAAATCATGAATGAACTTCCATTCACAATTGCTTCAAAGAGAATAAAATACCTAGGAATCCAACTTACAAGGGATGTAAAGGACCTCTTCAAGGAGAACTACAAACCACTGCTCAGTGAAATAAAAGAGGACACAAACAAATGGAAGAACATACCATGCTCATGGATAGGAAGAACCATTATCGTGAAAATGGCCATACTGCCCAAGGTTATTTATAGATTTGTATTCTTAACTTTAAATTTCTTGAGAGAGGGATCATGTCAGATTTATCTTTGTATCCCCCAAAGTACCTAAAGTATGTGCTCAGTACATGTTTGTATTAGTTCAACAAGGGCAACTAATACCAATGAATGTTAAATTCTGCTGTTCAGATAATTAAATATTTCCTCACCACAGGGCAAATACTACGATTATGCTCAAATTAAACGACATCATACCTCAAAGCAGCTTAAAATTTGAGAGGCACATGAGTAAAGGAAATAAAATACTCTAAAGTATGATTCCTGAAAACAAAATTTTGCCATCCCTTTAAAGACAAGCTTCTCCGACCCTTACTTTCATTACAATATGTTTGATATTAACCTATGGGCCAGAGCACATAGGCATTTTGGATTATCCTAAGGTCATAGTCAAATCCTTAAATTGTCATGAGCAATATGCAAAAAAAGAAAAAGTAGGGGGGGCGGAGCAAGATGGCCGAATAGGAACAACTCCAGTCTCCAACTCCCAGCGCGAGCGACACAGAAGACCGGTGATTTCTGCATTTTCAACTGAGGTACTGGGGTCATTACACTAGGGAGTGCCGGACAATCGGTGCTGGTCAGCTGCTGCAGCCTGACCAGCGAGAGCTGAAGCAGGGCGAGGCATCGCCTCACCTGGAAGCGCAAGGGGGAAGGGGATCCGTTTTCCTAGCCAGGGGAACTGAGACACACAACACCTGGAAAATCGGGTAACTCCCACCCCAATACTGCGCTGTAAGCATACAGGCATTCCAGGAGAATATATCCCACACCTGGCCGGGAGGGTCCCACGCCCACGAAGCCTCCCTCACTGCTAACACAGCAGTCTGCCGCGATCTATCCACAAGGCAGCAGCGAGGCTGGGGGAGGGGCGCCCGCCATTGCTGAGGCTTAAGTAGGTAAACAAAGCCGCTGGGAAGCTCGAACTGGGTGGAGCTCACAGCAGCTCAAGGAAGCCTGCCTGTCTCTGTAGTCTCCACCTCTGGGGACAGCGCACAGCTGAAGACCAACAGGGGAAGTAGCGGGAGCCGGTGCAGACGCGAACGACTCTGTCTGACAGCTTTGGGGAGAGCCGCGGATCTCCCAACGCGGAGGTTGAGATCTGAGAACGGACAGACTGCCTGCTCAGGTGTGTCCCTGACCCCTGAGTAGCCTAGCTGGGAGAAATCCCCCACTAGGGGCAGTCTGACACCCCACACCTCACAGGGTGGAGTACACCCCTGAGAGGACACTTCCAAAGGAAGAATCAGACAGGTACACTCGCTGTTCAGCAATATTCTATCTTCGGCAACCTCTGCTGCTGATACCCAGGCAAACAGGGTCTGGGGTGGACCTCAAGCAATCTCCAACAGACCAACAGAGAGTCCTTCTGACTGTCAGAAGGAAAACTATCAAACAGGAAGGACACCTATACCAAAACCCCATCAGTTCGTCACCACCATCAAAGACCGGAGACAGATAAAACCACAAAGATGGGGAAGAAGCAGGGCAGAAAAGCTGGAAATTCAAAAAATAAGAGCGCATCTCCCCCTGCAAAGGAGCGCAGCCCATCACCAGCAACGGATCAAAGCTGGTCAGAGAATGACTTGGACGAGAGGAGAGAAGAAGGCTTCAGTCCATCAAACTTATCAGAGCTAAAGGAGGAATTACGTACCCAGCGCAAAGAAACTAAAAATCTTGAAAAAAGAGTGGAAGAATTGACAGCTAGACTCATTAATGCAGAGAAGATCATAAACGAAATGACAGAGATGAAAACCATGACACGAGAAATACGTGACAAATGCACAAGCTTCAGTAACCGACTCGATCAACTGGAAGAAAGAGTATCAGCGATTGAAGATCAAATGAATGAAATGAAGCGAGAAGAGAAACCAAAAAAAAAAAGAAGAAAAAGAAATGAGCAAAGCCTGCAAGAAGTATGGGATTACGTAAAAAGACCAAATCTACGTCTGATTGGGGTGCCTGAAAGTGAGGGGGAAAATGGAACCAAGTTGGAAAACACTCTTCAGGATATCATCCAGGAGAACTTCCCCAACCTAGTAGGGCAGGCCAACATTCAAATTCAGGAAATACAGAGAACGCCACAAAGATACTCCTCCAGAAGAGCAACTCCAAGACACATAATTGCCAGATTCACCAAAGTTGAAATGAAGGAAAAAATCTTAAGGGCAGCCAGAGAGAAAGGTCGGGTCACCCACAAAGGGAAGCCCATCAGACTAACAGCAGATCTCTCGGCAGAAACTCTACAAGCCAGAAGAGAGTGGGGGCCAATATTCAACGTTCTTAAAGAAAAGAATTTTCAACCCAGAATTTCATATCCAGCCAAACTAAGTTTCATAAGTGAAGGAGAAATAAAATCCTTTACAGATAAGCAAATGCTTAGAGATTTTGTCACCACCAGGCCTGCCTTACAAGAGACCCTGAAGGAAGCCCTAAACATGGAAAGGAACAACCGGTACCAGCCATCGCAAAAACTTGGCAAAATGTAAAGACCATCGAGGCTAGGAAGAAACTGCATCAACTAACGAGCAAAATAACCAGTTAATATCATAATGGCAGGATCAAGTTCACACATAACAATATTAACCTTAAATGTTAATGGACTAAATGCTCCAATTAAAAGACACAGACTGGCAAACTGGATAAAGAGTCAAGACCCATCAGTCTGCTGTATTCAGGAGACCCATCTCACATGCAGAGACATACATAGGCTCAAAATAAAGGGATGGAGGAAGATCTACCAAGCAAATGGAGAACAAAAAAAAGCAGGGGTTGCAATCCTAGTCTCTGATAAAACAGACTTTAAACCATCAAAGATCAAAAGAGACAAAGAAGGCCATTACATAATGGTAAAGGGATCAATTCAACAGGAAGAGCTAACTCTCCTAAATATACATGCACCCAATACAGGAGCACCCAGATTCATAAAGCAAGTCCTTAGAGACTTACAAAGAGACTTAGACTCCCATACAATAATAATGGGGGACTTCAACACTCCGCTGTCAACATTAGACAGATCAATGAGACAGAAAGTTAACAAGGATATCCAGGAATTGAACTCATCTCTGCACCAAGCGGACCTAATAGACATCTATAGAACTCTCCACCCCAAATCAACAGAATATACATTCTTTTCAGCACCACATCGCACTTATTCCAAAATTGACCACATAATTGGAAGTAAAGTACTCCTCAGCAAATGTAAAAGAACAGAAATTATAACAAACTGTCTCTCAGACCACAGTGCAATCAAACTAGAACTCAGGACTAAGAAACTCAATCAAAACCGCTCAACTACATGGAAACTGAACAACCTGCTCCTGAATGACTACTGGGTACATAACGAAATGAAAGCGGAAATAAAGATGTTCTTTGAAACCAATGAGAACAAAGATACAACATACCAGAATCTCTGGGACACATTTAAAGCAGTGTGTAGAGGGAAATTTATAGCACTAAATGCCCACAAGAGAAAGCAGGAAAGATCTAAAATTGACACTCTAACATCACAATTAAAAGAACTAGAGAGGCAAGAGCAATCACATTCAAAAGCTAGCAGAAGGCAAGAAATAACTAAGATCAGAGCAGAACTGAAGGAGATAGAGACACAAAAAACCCTCCAAAAAATCAATGAATCCAGGAGTTGGTTTTTTGAAAAGATCAACAAAATTGACAGACCGCTAGCAAGGCTAATAAAGAAAAAAAGAGAGAGGAATCAAATAGATGCAATAAAAAATGATAAAGGGGATATCACCACTGACCCCACAGAAATACAAACTACCATCAGAGAATACTATAAACGCCTCTACGCAAATCAACTAGAAAATCTAGAAGAAATGGATAATTTCCTGGACACTTACACTCTCCCAAGGCTAAACCAGGAAGAAGTTGAATCCCTGAATAGACCAATAGCAGGCTCTGAAATTGAGGCAACAATTAATAGCCTACCCACCAAAAAAAGTCCAGGACCAGATGGATTCACAGCTGAATTCTACCAGAGGTACAAGGAGGAGCTGGTACCATTCCTTCTGAAACTATTCCAATCAATAGAAAAAGAGGGAATCCTCCCTAACTCATTTTATGAGGCCAACATCATCCTGATACCAAAGCCTGGCAGAGACACAACAAAAAAAGAGAATTTTAGACCAATATCCCTGATGAACATTGATGCAAAAATCCTCAATAAAATACTGGCAAACCGGATTCAGCAGCACATCAAAAAGCTTATCCACCATGATCAAGTGGGCTTCATCCCTGGGATGCAAGGCTGGTTCAACATTCGCAAATCAATAAACGTAATCCAGCATATAAACAGAACCAAAGACAAGAACCACATGATTGTCTCAATAGATGCAGAAAAGGCTTTTGACAAAATTCAACAGCCCTTCATGCTAAAAACGCTCAATAAATTCGGTATTGATGGAATGTACCTCAAAATAATAAGAGCTATTTATGACAAACCCACAGCTAATATCATACTGAATGGGCAAAAACTGGGAAAATTCCCTTTGAAAACTGGCACAAGACAGGGATGCCCTCTCTCACCACTCCTATTCAACATAGTGTTGGAAGTTCTGGCTAGGGCAATCAGGCAAGAGAAAGAAATCAAGGGTATCCAGTTAGGAAAAGAAGAAGTCAAATTGTCCCTGTTTGCAGATGACATGATTGTATATTTAGAAAACCCCATCGTCTCAGCCCAAAATCTCCTTAAGCTGATAAGCAACTTCAGCAAAGTCTCAGGATACAAAATTAATGTGCAAAAATCACAAGCATTCTTATACACCAGCAACAGACAAGCAGAGAGCCAAATCAGGAATGAACTTCCATTCACAATTGCTTCAAAGAGAATAAAATACCTAGGAATCCAGCTTACATGGGATGTAAAGACCTCTTCAAGGAGAACTACAAACCACTGCTCAGTGAAATAAAAGAGGACACAAACAAATGGAAGAACATACCATGCTCATGGATAGGAAGAATCAATATCGTGAAAATGGCCATACTCCCCAAGGTTATTTATAGATTCAATGCCATCCCCATCAAGCTACCAATGACTTTCTTCACAGAATTGGAAAAAACTGTTTTAAAGTTCATATGGAACCAAAAAAGAGCCCGCATTGCCAAGACAATCCTAAGTCAAAAGGACAAAGCTGGAGGCGTCACGCTACCTGACTTCAAACTATACTACAAGGCTACAGTAACCAAAACAGCATGGTACTGGTACCAAAACAGAGATATAGACCAATGGAACAGAACAGAGTCCTCAGAAATAATACCGCACATCTACAGCCATCTGATCTTTGACAAACCTGAGAGAAACAAGAAATGGGGAAAGGATTCCCTATTTAACAAATGGTGCTGGGAAAATTGGCTAGCCATAAGTAGAAAGCTGAAACTGGATCCTTTCCTTACCCCTTATACGAAGATTAATTCAAGATGGATTAGAGACTTAAATGTTAGACCTAATACCATAAAAACCCTAGAAGAAAATCTAGGTAGTACCATTCAGGACATAGGCATGGGCAAGGACTTCATGTCTAAAACACCAAAAGCAACGGCAGCAAAAGCCAAAATTGACAAATGGGATCTAATTAAACTAAAGAGCTTTTGCACAGCAAAAGAAACTACCATCAGAGTGAACAGGCAACCTACAGAATGGGAGAAAATTTTTGCAACCTACTCATCTGACAAAGGGCTAATATCCAGAGTCTACAAAGAACTCAAACAAATATACGAGAAAAAAACAAACAACCCCATCAAAAAGTGGGGAAAGGATATGAACAGACATTTCTCAAAAGAAGATATTCATACAGCCAACAGACACATGAAAAAATGCTCATCATCACTGGCCATCAGAGAAATGCAAATCAAAACCACAATGAGATACCATCTCACACCAGTTAGAATGGCAATCATTAAGAAGTCAGGAAACAACAGGTGCTGGAGAGGATGTGGAGAAATAGGAACACTTTTACACTGTTGGTGGGATTGTAAACTAGTTCAACCATTATGGAAAAGAGTATGGCAATTCCTCAAGGATCTAGAACTAGATGTACCATATGACCCAGCCATCCCACTACTGGGTATATACCCAAAGGATTATAAATTAGTCTACTACAAAGACACATGTACACGTATGTTTATTGCGGCACTATTCACAATAGCAAAGACTTGGAATCAACCCAAATGTCCATCTGTGACAGACTGGATTAAGAAAATGTGGCACATATACACCATGGAATACTATGCAGCCATAAAAAAAGGATGAGTTTGCGTCCTTTGTAGGGACATGGATGCAGCTGGAAACCATCATTCTTAGCAAACTATCACAAGAAGAGAAAACCAAACACCGCATGTTCTCACTCATAGGTGGGAACTGAACAATGAGATCACTTGGACTCGGGAAGGGGAACATCACACACTGGGGTCTATCATGGGGAGGGGGGAGGGGGGAGGAGGGAGGGATTGCATTGGGGAGTTATACATGATATAAATGATGAATTGATGGGTGCTGACGAGTTGATGGGTGCAGCACACCAACATGGCATAAGTATACATATGTAACAAACCTGCACGTTATGCACATGTACCCTAGAACTTAAAGTATAATTAAAAAAAAAAAAAAAAAAAAAAAAAAAAAAAAAAAAAAAAAAAAAAAAGAAAAAGTAACAAATTATGTTAAAATATGTAAAAACCTCAGAATGGTACTGACATCTAAGAATAACAACAGTTAAAAGAAAGGCAACGTGGTATAATGGGAAATAGCATCTAATTTTATTCCGTCACTATCAGGGAAACTTTGAGTTAGTCAGTTAAATTCTGTGACCCTCAGTTTTCTCATCTAAAAATGGGGACAGAAACACAGTAAGAGTTTTCATCTGAGACTGTGTCAGAGTAGCTGTATTAGACAAATTAGCACTGAAAAAAATTGTAAGAGGTAGAAAAATATATGAAATTACACTTTGAAAGAATTAAAAACCAACATAGGCATGACTTAGGAGCTATGATCTTTGAGAAAAGGAAAGAATGTAATGTGAGTTGTAAATTTACTTTGACTTATTCTCTTAAGTGTTTTAAGTCATGATACAGAGGAATAAAACCCAAGCACAAGGCAATGATCTTACTGGGTTGAAAAGAGAATGAGTGGAGGTTAAGAACAAATAAGTTGGAACTTGAAAGTTAAATCCTAGAGAGATTAATACGTATCTTCAAATCTTCAATTAATTTTAATAATGGAGGGGATTATATAGGGCATGTATGCAAGGGAGCAAGAAACTTAGGGGCCTTTTTCGAATTCCACTTACTGCAGAAATAAATAAGGACATTTGTAATGAAAAAATTGTCTTTTTGGAAGAATACGTAAAAATCCAAACGTTTTATACATTCAACATGATAACTAATAAATATATTTAAAAAATTGACAGAAATTAAAATAGAGATGGACAAAAAATAGAATAATATTGAAAATTTCAACAAAACCCTCTGATCAAGCAGAGAAAACTATTAGTATGGATAAATAAAAGATGAATAATATGATTAATTTGACATAATTGGCATATATAGAATATTGTTAATGTAAATTCTTTTCAAGTGCACATAGAACACTTATCAAAATAGGACATTTTCTTTTTCTAAAAAAATTCAACTTATATTTTAGATACTGGGGGTACATGTGCATGTTTGTTAGATGGGCATATTGCATGAGGCTGAGGTTTGGGATACAGATAATCACATCACCCAAGTAGTGAGCATAGCAGCCAGTAGGTACTTTTTCACCTCATGACCCACAGACTCCTTCTCCCTTCAAGTAGTTCACAATGTCTACTGTTTTCATTTTTATGTCCATGTGTGCTCAATATACAGCTTCAACTTGTAAGTGAGAACATGTAGTATTTGCTTTTCTGTTTCTATGTTGATTTGCTTAGAATAACAGTCTCCAGCGGCATCCATGTTGCTGAAAATGACGTAATTGCATTATTTTTTATGACTGTGTAGTATTCCATGATGTATGTGTACCACATTTTCTTTATCCAATCTACCACTGATAGGCACCTAAGTTGATTACATTTCTTTGCTATTGTGAATAGCACAGCAATGATCATACAACTACGTATGTCTTTTAGGCAGAATGATTTATTTTCCTTCGAGTATACACCCAGTAATTGTATGACTGGATGAAATGGTAGCTGTTTTAACTTCTTTAAGAAAACTCCGCCAGGCGTGGTGGCTCACGCCTGTAGTCCCAGCACTTTGGGAGGCCGAGGCAGGAGAATCACAAGGTCAGGAGATTGAGACCATCCTGGTTAACACGGTGAAAACCTGTCTCTACTAAAAATGTAAAAAATTAGCCGGGCGTGGTGGCGGGCGCCTGTAGTCCCAGCTACTCGGGAGACCGAGGCAGGAGAATGGCGTAAACCCAGGAGGCGGAGCTTGCAGTGAACCGAGATCACTGCCACTGCACTCCAGCTTGGGTGACAGAGCGAGACACCGCCTTAAAAAAAAAAAAAAAAAAAAGGAAATCTCCAAGCTGCTTTCCACAGTAGCTGAACTAATTTATATTCCTATCAACAATGTATAAGCATTCCCTTTTTTCTGTACCCTCATCAGCAATTTTTTTCTTTTCATTTTTATTATTATACTTTAAGTTCTAGGGTACATGTGCACAACGTGCAGGTTTGTTACATATGTATACATGTGCCATGTTGGTGTGCTGCACCCATTAACTCGTCATTTACATTAGGTATATCTCCTAATGCTATCCCTCCCCTCTACCCCTCCCCACAATAGGACCCAGTGTGTGATGCTCTCCTTCCTGTGTTCAAGTGATCTCATTGTTCAACTCCCACCTATGAGTGAGAATATGCGGTATTTGGTTTTCTGTTCTTGTGGTAGTGTGCTGAGAATGATGGTTTCCAGCTGCATCCATGTCCATACAAAGGACATGAACTCATCCTGTTTTATGGCTGCATAGTATTCCATGGTGTATATGTGCCACATTTCCTTAATCCAGTCTGTCACAGATGGACATTTGGGTTGATTCCAAGTCTTTGCTACTGTGAATAGTGCCTCAATAAACATACGTGTGCATGTGTCTTTATAGCAGCATGACTTATAATCCTTTGGGTATATCTCCAGTAATGAGATGGCTGGGTCAAATGGTATTTCCAGTTCTAGATCCTTGAGAAATCACCACACTGTTTTCCACAATGGTTGAACTAGTTTACAGTCCCAACAAGTGTGTAAAAGTGTTCCTATTTCTTCATATCCTCTCCAGCACCTGTAGTTTCCTGACATTTTCATGATTGCCATTCTAACTGGTGTGAGATGGTATCACATTGTGGTTTTGATTTGCATTTCTCTGATGGCAAGTGATGATGAGCATTTTATCATGTGTCTGTTGGCTGTATGCATTTCTTCTTTTGAGAAATGTCTGTTCATATCCTTTGCCCACTTTTTGATGGGGCTGTTTTTTTTTGTTTTTTTGTTTTTTTTTTTTTTTCCTTGTAAATTTGTTTGAGTTCTTTACAGGTTCTGGATATTAGCCCTTTGTCAGATGAGTAGATTGCAAAATTTTTCTCCCATTCTGTAGGTTGCCTGTTCACTTTGATGGTAGTTTCTTTTGCTGTGCAAAAGCTCTTTAGTTTCGTTAGATCCCATTTGTCAATTTTGGCTTTTGTTGCTGTTGCTTTTGGTGTTTTAGACATGAAGCGTTTACCCACGCCTATGTCCTGAATGGTATTACCTAGGTTTTCTTCTAGGGTTTTCATGGTTTTAGGTCTAACATTTAAGTCTCTAATCCATCTTGAATTAATTATCATATAAGGAGTAAGGAAATGATCCATTTTCAGCTTTCTACTTATGTCTAGCCAATTTTCCCAGCACCATTAATTAAATAGGGAATCCTTTCCCCATTTCTTGTTTATGTCAGGTTTGTCAAAGATCAGATGGCTGTAGATGTGTGGTATTATTTCTGAGAGCTCTGTTCTGTTTCATTGGTCTATATCCCCGTTTTTGTACCAGTCCCATGCTGTTTTGATTACTGTGACCTTGTAGTACAGTTTGAAGTCAGGTAGCATGATCCCTCCAGCTTTGTTCTTTTGGTTTCAGATTCTCTTGGCAATGCAGGGTCTTTTTTGATTCCATATGAACTTTAAAGCAGTTTTTTCCAATTCTGTGAAGAAAGTCATTGGTAGCTTGTTGGGGATGGCATTGAATCTATAAATTACCTTGGGCAGCATGGCCATTTTCACAATATTGATTCTTCCTATCCATGAGCATGGTATGTTCTTCCATTTGTTTGTGTCCTCTTTGATTTCACTGAGCAGTGGTTTGTAGTTCTCCTTGAAGAGGTCCTTTACATCCCTTGTAAGTTGGATTCCTAGGTATTTTATTCCCTTTGAAGCTATTGCGAATGCGAGTTCATTCATGATTTGGCCCTCTGTTTGTCTGTTACTGGTGTATAAGAATGCTTGAGATTTTGGCACGTTGATTTTGTATCCTGAGATTTTGCTAAAGTTGCTTATCACCTTAAGGAGACTTTGGGCTGAGACAATGGGGTTTTCTAAATATACAATCATATCATCTGCAAACAGGGATAATTTGACTTCTACTTTTCCTAACTGAATACCCTTGATTTCTTTCTCTTGCCTGATTGCCCTAGCCAGAACTTCCAACATTATGTTGAATAGGAGTGGTGAGAGAGGGCATCCCTGTCTTGTGCCAGTTTTCAAAGGGAATGCTTCCAGTTTTTGCCCATTCAGTATGATATTGGCTGTGGGTTTGTCATAAATGGCTCTTATTATTTTGAGATACGTTCCATCAATAATGAATTTATTGAGAGTTTTTAGCATGAAGGGCTGTTGAATTTTGTCAAAGGCCTTTTCTGCATCTATTGAGTTAATCATGTGGTTTTTGTCTTTGGTTCTGCTTATGTGCTGGATTACGTTTATTGAATTGCGTATGTTCAACCAGCCTTGCATCCCATGGATGAAGTCCACTTGATCAGGGTGGATAAGCTTTTTGATGTCCTGCTGGATTCAGTTTGCCAGTATTTTATTGAGGGTTTTTGCATTGATGTTCTTCAGGGGTATTGGTCTAAAATTCTCTTTTTTTGTTGTGTCTCTGCCAGGCTTTGGTATCAGGATGATGCTGGCCTCATAAAATGAGTTAGGGATGATTCCCTCTTTTTGTATTGATTGGAATAGTTTCAGAAGTAATGGTACCAGCTCCTCCTTGTACCTTTGGTAGAATTTGACTGTGAATTCATCTGGTCCTGGACTTTTTTTTGGTTGGTAGGCTATTAATTATCGCCTCAATTTCAGAGCCTGCTCTTGGTCTATTCAGGGATTCAGCTTCTTCCTGGTTTAGTCTTGGGAGAGTGTAAGTGTCCAGGAAATTATCCATTTCTTCTAGGTTTTATAGTTTATTTGCGTAGAGGTGTGTATAGTGTTCTCTGATGGTAGTTTGTATTACTGTGGGGTTGGTGGTGACATCCCCTTTATCATGTTTTATTGCATCTGTTTGATTCTTCTCTCTTTTCTTCTTTATTAGTCTTGCTAGCGGTCTATCAATTTTGTTGATCTTTTCTAAAAGCAGCTCCTGGAGTCATTGATTTTTTGGAAGGTTTTTTTTTCTCTGTCCTTCAGTTCTGCTCTGATCTTGGTTATTTCCTGCCTTCTGCTTGAATGTGTTTGCTCTTGCTTCTATAGTTCTTTTCATTGTGATGTTAGAATGTCAATTTTAGATCTTTCCTGTTTTCTCTTGTGGGCATTTAGTGCTATCAATGTCCCTCTACACATTGCTTTAAATGTGTCCCAGAGATTCTGTTATGTTGTATCATTGTTCTCATTGGTTTCAAAGAACATCTTTATTTCTCCCTTCATTTCATTATGTACCCAGTAGTCTATTAGGAGCAGGTTGTTCTGTTTCCATGTAGCTGAGCGGTTTTGGTTGAGTTTCTTAGTCCTGAGTTCTAGTTTGATTGCACTGTGGTCTGAGAGACAGTTTGTTATAATTTCTGTTTTTTTTTTACATTTGCTGGGGAGTGCTTTACTTCCAATTATGTGGTCAATTTTGGAGTAAGTGCAATGTGGTGCTGAGAAAAATGTATATTCTGTTGATTTGGGGTGGAGAGTTCTGTAGATGTCTATTAGGTCCTCTTGATGCAGAATTGAGTTCAATTCCTGGATATCCTTGTTAACTTTCTGTCTTGCTGATCTGTCTAACATTGACAGTGGGGTGGTGAAATCTCCCATTATTATTGTATGGGAGTCAAGTCTCTTTGTAAGTCTCTAAGGACTTGCTTAATGAATCTGGGTGCTCATGTATTGGGTGCATATATATTTAGGATAGTTAGCTCTTCCTGTTGTATGGATCCCTTTACCATTATGTAATGGCCTTCTTTGTCTCTTTTGATCTTTGATGGTTTAAAGTCTGTTTCATCAGATACTAGGATTGTAACCCCTGCTTTTTTTTTTTGTTTGTTTGTTTGTTTTCCATTTGCTTGGTACATCTTCCTCCATCCCTTTATTTTGAGCCTATGTATGTCTCTGCATGTGAGATGGGTCTCCTGAACACAGCAAACTGATGGGTTTTGATTCTTTATCCAAGTTGCCAGTCTGTGTCTTTTAATTGGATCATTGAGTTCCTCCTTTAGCTCTGAGAAGTTTGATTGACTGAAGCCTTCTTCTTTCAACTTGTCAAAGTCATTCTCCATCCAGCTTTGTTCCATTGCTGGCGATGAGCTGCGTTCCTTTGGAGATGTGCTCTGATTTTTTGAAATTCCCGCTTTTCTGCTCTGCTTTTTCCCCATCTTTGTGGTTTTATCTGCCTTTGGTCTTTGATGATAGTGATGTACTGATGGGGATTTGGTGTGGGTATCCTTTCTGTTTGTTAGTTTTCCTTCTAACTGTCAGGACCCTCAGCTGCAGGTCTGTTGGAGTTTGGTTGAGGTCCACTCTAGACCCTGTTTGCCTGGGTATCAGCAGAGGAGGCTGCAGAAGTTAGAATATTGCTGAACAGTGAGTGTTGCTGTCTGATTCTTGCTCTGGAAGCTTCATCTCAGGGGTGTACTCTGCAGTGTGAAGTGTGAGGTGTTGGTCTGCACCTAGTTGGGGCTATCGCCCAGTTAGGCTACTCAGGGGTCAGGGACCCACTTGAGCAGGCAGTTTGTCTGTTCTCAGATCTCTACCTCTGTGCTAGGAGAACCACTGCTCTCTTCAAACTGTCAGACGGGGCATTTACTACTGCTGAGGTTTCTGCTGCTTTTTCTTTAGCTATGACCTGTCCACAGAGGAGAAGTCTACAGAGGCAGGCCGGCCTCCTTGAGTTCTGGTGGGCTCCACCCAATTCAAGCTTCCTGGTGTGTTTGTTTACCTACTTAAGCCTCAGCAATTGTGGGCGCCCCTCCCCCATCCTAACTGCCACCTTGCAGTTAGATCTCAAACTGCTGTACTAGCAACGAGGGAGGCTCCGTGGCATGGGACCCTCTGGGCCAGCTGTGGGATATAATCTCCTGGTGTGCCATTTGCTAAGACCCTTGGTAAAGTGCAGTATTAGGGTGGTAGTTCCCTGATTTTCCAGGTGTGGTGTGTTTCAATTTCCTTTGGCTAGGAAAAGTAATTCCCTTCCCCCTTGTGCTTCCCAGGTGAGGTGATGCCTAGCCCTGCTTCAGCTTTCACTGTTTGGGCTGCACCCGTGGACCAGTGCCAACTGTCTGACTCGCCCCAGTGAGATGAACCTCGTATCTCAGTTGAAAATGCAGAAATCACCCATCTTCTGTGTCACTCACGCTGGGAGCTGGAAGCTGGGGCTTTTCCTATTTGGCCGTCTTCGATACTGAAAATATTTTAACAAGACTTTATGAACTATTCCACTGTAATTCCCATCATTTTAATTAACATATACATAGTGGTCAGTGCATACCAAGACTCTTCTTTGTTTGTATTTTAGTTGCTCCTTTCATGTTGCTCTTATAGAAAACCAGGCCACTGAATCAGTAAAGAATTCAGTTTCTAAATCATGTTTGACTTGAGAGCTACCTTGGAAAATTCCAGTATCCTAATGGCTGTTGGATCTCTACATTAGGGTTTTGGCCTCTGATTCAGACTCATGGGACTTTCAATTCTTACTGCACATTTTAACACATGAAGGCAAGGAAGGCAGCAGAAGTGTGAGAATATATTAACAAGGAGGCACTTAAGCCTAAGAGAAATTCGATGTGGCAGGAATTGAATGTGCAGGAGGAGAAAGTGAAATAATGTGGAAATAAGTTCATAAACTCTATGTTGCCTTATTTAACGTGAATGCAAGTCCAATTTAACATCATTTTACTATTTCTGTATTTTAGGTTCAGTTATCTAAACCTAAAATAAAAAAATCAATTAATTCAATCGTGCCTGGAAATCTAGGTCTTTGGGGATATTGATTTATAAAACTTCCATAGCAAATCAATTGGTCCTCACATGTCAAATAATAGTAGGTTAATATAATTTGTAGGCTGAGAAGAGCTGATAAACTTAAAGTTATTCAAGGGATGCCAGGGAGTACCTTATCAATCTATCCTGAAAATGCCTCTCATTGTAATTTTCACTTGCACTATTACCAAATTATTATTTTCTTTAAATTAGTGCTCTTTTGTGTGTTACTATTCTATAATGTCAATACAATAACTCAAAAGAAAATAATATAAGTTGACAACCTATCAGTGGTGTGCAAAACTGGCTCTTAAAGATGCAAGAGACCCTATTGTTTGTATACCTTACAAACTCCCCCTTCAGTGCCTTCTCATCAGTAGCTTTAAATCACTCATAGTGGGACATTTATACAAAGAAATCATCAGACAAATAAAGTTTACTTGAAAACTGGTTCAACCATTACAGGTTCATATCTGTAATTTCAAAAGTTATTTTATGTAGCCTATTTTGCATTTGTTAAAATATAATCTTATAGAAAAATTTTCTTTTGCATTATATGTTGTTCTATACACATTTGCTCCAATTACTTGAAAGCACTTTTTGTGTGTTTATTTTTCCTCAAAAGAGACATGAAGATGTGGAGGATTATTTTTACTTGAAGTACACAGAATTTTATGGGTTGTCATTCTGTTTATATTGTTTATAACAGAATACCTGAAACTAGGTAATTAATGAAGAAAAGGAATTTATTTATTATAGTTATGGAGACTGAGAAATCCAAGGTTGAGGTGCTGTATTTGGTGAGGGCCGTGTTGCTGGTGGAGACTCTCTGCAGAGTCCTAAGGTGTCACAGGGCATCACATCATGAGGGTACTGATTGTGCTAGCTCAGGTCTCTATTTCTCTTCTTATAAAGCTACCATTACCACTCATATATATATATATATATATATATATATATATATATATATACACACACATATATATGTGTGTGTATATATATATATATATGTGTGTGTGTGTGTGTAAATATATATTTTATATATATATATATATATAAACCCATTAATCTATAAATTCATACATGGATTAATTCATTAATTAATTCATGAATTCAGAGCCCTCATGATATAATCTTAAACATCCCACCTTTCAAGACTGTCATATTAGGAGTTAAATTTAATCATGAGTTTTTGGGGAAGAGACAAGTACTTAAACCATAGCATAGATCATATGTGGGTTATATTTGGAGAGACCTTAGAGTAGGTGGGTGCTTATGGCATATTGTTTCAAAGACACAGGGGATTATTGAATGAAAAAAAAACTCCCACATATTCACAACTCCTTTTTTCTTTTTTTACTTTTTTCTTTTGTTTTTACTAAATCATTGATGTTAGTTGTGTTGTTTTCATGATATTCTTAATTGCAATTTTAGTATACCTTTAATGTTACAGTTTTTATAGTATGCTGATTTTTTATTCACTCCTTTTCCTATTCCCTACAGGCATTTAAGGGTCCAGAAACTTCCCTCCTACTGTGAGAGATTGGGTTACCCATAATACAAACCTAGCATCTCAAATCCACAAACATTTTCTGAAAATCAAATTCAGTAGAAATTTAAAGAAATCAGGAAATGAAGGGGAAACACGGAGAAAAGGACATCTAGACCCATCATATATAATCCTTACCATTTATTTTGTTTTTATTTTCTTTCAGGAAGACACTAAAGGCAAAAATTAAAATTCAAAAATAATTCAACTTTTTATCTCTCTTTTAGAAATAGAATAACATTAGGGTTATTACATCTGCAAACATAATTTGGGACCTTTTTTTTTTTTTTTTGTAGCAACTAGCCTGTGTGTTATTCTACACTCAAAGATTCCATTGCTGAGATCAATGGACACATTGCCTGGGTTTGATCACTTGGCATTTTTCGAGCCAAACCAAAGCCTCAAAGTAAATATTTCCTACATAGATCATTTAGGCCACAAATGAAAATGCAAGGAATAGCAGCAGGAAAAATACTGCTTTAAAGTTTCTTGCAAAGCATACTGCATGAATTAGCGACTAAAGAATGCAGCCTTCAGGAGACCCTTAAAAATAAAGGGAAAGGATAAGAAGCAGCACTTTAAAATTTTCATCCTCTTCAAGTTGTTAAACTCCAAACCCTGCAGATTGTCATTTCTCTTCACATGCTAACCAAACTAACTTTCTGCTGCTTCCCAGACTTATAAATTTCTTTTTAATAGGTTTCCAGGAACCACAGAGAAAGAGAAAAAGTAATATATATCCTCCCTGTGTTTAGTTCCAAAGGGAAGAAATCTGCAGTAACTAATCAACCTCTTCATAATATTGTAGTGAAACATAAGTAGAGACGACAGTTTTAGTAATATAATATTTTTTTTCTGAGTAAATTGCCTCTAGGTAACAGATAATTGTGCAGACCATTTTAATGTAGCCATTATGTTTTAGAAGCTGCTGCTTTTTCTATTGCTCAACCGATTCAATCTGTATCTCTGGCTTTCAGAGAATAAGCTCCACTCAGCTAAATTTACAGTCATTTCTGTTAAGCATACTCCATAATTGCTCAGAGGAGAAACCAAGACTTCTGTCTCCCCATGTCACTTCATTTGGTAAACGTGAACTGTTTTTAGAGATTTTTAAAGAATACCCTCCAGTAGTCATGATCAAATGAGGAACCATAGGGTAATGCTGTTCAAATAGCCCCTCTATCAACATCTGGTCAGAAAGTCATTCTGCTCCTTTCACAAATAAACAGTGATTTGATAGATTTCCAGAAGGAAAGCCTAACTTGAAAATTCAAAGTGAGCACAATCACTCAGTTGCTCAAGCTTTCAATCACATTTATTAAGTGCCTACTATGTGACAGAAAATTGTATTAGATACACATAAAGGTGACACCGTGTGGCAAGGTACAGACTGTGTTTCTGTAGGCAATGTCCAGGATATGGCTGTTTTCCTCACTGGCATTTTTAGAAAACATGTAAGAAGTGTTAAATTCACATGTCAAATATGTATGGTCTGTAAACTACTATTAGAGACAACAGTCATAAAGTTGTACATAATAAAAAATTAGCATACTATAAAAACTCTACAATTAAAGGTATACTAAAATTGCAATTAAGAATATCAAAGAAACAACACAACTAGCATCAATGATTTAGTAAAAACAAAAGAAAAAAGTAACTACTTTTCAGATTATATACTGAACTCAATACATAGCAGAGATGGCATACTTGCTTCTACTTCCATTGCTATCTTCAGTTCTGATGGATGAAACTGATGTTCAGAAAATGACTCTAAGGTCCTAAGAGTTTATCAGTCAAAAATTCAACCATGGCCACAAGTCTACCTTGAATATGCTAAGAAACATGTTTGTTGATCTTTTTTCTAAGTTTTTAAAGAAAAACAGATTTTAGTAAACTTTTATTTAACCCAAATATAAATTAATTCAACCAAAATCACTGTATTCTCCAGATACGCTGACTGACTATGGCACATTAGTTTTATGATTGGTGCCACCCTGAAGGGCCTTCTACCAAGTTTCACCCATCCCTCAGGCTCATCCTCTGTTTGGGCCATTAGTCTCTTTTTGAGATTAGGACCTTGACAAGAACTATTAAAATGCAAATGCAAATAGAGGGATAACCCATTAAATCATTACTCATACAGCAATTATTTAGTGAACATTAGTTAATCTGTTAATTATTTTCTAACAGAACCCTGGGAGAATGTGACAATAAAAGCCTAAAAAGCTCTGGGTAATAAAAGGATTGGAGCCTGGGACACTGGCCAGAGAAGGAAGGCTAATGTTGTTCACTGCAGTGTGGATTTTAGGAAGTGGGGGCAGGATCAGATGGAGTGACAGGAAAGCTCAGGGCATAAGAAGGCCATGAAGGATACTACTGGGGGTTAATGAGTCATGGAAAAAGAGAGACGGTATTAGACCACCAGTACTTAAAAATTGAAAAGATATAAAATACAGAGAGTATACACGAAAAATAGCACTTTTGTTTGTTGCCAATGGGGTTAAAAATTTATACAGCCAATTTGGAAAATAATGTATTAGTATTAAGTAAAATTGACAATGTGCAGAGCGTACAATCCTGCAATTACACTTCAGATATACATTTTATATAAATGCGCTATACATAGGGACACATGTACCAGAAGGCTGATATCATCGTTTTTAATGGAAAAAACTAGAAAAAAATTTTCTAGTCAATTGGAGATGAGATAAATATATCTATATAGTAGACTGCTAAATAGCAATTTAAAGGAAGTATATTTATACTATAACTACATTATATATAAATTGTTTTGACTGCTATTTAGTATTCTATCATATAAATATTTATATATATTTATCCCATATACATATATATGTACAGATACCAAATAGGTATATATGTAAAATAATACATATGAAACCTGAGACAGACATAACTTTAGATGTGAGATACCGAATAAATGATAAATCTGGCTTTATAAAAAAAACTAATTGCATTATCCAAAAAAAGTTTTTTTTGTGGATTGTTGGAAATCTGATCACAGACTAGTATTTGAAAATAACACTTTATGAGAAATAGTTTACTAAAAAAGCGTTCATTGTTTAACTGAAATTCTAATTTAATTGAGTTCCCTATATAATTTACTAAATCTGGTAAGCCTAACCTAGGAAGCCTTTGGCCGAGCAGGCCCAGATCTTTAGATACCATCATACTACATATTCTATACCACTGTGTACAGATGAGGCTATTGTAAAACCTGTGATTTGGCAAGGACCAGATATCTATTTTTATTCTTATTTTTTTGCATGGCTTAATACGGGGCTCCATACAGCTGATGATATCTGAAGGACATTTATTTCCAACATATGGGTGACCTCACTTTGCAAAAAAGATGATACTTGCTATTTTCATGCAGTCATGATTCTAGCTTCCCTTCACAGGCTCAGAATCCGTTCCACTAATGCTATCACTTCAAAGGTTTTCCTTAGTAAGTCCTCATTGCCACCCCCAGAATAAGATAAGTTTGGCATCTCATTTTGGAAAAATGTAATGACTTTCTCTGGTATCCTACATACACTGCATTGGCAGCTCATTGTATATGTTGTAATTATCCCAATTTTAATTTAAATTATAAAAGACACAAGAATGAGGATGTCAAAGTATCTTACTAAGTTTATCTCTCTTGATTTTTATATCATAATTTGTTGCAGTTCTATTACTGTTAAAAGTGTATTTTTTAAAATTTAAAATGGTGAGAAAATGTAAGAGCTTATTTCCATATGAACAAGCCAGGATATCTTAGTTATGGTATCAATTTCTGTGATATGATTATCTATTTACAAAAATACCTGAGGAAATCATAAAATAATAGTTTTGACTTAAATATATAGACAGTCCCCAATTTAGGATAGTTAATGGACCAACTTACAATTTTTCAATTTTATGATGGTGAGAAAGCAATACACATTCATTTGAAACCGTACTTCAAGTACTCATACGAGCTTTTCATTTGTCGTTTTCAGTACGGTATCCATAAATTACATTAAATATAGAGTACCATATTATAAAATAAGCTTCATGTTAGATGATTTTCCCCAGCTGTAGGCTCGCGTAAGTGTTCTGAGCATGCTTAAGGTAGGATAGGCTAAGCTGCAATGTTCGGTAGCTTTGGTGTATTAAATACATTAAATACATATTCGACTTATGGTATTTTCAGTTAACGAAGGATTTACTGGGGAAGTAACTGAATTACAAGTCAAGGAGCATCTGCACTAAAAAATAAACCGTTTCTATTTTAAAGAGCCTTGAGTTTATTTGGTGTTACCACAAGGGGGCATGTAGAGACCAAATACAAGAACATATTTATAAAAGGTCTTTGATTAAAAAAAAAATTTACATTTGTTTTTAAACTGTTTGAAAGGTGATTTATTTCGCCACGGGTGTGTTTATTTTGTAAAACACAGTTTCACTGAACATTAGAGTTGGATAAATATTAAGTCATTCCATACTTTTCCCTGAATTTGGAGCTGAGAAAAAGGTTTCGTTGTTTTTTGAAACAGCTTAGTGCTTTTGATTTGTTGGATGAAGAAAAAAGCTAACAAGGGCACTCTACCACTGTCACTTTAACAGGCAGGTATTTCAGAGTGGAAAGGATCACCTTTTGTAAAACTGGGTGTCTTAAGGAAACGATGATATATGAAAGATAATTTTCCTTTTCACTTTTTCATGTACTGTAGACTTTTTTAGTTGATGAATATTTTTTACTATTTAAAAATAATTAACCTTCAATTAATAATAAACAATAAATTTGTACTCCATTGATTATCATTCTTTCCCTCTCTCTCTCCCTCAGAATGAGCCAAAATGTGTATGTGTCAATGAAAATATGAACAATTCTGTGCAAAAGAGATATAAACAAATAATCTTTTTCATAAATTCATGGAGTGTTACCTTTTAGTCTCTAAACTATTTGCCACAATTCTTCAAGGAAAGAATATTAATTAAAAAAAGGGGAGGGAAGAAGTCACGACCAAGCAAAACAGAAATTCAAAATAGGAAAACGTTCCAACAACTTTAAAAGCAGATATTTCCCAAGTGAAATATGTTCCATTTGAAATATTATACAAGCCAATATTCAAGCAAATGGTTTCCAACATTAGGTAATATAAGTTGGAAACAAATTTGGACGTTTATTCTACATTTCAGCCAGCCCACTATGGAAGCCTGCCGCAGTTCTTTTTGTAAGTGTTGAGGGCAGCAGGAGCCAAAGTTGTTGGAGACTACATACAAGGATATGATAAAATAAATAATTATTTCAAACCTATATTTCATTCACATGAAGGATGTGGTAGGCTAAAACAGTTATGAGCTGATACATTGATGTTCTCCTTCTTATGTCACTTTTAAAACTTCAATTAAAATTGGAATCATTACAATACATACAGTGAGAACTGTGTATAGGAAGCCAGAACAAATAGTTACCAAAACACCAACTTTATAACGTGCACAACTGTGTACTCTATGCTCCTTTTGAGTGTGTTGGTCTATTTCATTATAATCTCAAGGTTAGCAAGTTTGGAAATATTGCCTTCCATGTTAAAAAGCTATCTCTGGGCCGGGCGCGGTGGCTCACGCCTGTAATCCCAGCACTTTGGGAGGCCAAAGCGGGCGGATCACGAGGTCAGGAGATCAAGACCATCCTGGCTAACACGGTGTAACCCTGTCTCTACTAAAAAAAGAAAAAAAAAAAATTAGCCGGGCCTGGTGGCGGGCGCCTGTAGTCCCAGCTACTACGGAGGCTGAGACAGGAGAATGGAGTGAACCCGGGAGGCGGAGCTTGCAGTGAGCCGAGATCTCGCCACTGCAGTCCAGCCTGGGCGACAGAGCGAGACTTCGTCTCAAAAAAATAAATAAATAAATAAATAAATAAAATAAAAAAAAAATAAAAAATCTCTTTATTGAGTCCATTCACACATGCATTTAACAAATATTTATAGGGTGTCTACTATGTGCAACAGAACTGTGCTGCTTTGGGGAACAAATATGGAGAAGTATGCCATGATTTCTGTGTGGAAGAAGCTTTTGCAAATCTCGAGGAGAACGAACACAGAGCCAAGAAAGGCTAAGTCACTGGACAAACAAGAAATATTTTGGAATATTTCAAACAGATAGGAAATGCTATTGGATTTCAGAGACAGGGTGGAGAAGGGAGATTAAATAGTACATAATGTGGATTGGCAAGAGAAAGGGTATGAAGAAATCAGTAAACAAAATGAGCATTTGCATGGTGCCTTAGTGACAGAGAATACATCAGTCTCACTGAACTGAAGACTTCATAATAAAAAATAGGGTGCAATAAAATTAGAATGATGAAAAATAGCAAAATAGTTTTTAAAAATGGGTGACACTCTGTATCAAATAGAAGATGGAGTAACATTAAAGGATTTGGGGCATCACAATGACATATTCACCTAGGAATTTATTTTACCAGGGGTGCATTTTCAGAACTAACTTTATAGTAAAGCCACAATCCTGTTTACATCTTTGGGTGTTTAGTTTAATATCATTATATGGACTAAAATTAGTCCTTATGTTGTTACGATTTGAACAAATTTTCATTTAATCCAGGGGCAGTAGATGATCCTGGATTTTTCAATAACGAAAAATATAATTATGTTTCTTAAGTGGTTAAGTAGAGTTTGTTGAGTTCAATCCAGATCATCCTTAAAGGCCCATTCACCCTTCCTGAAAGTGTCATTATTCATGAATTGCTGCTGCTATTCTATGACCTTGATAATAGTATAATTAACTTATATGTAAAGAAACACAGCAATATATGTTATTTGGGGACCTTGCATGACTTCCAGATGTTCAATACTTTAACACTTTTAGCAGCCAAGACCCTCAGAAGAATATAGGCTATACTCTCAAAGGGGTGCTTGACGTTAACAAATGAAAGTTGGCCAAATATTTCAAAATACATAAGAAAAAATAACGGTAAATTTATGTGACTATTCTCAGTAACCTGACCTTTTCTGAGAAGTTCTATATTGAGATACTGTGCAGTCTGAAGTAGCTTTGGAAATATAAGAAATGTTGAGGAAATGAATAATTTAAAACATGGGTATGTTCCAGGGTCATCAAGCTTCCTCCATTACCAGCACTGTCATCTGGCAAAGATAGTAGAGAACATTTTAACATTTAGCAGATAGGGAAGCTGGTGGGAGGAGGTGGGGTATGGATGAAGCTAATGATCTTGAAGATATTTACAGCCTGGGATTGGAAATGTGAAAGACTCTAGGATTCTAAAACATATTGTGCAGTGGCCTTTTAAGAATGAATGTCCCTTTCCAGGTGAAAGTAGCTTTTCTGCCTCTGGACAGCCATGGCATTTATTGTTTTTACCACTAGCCTTGCTACTGGTGTGTTTTACTGGTGACATTTTCATTTGTTGCTTCCGTCTTCAACTAGATTGAGGGGTGTTTGGAGATATGTTATGCCTTAAGCTTCTCAAAAAAGAAGTTCAATTCAATTAGTTAAACATCTTTATCTCTTTCACATTCAAAATATTTTAATAAGTGCTGCAGGGGATACAAAGATAAACAGGAATCCCTCAAGGAGCTCTCTCTGATCACTATCATTTAACCAGGGATGTAACTAGTGACTACCCCAGCACAAGCAGACTTTAATTTTACAAGACAAGCCTAAGGAAATTACTGTCCTAAACCACAACAATAAAAGCCAAAATGTGAATAAATTTGTGACATGCTATGATGAGGTAGACAGACATACAAAGTTGCCTGGAGTAGTCTGATTTTCATCTCCATGTCCTTTTATATTTATTTCCTTCTTTTTTTTCTTATTTTGAATTCAGGTGGTACATGTGCAGGTTTGTTACATAGGTATCTTGCAAAGAGCTGGGGTTTTGGCTTCTTTTTTATGTTTGATGTTTTTGGCTTTAATTTCATTTTTATAGTAAAATATGACTTCTACTTTAATTTAGTTTGATATTGTTGCCATCCCTCCATTTTTAACTTTTGTGTTATTTTGATTTGAGTATCCTTTTTAGATAGAGTACAACTTTAAGGAAATTTGATTCTTTAAACCTGATATCTATCTATCTGTCTTGTAAAGAAGATTATCCCTAATATTTATATAAAAACGGAAGTGCTTCAACTCAACTTCTGTCGTCTTATTTTCTGATTTTACTTCTCTTTGTTATCTTCAACTTTTTACAGTTCTGGGGTACATGTGCAGGATGTGAAATTTTGTTACATAGGAATAGTGTGTCATGGTGGTTTGCTGCACAGACCAACCCATCACCCAGCTATGAAGCCCAGCATCCAATAGCTATTCTTCTTGATGTTCTCTCTCCCCGCCCACCCCCGACAGCCCCCAGTGTGTGTTGTCCCTCCTCGTGTGTCAGTGTCCTCTCATCATTCAGCTCCCACTTGAAAGTGAGAATATGTGGTGTTTGTTTTTCCTGTGTTACTTTGCTGAGAATAATGGCTTCCAGCTCCATCCATGTCTCTGTAAAGGACATTATCTTGTTCCATTTATGGCTGCATAGTATCCTATCGTGTATATGTACGAATTTACACTCCCACCGACAGTGTAAAAGTGTTCGTTTTTCTCCACAACCTTGCCAGCATCTGTTTTTTATTGACTTTTAGTAATAGCCATTCTGACTGGTGTGAGATGGTATCTCACTGTGGTTTTCATTTGCATTTCTGTAATAATCAGTGATGTTGAGCTTTTTTTTCATGTTTGTTGGCCATACGTACTTTTTCGTAGAAGTGTCTATTCATGTGCTTTGCCCACTTTTTAATGTTTTTCTCTTTGTAAATTTATTTAAGTTTCTTGTAGACTCTGAATATTAGATTTTTGTCAGATGGATAGATCACAAAAATTTTCTCCCATTCTGAAAGTTGTCTGTTCACTCTAATGATAGTTTCTTTTACCAAACCTCTTTAGTTTAATTAGAACCTATTGGTCAATATTTCCTTTTGTTGCTAGTGCTTTGGGTGTTTTATGATTAAATCTTTGCCTGTACCTATGTCCTAAATGGGGTTACCTACATTTTCTCCTAGGGTTTTTGAATTTTAAAATAGTTTCTTCTACTTCTGTGAAGAATGCCAATGATAGTTTAATGGGAATAGCATAGAATCTATACATTTCTTTGGGCAGTATATCCATTTTCACAATATTGATTCTTCCTGTCTATGAGCCCAGAATATTTTCCCATTTGTTTGTGCTCTCTCTGATTTCTTTGAGCAGTTGTTTGTAGTTCTCCTTGAAGAGGTCCTTTGCTTCCCTTGTCAGCTGTATTCCTAGGTATTTTATTCTCTTTGTAGCAATTGTGAATGGCAGTTCATTCATAATTTGACTCTTTGCTTCTCTGTTAGTGTATAGGAATGCTAGTGATTCTTGCACATTGATTTTGTATCCTGAGACATTGCTGAAGTTGCTTATTTGCTTAAGAAGCTTTTGGGCTAAGATGATGGAGTTTTCTAGATATAGCATCATGTCATTTGCAAACAAAGATAATTTGACTTCCTGTCTTTCTATTTGAATACCCTTTATTTCCTTCCCTTGCCTGATTGCCCTAGGCAGACCTTTCACTGCTATGTTGAATAGGAGTGGTGAGAGAGGGCATCATTGTCTTGTGCCAGCTTTCAAGGGGAATGCTTCCAGCTTTTGCCCATTCAGTATGATTTTGGCTGTGGGTTTGTCATATATGGCTTGTGTTATTTTGAAGTATGTTCCTTCAATACCTAGTTTATTGAGAGTTTTTAACATAAAGTGGTGTTGAATTCCATTGAAGATCTTTTCTGCATCTATTGAGATAATCATGTAGTTTTTGTCTTTAGTTCTGTTCATGTGATTAGTCACATTTATTGATTTGTGTACATTGAATCAACCTGACATCCCGGGGTTAAAGTCAACTTATTGTGGTGGATAAGCTTTTTGATGTGCTGCTGCATTTGGTTTGCCAGCATTTTATTGAGAAATTTGCATTGATGTTCATCAGTGATGTTGGCCTAAAGTTTTCTTTTTTGTTGTATCTCTGCCAGGTTTTGGTATCAAGATGAAGCTGGCCTCATAAAATGAGTTAGGGAGGAGTCCCTCCTTTTCAATTGTTTGAAATACTTTCAGTAAAGATGATACCAGTTCTTCTTTGTAACTGTCATATAATCCAGCTGTAAATCTGTCTTGCCCTGGGCTCAATTTCAGAACTTGTTATTGGTCTATTTAGGGATTTAATTTCTTTTTGGTTAAATTTTGAGAGGGTGTGTGTACAGGAATTTATCCTTTTTTTTTTTTTTTTTTTTTTTTTTTTTTTTTTTTTTTTTTTGATTTTCTAGTGTATGTGCACAGAGGTGTTTACAGTATTCTATAATGGTTGTTTGTATTTCTGTGGGGTCAGTGGTGATATCCCCCTTATCATTTGTGATTGTTTGAGCTTCTGTTGAACCCATCTCCCAAATAGTAAACATAGTACCCAATAGGTAGTTTTTCAACCCTAGCCCTGCTCCTTCCCTCCCTCCCCACTTTTGGAATCCCCAGTGTCTATTGTTTCCATATTTATGTACATGTGTACTCATTGATTTCCTCCTACTCAAGTCCTTATTTTCATGTTTAGGATCAGGTTCTTAGCAAAAAAGGAATTTCAGGTCAGAAAGTCCTGCCCCCTTCTGGAAGAGTGAGAGAAGGAAAAAAGGTGAAAGCCTGTTTTAAGACAAATAGGAAAAGAAGGGCGAGGTCCAACGAAGAAAGAGGAAAATAATAATGGATGACAGGGAAAACCACTTTTCTACTTAGTTTCGTGAAACATTTGCTGAAATGGTTCAGGGATCCTTAAATATGTTTACTGAAGGGGTCATAATGAAGAATTGTAAGTCTGTGTTGCTTTAAGTACCTCCAGGAGTTTTCTGTAAATGTATTGTATTCATTTGCATGTCTTTTGATTGGAACGTTCAATAATAGAATCATATCTGCTTTACTATGAACAAAACTTTAAGGAGCTACTATTTCTGACTTGGTGAACACCGGTTAAGTAACCCAGGAGAACATTGAGGCACTGGACTATGGATTGCTTTCATGGTACTCAAGTGTCTTGAAAGTAGTCATCTAGTCAGGATATATTAAAGTAGGAGAAAGCAGAGATTGAAGATATTAATTTGTCAAGACTCACTAAACCAGGGTTCTCCACTACTGTCATTTGGGGTTGGGTAATTCTTTGTTGTAGGGGCTGTCCTGTGCATTGCAGAATGTTCAGCAGCATCTCTGGCCTCTACCCATTAGATGTCAATAGTAATTTTCTCCGAGTTGTAACAACCAAAAATGTCTCCAGACATTGCCAAATGTCCTCCGAATAACCCCTGATTTAGAACCACTGCTCCAAACCTAAGATTAGGGTGTTATAATATTCTGTATTTTTCTGTGTACTTACTATTACCAGTGAGTTTTGCATCTTCAGGTGATTATTTATTGCTCATTAGTGTCACTTTATTTCTGATCAAAATACTCTCTTTAGCATTTCTTGTAGGACAAGCCTGGCATTGATAAAATCTCTCAGCTGTTTCTTTTTCTTTGGGAATGTCTTTATTTCTCCTCCATGTTTGAAGAATATTTTTGCTGGATATACTATTCTAGGGTAAAAGTTATTTTTCTTCAGCACAATAAATATGCCATGCCACTCTCTCTCCTCCTGTAAGGTTTCCACTGAAAAGTCAGCTGCCAGATGTATTGGAACACCATTGCATGCTATTTGTTTCCTTTCTCTTGCCCCTTTCAAGATCCGGTTTTTGTCCCTGATCTTTGTAATTTTGATTAATAAATGCATTGAGGTAGTCTTTAGGGGTTAAATTGGCTTGTTCTATAACCTTGTACTTGGATATTGATATTTTTCCCTAGGCTTGGGAAGTTCTTGGTTATTCTCCCTTTTAATAAACTTTCTACTTCTATTTCCTTCTCTACCTCTTCCTTAAAGCCAATACCTCTTAGATTTGCTGTTTTGAGTCTATTTTCTAGATCCTCTAGTTGTGCTTGATTGGTTTTTATTCTTTTTTCTTTTGTCTCCTCTGACTGTATATTTTCAAGTAGCCTGTCTTCAAGCTCACTAATTCTTTCTTCTGCTTGATCAATTCTGCTATTAAAGGACTGATGTGTTCTTCAGTATGCAAGTTGCATTTTTCAGCACCAGAATTTCTGTTTGATTCTTTTTAATTATTTTTATCTCTTTGTTAAATTTATCTGATAAAAGTCTGAATTTCTTTCCTGTGTCATCTTGAATTTCTTTCCTGTGTCATCTTGAATTTCTTTGAGTTTTCTCAACACAATTATTTTGAATTCTCTGTCTGAAAGGTCACATATCTCTGTTTCTCCAGGATCAACCCTTGGTGCCTTATTTAGTTCATTTGGTGAGGTCATGTTTCCCTGAATGCCACTGATGCTAGTACATGGCCTTCAGTGTCTGGGCATTGGGGTATTAGGTATTTATTATAGCCCACTCTCTTGGCTTGTTTGTACCCGTCCTTCTTTGAAATTCTTTCCAGATAGTTTAGAGGACTTGGGTTTTGTGATCTCAGCTGTATCTGCTTTAGGGGGCACCCCAAGTCCAGTAATGCTATGGTTCTTGCAGCTCATAGAGGTACTGACTTGATGGTCTTTGACCAGATTCAAGAGAATTCCCTGGTTTACCAGGCAGAGACTTGTCCTCTTCCCTTACTTTCTCCCAAACATACAGTCTCTCTCTCTGCTCAGAGCCATGTAAAGCTGGGGGTAAAAAGACACAACTACTCATGTGACCACCACTACTATGACTGCACTGGGTCAGACCTAAAGCCAGCATAGCACTGAGTCTCACCCATGGCCTGTTGTAACGACTCCCTGGCTACTGCCTATATTCACTCAAGGCCCTGGGGCTCTACAGTCAGCAAGTGGCAATGTGAGCCAGGCTTGTGTCCTTCCCCTAGGGCAGCCTTCCCAGGCACCGACTGTGTCCAGAAGGGCCATTCCGGAGTGTAAGACTGAAGTAAAAATCCTTAGAAGTCTACTTGGTGTTCTATTGTATTGCGGCTAAGCTGGCACTCAAATCACAAGACACAGTCCTTCTCACTCTTCCCTTTCTTTTTCTTCCCTTTCCAAAGGCAGAGGAGCCTCACCCCTTAAGCCACCAGAACTCCAGGCCATAAGGAGTACTGTAATACTACTACTGATGTTCTCTTAAGGCTCAAGGTCTCTTAAGTCAGCTTGTGGTGGATGCTGCCTTGCCTGGGACTCAACCTTTAGGGAAATGGACTTCCCTCTGGCTTAGGGCAAGTCCGGAAATACTGTTGAAGGGTTAAGTCCTGGAATCGGGGACCCTAAGAGCCCACTTGGTGCTCTACTCCTCTGTGGTAGTGCTGGTGTCCTGAAGTGCAGGACAAAGTACCCTTTATATTTCCCTCTCCTTTTCTCCAGAAGAAGTTTTGCTCCGTAGCCGCCACAGTTGGTAATGTCCTAAGTCTCACCTGAAGCCAGCAAGTCTCAGAGACTTACCCAAGGCATTGATGTAGTACCTGTGTATCACTGCTGGTTATTCAGGGTCCAAGGGCTCTTCATTTAGCAGGTGACAAATGCTGTCAGGATGGAGTCTTTTCCTTCAAGGCAATGGGTTTCCTTCTGGCCCAATATGTGTCTAGAAATGTTGTCTAGGAGCTAAGGCCTGGAATGGGGGCCTCACGACTCTTATCAGTGCCTGATTCTGCTGTGGCTCAACTGATATCCCAGATGCAAGACACAGTCCTCTCACTCTTCCCTCTTCTCTCCTCAAATGGAAGGAAGTAGGCTCTTTTGGAGACTGTAGCTGTGCAGCCTGGGGTTAGGGGAAGGGTGATGCCACCACTACCTTGGCTGCCCCAGCTTGTGTTTCAGTATGCCCCACGCCCCTCTAGTACATCATCTCTGGGCCTAGTCAGCTCTAGGTCTCGCCTAATATTTGCAGTCCTTATGGCCTAGAATGTCTTTCGAGTTTACTTGGAGACTCAGAGTGTTGTAGCCCACAAACAGTGGTGAGGTTTTCAGAAACCCAAGTTCTAGTTGCTGGGATAGGTGATTCCCTTCTGGCTAGGGCTGGTTTTAATGTTTCCTGTGTGGGCAGGCATCAGCTGAGTTTGATCTGGATTTCCTTTCTGCTCTAACAGGGCAGCACTGTGTTCATTGCCTTACAGTTGCGGTGTTCTGCCTCCCTGAATACCCAGAGATGCTCTCTGTACCATGACTCTGCTGCTGGGGATAGGGGAGCAGTGGCATCAGTGATTCAGGACTGTTTTATTCTATCTCTTCAGTGTCTCTTTCAGTGGTATGAAGTTAAAATCAGATTCTATGAGTGCTCACTTGATTTTTGGTTCTCATGAAAATTTTTTGTTGTTGTTGTTTGGTTGGTTGTTATTTTTTTGGTTTTGAGACAGAATCTCACCCTGTCACCCAGGCTGGAGTGCAGTGGCCCAATCTTGGCTTACTCCAACCTCCACTTTCCAGTTCAAGCGATTTTCCTGCCTCAGCCTCCTGAGTATCTGGGATTACAGGCATGCGCCATCACGCCAGCTAATTTTTGTATTTTTAGTAGAGATGGAGTTTCACCATGTTGGCCAGGCTAGTCTCAAACTCCTAACCTAAAGTGATCCATCCGCCTCAGCCTCCCAACGTGCTGGCATTACAGGTGTGAGCCACCAAGCTTAGCCAAAGGTTTTTTTTTTTTTTTTTTTTTTTTTTTTTTTTTTTTTTTTTTTTTTTTTTTTTTTTCTGTGTAGATGGTAGTTTACTTGGTGTCTTTGTGGAAGGGGCAATTGGGGTAGCTTTCTACTCTGCCATCTTGCTCTTCTTCTCTCAAGATTCTCAAAAATAATATTTTGGATAAGGTTAAACTTACCACTAATGCTGGTACTATTTTTTATTATTAGCCTTGGGCATGACTATTGAAAGATTTTATATATATCCATCTTATTAGATGCTATCTTATTTTAGGGCAGTATTTATGGTGCTGAGGTAATTACACTTTAAGCATGCACCCTTTCACATGGTTTCTATAAATCTGTAATGATGCCACTGTTTGGAGGTCCATTGCAACCTAGTAATTAAAAGGCTCTCTGGAATGCTTTTGTTGTTAACTTTTATGCAGGTCACCTGAAACCAAATTTTCTCATGTTCTCCACCACCGCCAATTCAATCTACACACATACATTTTTCACTCTAGTGACCTCTCCCATGTGCCTTTCCTTCGTTGATCTCATAATATTTTTTGAAAGATTCAGGAGGGGCACACAGAGAAGAGAATTGTAAAACCAAGTGTTTTGGCAGTTATTTTGTGATTTCAGTATGATAAGAGCTCTAATTCTGAATGACCCAGTAATTTACTTTTAGTATATGCTAAATATTGAGTATGCAGTCCTTAAATTTTAGTATGAATTCAAGAGAGTTCACTGTGATTCAAATGACCCTTTCTACTTTACTATCACTTCCATATACATTTGAAAAGAAGTAAAAATTTTTAGGAATATGGATTCTAAATATTCACAGTTCAGAGTAAATGCTAAAATTAAAGAGATTGGATAAGAGTTAGAGTATAATTATTTACTTAAGATGACGTAATGTGTCCAAGTCTTAGAGGGAATGACTGGCAAGAATATCTTCTTTATTACAGAAGACAGAACAGGCATAGTTTATGAGAAACCATGTGATAGAGTACATGAGTTCTAAATGTTTGTTCTCTGACTGATTCTTTTCTTCTTTTCATTCTTTAAGCATTGTCTCATCAAAGAACTAATCATGATATTATCATATTTTCACATTCAAGAAACATTTAATCTAAAAGTCATTATCTCTATAAAAACAACTGGTAAATCTAGATGTGGAGATAAAACACTTGGCAAGGAATATAAACCTTTAACTATGCAAAATGTATAAAAGTTGAGTATGAATCGAACAGAAAATTCTTTAATAATTGTTTGGTTTTATTTTCTTTGAAGCCCACTATATAAGTATGCACTAGAGCTGTGAGTATATGTTATCTTACATAATGTGAAATTTAACATAAAAATATGGGGAAAATATGGGAATGCATTTTCTACCAAAGAGCATTAAAATAGTTTGTTTCTTTGAGGTAGAAGAAGGGATGGGAGTGTAAAATTCAGTCAGATTTACTTATTTTAATTTTTATATAATTTACCTATTTGTAGTGATCTGTAGAAAAGATTGGTCAAATACTCCATTTCCTCCTCCCCATTCCATTTGCATCCTGACACAGAAGTATGACAACTCCCCAAAAGAGAATGTACATATGAAGCTCCGTTCCCTTAATGAAATCTCCATTTCCCTCTTTAGAACTTATCAACAAACAGTATGAAATAATTGTTGCTCTGTGGCATTTAACCTACTCAAACTTTTGATTTTCAAAATTTTCTATAAGATAGAGAGCATATGTATTTTAATAACACTGAACGTACTGAAATATGCATGCTGAAAAATTAGAAAAACAGACACTACCAGTCCTCGCAATCAAATGTAGCATCTTTTGACAAGTAAATAAAGTTTTAAGTTAGTTATAATTTCACAGTTCTTTCTCAGATACCTGATTCCTTTGATTATACATACTGTACTTGCCTTCATTCCGTTATCAACGACTATCTCTATGTAGTAGAATACGAAGTCAGACGACAGATTTGAAGATACATTTAAAGTAAACTTTACTGAACTCCAAATTAGCATCACATTTTCTGAAGTTTTCAGGTGCCTTAGCCATATGTCACTTCCTTTTATTGTCTTCGCTGAATGTTCTCACCTACTTCCTGTACTAAACACCACAACAGAAAAGAATACATATATGCATGTGTATACACAGAAGAGTTTCTCTGTTTTGTAATTTAGGTAACCTAAATTATAAAACTCCCATTTTTAATTTAACAATTTTTATTTTGAAAAACGAGATGAGTTCATATGTATTTTCAGATTTTTTGGCTTTAGTCATTTCAAAGTTTATTCCCAACCTATGCGCAAAATGTGTGTATATAAACTTTTAAATACATTTGCATACTAGCCTACAACCACAAATGAAACCTCTGAAAACACCTGGGTTAGTAAAGTCATTGAAATCTGCATTTTATTTTATTTATTTATTTATTTCTGATGCAGGATCTTGCTCTGTTGCCCAGGCTGGGGTGCAGTGGTGCAATCATGGCTCACTACAGCCTCAACTGCCTGGGCTCAAGCAGTTCTCCCACCTCAGCCTCCGTAGTAGCTGGGACTACACGTATGCAACACCATACCTGGCTTTTTAATTTTTTTTAATTTTCCTTTTTCATAGAGACAGAGGTCTCGCTATGTTGCCCAGGCTGGTCTCAAACTCCTGGGCTCCAGCAATCATTCTGCCTCAGCCTCTCAAAATGATGGGATTACAAGCATGAGCCACCAGAACTCTACACATTTTACTAATAATCCAGCAAAAGCGAAATCATTAAACAGTCCAGAAATTAGACTATGTGACAGTTAACATGACTTTCAACTCAACAAGCCTCCTATCATTGTATTTTCTACTCTTGCTGGATAAGTGGTCATTTGACATTTCACCATTACTGTTTCTCTAACTTTTAAGTATATCAGTAAGGCATTAGCTTCTGAAGTGTTTAATTTAGTTTGGTTATTCCAAGTGATCCTTAAAATCTTCAAAACAGATGTGTCAATGTTAATATCTCTCTTTTTCATGGTGAATAGTCTCTTTCTGCTATTGTCAATATTTCCTGGGAAATCACTAGCCCTTTGTGGAATTCCTAAACAATAAACCACCACATGGAATAGGAGTAGATGTTAAAGAATTTACATTAATTCAAATACTAACAACAGTCAAATAGAAGAAAGTTCTTTGTTTAGGAAAAATAGGTCGGGAGAAGGGGAAAATGCATTGAGCAGAGGAAAGAAAAAACTTTATCTGAGTGCAACCAAACCAGATGACACAAAAATGTGGAGTTTGTCTGATTTGATAGCTCATCAACATAGTCATGCAACACAGCAGGGATAAGAAAATCCAGGCCCCAACACACCTGTTCTACAGAAGATATCAAGTGATTTAGCTGGGCCAGCTCTATGTGCAACAGGTGGTAGAGACTTTAGATGGAGAAATTATGGAAAGACTGCCCTCACTTTCTTGAGGCCACTATCACAGAGTGCCTAGATGTATCAGGGATCAGCATGACAAAATTAGGTTTCAGAGAAAGTAATGGAAGTGGCCAATGATAAAAAAGAGGAGCAGTACTTAAGACGGTGTTAAAAAGCAAAGTCACCATTTTGCCAGAGGCTGTGCCATTCATTTATTCATCCATTCATTTTGCAAGATTCATTCAGTAAGCATTTCTTGAGCACTTCCTTTTTCGCAGGGCACTGAGAGAGATGTGAAGAGACACAAAACATAAGCATTCAAGGAGTGTGTAAGTTTAGTGGGGAAAATGCGTGTGTTCACAAATAACTCTAATAACAAAGGGAAGTGCTAATTAACTATGTGACTCAGTTATAATGTAAGAGGGCTAGATTGAACAGAATTATTTCTCAGGTCCTTTTTAACTCTGATTCTAGCTCTGTGATTTTAAATATTCAAGTAGAGAAACAGCATATTACCAGAGCACAGAGGAGGGAAAGGATAATGTTAATTATGACTAGAAAGTATCGGGAATGTCATGGTTAAAGTGCCATTTAATTTAGACCTTTAGAGACAAATGCATGATAGTAGATAGAACAGGTGAGAGTGGGTGGTTTTCCAGAGCAAAGAAACAGCACAGGCAAAAGCTTTAAGGAATGAAGGTACTTTATTTTCTTTGTTGTTAAGTGTTTTGTTTTTACTTTTCTTTTTCTCAATTTCAACTTTTATTTCAGAGTTGGGGGGTACATGTGCCGATTTGTTACATAGGTTTATTGTGTGATGCTGAGGGTGGGGTGCAATTGATCCTGCCACCCAGATAGCAAGCATAGTACCTTATAGGTAGTTTTTCAACCCTTTTCCCTGTTTTGGTGTCCCTAGTATCTACTGTTCCCATCTTTGTGTCCACGCGTACACAATATTTAGCTCCCATTTATAAATGAGAACACATGGTATTTGGTCTTTTGTTCCTGCATTAATTTGCTTAGGTTAACAGCCTCCAGCTGCATCCATGTTGCTGCAAATTACATAATTTTATTCTTTTTATGTATTTCATAGTGTATTTGTATCACATTTTCTTTATCCAATCCACTGTGGATGGGCACTTCGGCTGATTTCATGTCTTTGCTATTGTGAATAGTACTGCAATGAACATGTAAGACCTTGTGTCTTTTTGGTAGAATTACATATTTCCCTTTGAGTATATACCTAGTAATGGGATTGCTGGGTTGAATGGTAGTTCTGTTTTAAGTTTCTTCAGAAATCTCCAAACTACTTTCCACAGTGGTTGAATTAATTTACATTTCCATCAACAGCATATAAGAATTCCCTTTTCTCCACAACTTTGCCAGTATCTCTTTCATTTTTTTTTTTTTTTTTTTTTTTTTTTTTTTTTTTAGAGAGATAGGATCTCACTCTGTCGCCCAGAGTGCTGGACCGCAATCAAACTTCACTGTAGCTTTGAACTCTTGGGTTCACGTTATACTCTGGCCTTAGTCTCCTGAATAGCTAGGACTGCAGTTGTGCACTACCACACTTAGCTAAGTTTTTTGTTATTGCTGTTTGTTTAATTGTTTTTTAATAGTTGTAGAGATGTTGCCCAGGATGGGCTTGAACTCTGGCCTCAAGTCATTCTACTGCTTCAGTCTTTCAAAGTCCTGGTATTACAGGTGTGAGCCATGATGCATGACCTTTCTTAGGAAAGAAAAAAGTTTTATCTAATCAGTAGTCACAAATTAATAATAAAATTTGATGTTTAAAATGCCTTTCATTTTGGTTTAACAGACAGTTCTCTTTAAAAGTGCTGAAAATAATCTCCATCTTCTTACTCCACTCTCTACAGTTCCTTTTGAATATTCTTGTTTAGAGTTTTGTTTATTGTTTCTATAACACTATTTGTTTCACAGTTGGTATATTTACATATTTCATTCTATTAACATTCCAAGACAAACCTGGTCTTAAGTAAAAATGCTGGATTGAAGGGGTGTTGTTTAAATGTCTCTGCAAATTGAAAAAAGAATGTAAAAATTCTAAAGTGCATGAAAAATAGATCTTGTGAATGCAGAAGCACTAGCAAAATACTTTAGTTTTTAAAGATAATTGATAATTTAATCTGACTGAGATCCCTATATATAACTCTTACTGACTGCCTACATTCATGTACAAGTTCTTGTAATAGACCCTAAAAAGGAGGGCTCTAATTTTAGGGAGTCTATTAGAGAGTCTATAAGATAAGAGTCTATAAGATAAATTAGCTGACATCAAAAGTGACATAGCAATTACAACGTGGGTTCAGGTACAAGTTTTCTAACTCACAAGCCAGTCTTTTTTGTGATCTGTCTTTATAGCATAAAGGCAGGATACCTCAATTTAGGGAGTTCATAATCTAGATAGAAAACAGTTAAATAACAATACACTAAAATAATACTGTAACATCCTGTAATCCCAGGACTTTGGGAGGCTGAGGAAGGCAGATTACGAAGTCAGGAGATCGAGACCATCCTGGTAAACACGGAGAAACCCCGTCTCTACTAAAAATACAAAAATTAGCTGGGTGTGGTGGTATGTGCCTGTAATCCCAACTATTCGAGAGGCTGAGGTAGGAGAATCACTTGAACCTGGGAGGTCGAGATTGCAGTGAGCAGAGATCGTGCTACTGCACTCCAGCCTGGCAACAGAGAGAGATTCCGTCTTAATAATAATAATAATAATGAAACACAACAATAAATGAACTGTCAATGGTAGTAGATTGGAGAATAACTTTGAAGTCTGAGAATTAATAAACACAATTCCAAAGAAAAATACCAAAATGGAAAACTCCACATAAACATAAAACTTCTGTAAAACACTAAAAACAACTTTAAAATGTTAAAAAATAAATAATGAAGGAACAAAATCTAGCAAAAGAAATGACAAAAGATTACTGTTTGTAGTCTTTTTGATGAGTCCGTAGAAATTGAAATAAAGACATTAAGAACCTAGGAGATAAATGGGCAAAGAAAATACACAATTCATAAGAAAGGATATAGTAATAAATCAGCATGTGAAAAAAATGTTCAACCTTACTATGATAGTGTTTGAAGAAACAGAAAAAAACACAAATAAATACTATTTAGAATAATATATAAGCTTTAAAATTAGAGGATGATACACAGAACTAATGTGTGTATAAAATTATTGTAACCTTAAATCGCTAGTGGCATAAGAGCCATAACAATATGCATATTATTTTCCTCAAAAATATAATTTCTGGAAATTCATTCTAAGAAAATCATCCAAACCAACAAGAACTTTATGCCTAAAAATATTAATCAAAATATTATCTACAATAACAAGAGAATAGGGGAAGCAGCCCAAGGACTTAATAATAGGAAAAGGCTTAGGTAAAGTATAATCCATGCACACTACAGACTGTTGCAAAACTATTACAAATAATCTGTCTGAAGATGGTGGCAAAAAATATGCTTAGAAAACATCGTCGATTGAAAATGTACATAGAAAATGGCTGACATGGAATGTAAAAATTTCAATAAGTATTTAAAAATTTGCTGGTCCTCTTTTTTCAGGCTAAGCTATTTCTACTCTGATTCACACATATATTGTCCCGTGTAATATTCATAGAATCTCTGGGAAGCAAGGTTGTTAAGTTTTTATATTTTAGATGAGAAAATTGAGACTTAGACATGCTAAGCGCTAGTCCAAAGTCACAAAGATCATAAATGATGATACACTGGATGCAAAATCTATGCTCACACAAACAGCAAGTTTTCCATTTAGGAATATGGGATTCTGGTTTGCCTTCCTCAAACACCCTCCCCTTTCTTAAACAATTCTTCTATGTTGTACTGTTTCTATAATAAAAAGTTACAAGTATGTAATTTAATAAGAAGGCAATTGAAGATTCATGACCAAGTGAACAATTGTTAAAGGAATTAAAAGAAAAAGAGATCACTTCAGGTTTAGTGTCTTGAGAATGCTTTAAGAAAAAAATAAAATTGAGAGGGTACTAGGAAGCATGGGTGGAGGTTGCAGAGGGAAAGGCAATAAGATTGGGTATTTCCAAGGAAGTAAAAAGACTGGCAAAAGCTTGGTGGTAGCAGTGGAAACTGGAAGCTGTGTTTAGGACATAGTCAATAAAACTGTTTGACTGGAGAGAAAGATACTTGTGAGGTATGAGGGGGGCAGCAAAAGTTAAGGCCAAAGAATTAAAATTGGGGCCAAAGCATAAGTAGCTTTAATTTTAAGACAAATGAGGTTTTACCTTATTCCCAGGAGAAATAGAGAGCCACTGAAGAAGAAGTCTCTTCTTCATTTTTTCTTTAAAGTACGTTGCATTTCTATAAGGTTAATATAATAGGCAAAGATGGACAGAAACAGGCAGAGAGAACACTCAAGGGGCTTTCAAAATATGCCCACAGAAAATTGATAGAAGGCTTCAGTGGAAATGGTAGCACAGCAAATGGAAAATAACAGACGTGAGATATATTGTCTGAGAATACTTGGCAGAATATGGTGACCGATTGGATATGGGGTGAAGGAAAGAAAAGTCATTGTTTGATTTCCTAACAGTCTTTCTCACAACTTGATAAAAGTGCTGTTGGCTCCTACTTTCAGTTCAAATATTTTTGAATTATTTTTTGTACTTTCTTTACTTCCAAGTGTTTCACAATGCCTCCCAAGAAACTTAGACACCCTACAATCCTGAGAAAATTAGACACTAGCATGTAGAAAAAAAACTGGTTTCCACTCTAATCATTATGAAAAGTATTTGTAGCTCCGTAGTTAATATCTATAGACTTTAAGCTACAGTCCAGCATATGGAGCAACTACAGAGTTTGTAATCAAGGAAGACAGAAGCAAATTATATCTTAGGAGAAGAGATTCACAGGCCCATCTTCTCATTTTGTAGAGGATAAAACTGAGGCCCTCAGAGGGTTCCTGAATGGAGGGTTTGAAGCCTGAGTTTGCCCACTACTCTTTCTTTGGCAAAACTCATTTTTCACATTAGCATTTTCTTCCGAAGTTTCTAGGTTGCCTTACTCTGTTTAGGAGTAACAATATGCAATGTGACTGGAGGGTGACAGTTTCCTTAACATATATCATTGAACTTAGCCAAGGGGTATGATTACTGAGGTCCTGGTTTCTACTAGAAACATGAAATAATGCATCATTTCTACGCCAAATATTCTGTAGTTTTTATAGTCTTTCTATTCCATGTGTTGGGGCCTCTCATCACAAGGTCTTTTAAAAATATGACCAGAGGGCATTCAAATGGTGTGACATAATGATTTATAAAATCTCTTTTGTGGGTCAGGCATGAAAAGAAAAACATGTCAACCAAAATATCTACTTCTGTGAAAATTGCTGTTTCGACTCAGTAATAAATAGGTACATAGTGAATAAGTAAATAAGTAAAAGAGAAACTTAGAATTCATATCCCTAACTTATATGATCCATCAGTTAGTGTCATGTTAACAAAGCTTTGGGACACATTTTCAGGCCACGGTAGACATGACTGAGGCTGCTTCCACATGGTCAGCATTCAGCCAGTATGTCTTAATCTACCAGATTCTGTGGGGATGGAGGGAGTAAAGGAGTATGGACGGGTGAATGAAGAGCACCTGGTAGAATAAGAGGGGGAAAACTCAGATAATTTCTAGTGAGCACTGAAGCCAGAATAATGTTAGATGGCCAAGGGAAGATGATAGCAGCATCTCTGCTCATTGTGACCCTGAGTAAATCATCATAATGTGACACTGGGTTAGGCTGAAGGCCAGACTGCATATTTCAATGACCGTACCTCACACTGGTTTATTTATTGTTACCAGCCAGTCTCTGAGCAGCGCTAGTTGTTACTGTTTGCCCATCTACAGTATTGGTCATGCTGAACGAAAAACTATGAAAAATAAAACAAAAATCCTTTCATACAGGTTATAGACTTCACTGGTCCTAAACTCTGAGAGAATAAACAAACAAACAAACAAAAACCAAACCAAACCAAAAAAAAAAAAAAAAAAAAAAAAAAAAAAAAAAAAAAAAAAAAAAAACCCTCCATCAAGAGAAAGTTCCTGAAATGAAAAACTGATTATAAAAAAAGAAAATGATATAGCATAGACAAAGACATTTATTATTTTCTTGTTTGATTATCTGTAAAAAGTTTTTTTTTTGGGGGGGGAGGAGGGAGTAACAACTGGGACAGAGAGAGATGATAAACCCAGGAGGTTACAGAGTGCAGTAGAAAGAGCTCTATGTGAAGCTGAGGGAACAGGAACTTCCAGTCTTGCTTTCCTGCTGACTAGGAACATTGTGCAAGGTACTCCTTTGCTAGACAGCCAGAGAGAAAGATGAACCAAGCTTCTAAGTTCAGTGCCAGCTCTGACATTTCATGATTCTATAAGGTCCCATTCTTTTGCTGTCTGTTTTCAAAAGAGCAAATCCTTCAAACATAGCTATTTTGGTAGTACCTTCCTTGAGAAGGCACAAGTACATTTGTAACAATAATCTTGTCTTTATATAGATGTTTAGTCATGTCAGGACCTTTAATTGGAGGTTTGGGGTCTTTTTCTGTGCTATTAGGAATGATTAGAATTCACAATTTAGACGTTTTTACCCAAATTTATTTTCTCTAGCTCTAAAATATACCCACCAATTTTAATAAAATTATATTGATAAATGTCAAGCCACCAGCAAGGAAAGGGAAAATCGCAGAGAAGCAGAAGCATCAGCTCCCAGATTTTCTAGCAGAAAATACATGATGGAAAAGTACAAATTCCTCTTGCCTAAGCAAACATCCCTTTTACAGGTAGTAGGGCCGTGAAATGGTAAACAGGTTTAGCTATACTAACTCTTGCCATAAGGGAAGGAGAAGCATATAAAGACCAGGGGGTCCAAGCCTGTCATTCAGCATCCAAATCTATGTGCAGAGAGTACCAATATCAAGCATAAGTCACACAAGTGGCAGGAAGGACATACAAAGGCTTGTAGTTCTGATGGAACCCTCCTCATCATAACTGCTAACACTGCTTAAAATACTAATGGACACAGAAATCAAGGCCTGGAGTCTTAGTTGGGCCCTCAGTGATTGACATGAGGCTTTTGTACACATGAAGAAAGCCTACTCTATGTACTCTTCTGGCAGGCATTGTATGGGGAGGGGGAGGCCGAGGAGAAACAAACTGGAAAGAAAAGATGTGCACACAATAGTTTCTCCTTGGGATTTGTCTAGAAAAAAGGAGAAAAAGGAGTGAACTGAAATTTCATTAAGCTTTGTGGCCAACTGTTCCCTCCACACACTCTCAAGAATTTGCTGGGTTGGGTATGAAGGAGGATGGGAGAGTCGTCTAATGATAAACATATAGAAAAGGAAAAAAGCTATTAATTTTCGAATAAAATAGTATTATTTCCTAGATCACAAAGCAAAGGTGGTAGATTTATTTCTGCATTTGGAATGGAGGATTCAAGCTCTAAAAGAAAAAAAAAAAGTATTTTTTTCAGCTGATAAGTTATTTCACTTTTATATTCCCTTTTTTCAACTTTCATTTAAGTTCAGGTGTACATGTGCCAGATATGCAGGTTTGTTACATATGTAAACATGTGCCATGGTGGTTTGCTGCACAGGTCATCCCATCACTTAGGTATTAAGCCCAGCATCTGTTGGCTATTCTTCCTGATGCTCTCCATTCCCCAATCCCCCACAGGCCCCAATCTGCGTTGTTCCTCCCAGTGTGTCCATGTGTTCTCATCATTCACCTCCCAGTTATAAGTGAGAACATGCGGTGTTTGATTTTCTCTTCCTGCATTAGTTTGCTAAGGATAATGACGTGATGTTCCATCCATGTCCCTGCAAAGGACATGATCTTGTTTCCTTTTACGGCTGTATAGTATTCCATAGCGTATATGTACCATATTTTCTTTATCCAATATATCATTGATGGACATTTAGTTTGATTCCAGTTTTTTTGCCATTATGAACAGTGCTGCCATGAATATGCATATGCATGTATCTTTATAATAGAATGATTTATGTTTCTTTGGGTATATACCTAGTAATGGGATTGCTGGGTCAAATGGTATTTCTGCCTCTTGGTCATTCAGGAGTCATCACACTCTCTTCCACAACGGTTGAACTAATTTACACTTTCACCAAAAGTGTAAAAGCATTCCTTTTTTTCTACAATCTCACCAGCATCTGTTGTATTTTTACTTTTTAATAATCGCTATTCTGACTGGTGCGAGATGGAATCTCATTGTGCTTTTGATTTGTATTTCTCTAATAATCAGTGATGTTAAGTTTTTTTCAAGACATACATGGCCACATGTATGTCTTCTCTTGGGAAGGTCTGTTAAATTCCTTTGCCTGCTTTTTAATGTGTTTTTTTTTTTTTTCTTGTAAATTTGTTTAAGTTCTTGTAGACTCTGGATATTAGACCTTTGTCAAATGGATGAATGGCAAAAATTTTCTCCCATTCTGTAGGTTGTCTGTTACTCCTCTGATGATATTTTCTTTTGCCTTACAGAAGCTCTTTAGTTTAATTAGACACCATTGGTCAATTTTTGCTTTTGTCACCATTACTTTTGGCATTTTCCTCACAAAATATTTGCCCCTGCTTATGTCCTGAATAGCATTGCCTACATTTTCTTCTAGAGTTTATAAAGTTTTGGGTTTTACATTTAAGTGATTAATCTATCTTGAGTTAGTTTTTATTTTAGGTGTAAGGAAGGGGTCTAGTTTCAATTTTCTGCATATAGCTACCCATTTCTCCCAGCACCAATTTATTAAATAGGGAATCTTTTTCCCTTTTTTTTTTTTTTTTTTTTTTTTTTTTTTTGTCAGATTTGTCGAAGATCATATGGTTGTAAGTGTGAGGTCTTACTTCTGAGTTCTCTATTCTGTTCCATTGGTCTATGTGTCTGTTCTTGTACCAGTATCATGCTGTTTTGGTTTCTGTAGCCTTGTAGAATAGTGTGAAGTCATTTAGCTTGATATCTACAGCTTTGTTCTTTATGCTTAGGATTTTCTCGGCTATTCCGGTTCTTTGGTCCCACATGAATTTTAAAGTAGTTTCTTCTACTTCTGTGAAGAATGTCCATGGTAGTTTAATAGGAATATCATAGAATCTATAAATATCTTTGGGCAGTATATCCATTTTCACAATATTGATTCTTCCTATCTGTGAGCCTGGAATGTTTTTCCATTTGTTCGTGTTCTCTCTGATTTCTTTGAGCAGTGATTTGTAGTTCTCCTTGAAGAGGTTTTTTCACATCTCTTGTTCGCTGTATTCCTAGGTGTTTTATTCTCTTTGTAGCAATCATGAATGTGAGTTCATTCATAATTTGGTTCTTTGCTTGCCTGTTAGTGTATAGGAAAGCTAGTGATTTTTGCACATTGGTTTTGTATACTGACACTTTGCTGAAGTTGCTTATCAGCTTGCGCAGCTTTTGGCTGATATGATGGAGTTTTCTAGTTATAGCATCATGTCATCTGCAAACAAAGATACTTTGACTTTCTGCCTTCCTATTTCAATACACTTTATTTCTTTCTCTTGCCTGATTGCCCTGGCCAGAACTTTCAATACTATGTTGTGTAGGAGTGGTGAGAGAGAGCATCTTTGTCTTTTGCCAGTTTTCAAGGGGAATGCTTCTAGCTTTTGCACATTCAGTATGATTTTGGCTGTGGGTTTGTCATATGGGACTTGTATTATTTTGAGGTAGGACCTTTCAATTCCTAGTTTATTGAGAGTTGTTATCATAAAGCAATGTTGAATTTTTTTTCTTTTTCTCTTTTCTTTTTTTTTTCTTTTTTTTTTTATTATACTTTAAGTTCTAGGGTACATGTGCATAACGTGCAGGTTTGTTACATATGTATACTTATGCCATGTTGGTGTGCTGCACCCATTAACTCGTCAGCACCCATCAATACATCATTTATATCATGTATAACTCCCCAATGCAATCCCTCCCTCCTCCCCCCTCCCCATGATAGGCCCCAATGGGTGATGTTCCCCTTCCCGAGTCCAAGTGATCTCATTGTTCAGTTCCCACCTATGAGTGAGAACATGTGGTGTTTGGTTTTCTGTTCTTGTGATAGTTTGCTAAGAATGATGGTTTCCAGCTGCATCCATGTCCCTACAAAGGACGCAAACTCATCCTTTTTGATGGCTGCATAGTATTCCATGGTGTATATGTGCCACATTTTCTTAATCCAGTCTGTCACAGATGGACATTTGGGTTGATTCCAAGTCTTTGCTATTGTGAATAGTGCCGCAATAAACATACGTGTGCATGTGTCTTTGTAGTAGAATAATTTATAATCCTTTGGGTATATACCCAGTAGTGGGATGGCTGGGTCATATGGTACATCTAGTTCTAGATCCTTGAGGAATTGCCATACTGTTTTCCATAATGGTTGAACTAGTTTACAATCCCACCAACAGTGTAAAAGTGTTCCTATTTCTCCACATCCTCTCCAACACCTGTTGTTTCCTGACTTCTTAATGATTGCCATTCTAACTGGTGTGAGATGGTATCTCATTGTGGTTTTGATTTGCATTTCTCTGATGGCGAGTGATGATGAGCATTTTTTCATGTGTCTGTTGGCTGTATGAATATCTTCTTTTGAGAAATGTCTGTTCATATCCTTTCCCCACTTTTTGATGGGGTTGTTTGTTTTTTTCTTGTATATTTGTTTGAGTTCTTTGTAGATTCTGGATATTAGCCCTTTGTCAGATGAGTAGGTTGCAAAAATTTTCTCCCATTCTGTAGGTTGCCTGTTCACTCTGATGGTAGTTTCTTTTGCTGTGCAGAAGCTCTTTAGTTTAATTAGATCCCATTTGTCAATTTTTGCTTTTGCTGCCGTTGCTTTTGGTGTTTTAGACATGAAGTCCTTGCCCATGCCTATGTCCTGAATGGTACTACCTAGAAGTTGAATCCCTGAATAAACCAATAGCAGGCTCTGAAATTGAGGCAACAATTAATAGCCTACCCACCAAAAAAAGTCCAGGACCAGATGGATTCACAGCTGAATTCTACCAGAGGTACAAGGAGGAGCTGGTACCATTCCTTCTGAAACTATTCCAATCAATAGAAAAAGAGGGAATCCTCCCTAACTCATTTTATGAGGCCAACATCATCCTGATACCAAAGCCTGGCAGAGACATAACAAAAAAAGAGAATTTTAGACCAATATCCCTGATGAGCAATGTTGAATTTTATTGAAGGCCTTTTCTGCATCTATTGAGAGAGTCATGTGGTTTTTGTCTTTAGTTCTGTCCATGTGATGAGTCACATTTATTGATTTGCCTATGTTGACTCAACCTTGCATCTTGGGATGAAGCCAACTTGGTTGTGGTGGATAAGCTTTTTGATATGCTGCTGGACTCGTTTTGCCAGTATTTTATTGAGAATTGTTGCATTGATGTTCATCAAGGATATTGGCCTGAACTTCTCTTTTTTTGTTGTTGTTGTATTGTATATCTGCCAAATTTTGGTACCAGGATTATGCTGGCATCATAGAATGAGTTAGGAAGGAGTCCCTCCTTTTCATTTTTTTTTTTGAATATTTTAGGTAGAAATAGTACCAGCTCTTCTTGGTACCTCTGTTAGAATTCAGCTGTGTATCCTCTCTGGTTCTGGGCCGTTTTTTTTTTGGGGTGGTATGCTATTTATTACTGCCTCAACTTCAGAACTCGTTTTTGGAACATTTGGGGATTCAATTTCCTCCTGTTTCATACTTGAAAGAGTGTATGTGTTCAGAAATGCATCTGTTTCTTCTAGATTTTCTAGTTTATGTTCATAGAGGTGGTGTTTATAGTATTCCCTGTTGTTTTTATTTCTGTGGGGTCAGTTGTGATATCCCCCTTATCATTTTGATTGTGTTTATTTGATTCTTCTCTCTTTTCTTCTTTATTATTCTAGCTAGCAGTTTATCTATTTTTTTTTTTAATCTCCTAGATTTGTTGAATTTTTGAATGGTTCATTATGTCTCTATCTCCTTTAGTTCATCTCTGATCCTGGTTATTTCTTGTCTTCTGGTAGCCTTTGGGTGTGTTTGCTCTCAGTTCTGTAGTTCTTTTAGTTGAGATGTTTGGTTGTTAACTTGAGATCTTTCTAGTTTTTTAATGTGGGTATTTAGTGCCATGAATTTCCCTCTTAACAACACTGCTTTAGCTGCATCCCGGAGATTTTGGTACATTGTCTCTTTGTTCTCCGAGGTTTCAGATAACTTCTTGATTTCTGCCTCAATTTTATTATTTACCCAGGAGTCATTCAGGAGCAGGTTGTTCAATTTCCATGCAGTTGTGAGGTTTTAAGTGAATATCTTAATCTTGAGTTCTAATTTGATTGTGCTGTGATCTGAGAGACTGTTTGTTATGGTTTCAGTTTTTTTGCATCGCTGAGGAATCTTTTACTTCCAATTTTGTGATCAATTTTATAGTAGGTGCTGTGTAGCAATGATAGTATATATTCTGTTGTTTGGGGGAGGAAGGTTCTGTTTATATCTATCAGGTTTGTTTGATCAGGTCCTCAATATCTTTTTAAATTTTCTCTCTTGATGATTTGTCTAATTTTGTCAGTAGGGTGTCAAAGTCTTACACTATTTTTGTGTGGAAGTCTAAGTCTCTTTGTAGGTCTCTAAGACCTTGCTTTATGAATCTGGGTGCTCCTGTATTGGGTGCATATATATTTAGAATAGTTAGCTCCTCTTGTTGAATTGACTGTTTTAACATTATGTAATGCCTTTGCCTTTTTTTTTTATTTTATTTTAATCTTTCTTGTTTTAAATTCTGTTTTGTCAGAAACTAGAATTTCAATCCCTGCTTTTTGGGTGTTTTCCATTTTCTTGGTAAAGTTTCTTCCATTCCTTTATTTTGAGCTTATGTGTGTCTTTGCAAGTGAGACCAGTCCCGTGAAGACAGAATACCTATGAGTCCTGTCTCTTTATCTAGCTTGCCATTCTGTGTCTTTTAATTGGAGCATTTAGCCCATTTACATTTAAGGTTAGTATTGTTAGGTATGAATTTGATCCTATCATCATGATGCTAGCTGGTTATTTTGCAAACTTCTTTATGTGGTTGCTTCATAGTATCACTGGTCTGTGTACTTCAGCGTGTTTTTGTAGTGGCTGGTAATGTTTTTCCTTTCCATATTTAGTGCTTCCTTCAGGAGCTCTTGCAAAGCAGGCCTTGTGGTGACAAATTCCATTGGTATTTGCTTATCTGAAAAGGATTTTATTTCTCCTTTGCTTATGAAGCTTAGTTTGGCTGGATATGAAATTCTGGGTTAGAAATTTTTTTCTTTAAGAATGCTAAATACTGACTGCCATTCTTCTGCCTTGCAGGGTTTCCATCGAGAGGTCTGCTGTTAGTCTGATGGGCTTCCCTTTGTAGGTGACCTGGCCTTTCTCTTTAGCTGCGCTTACCATTTTTTATTTAATTTTGACCCTAGAGAATGTGATCCTTATGTGTCTTGTGATTGATCTTCTGGTGGAGTATCTTGCTGGGGTTCTCTGAATTTCCTGAATTTGAGTGTTGGCCTGTCTTGCTAGGTTGGGAGACTTCTCCCCTATGATATCCTGAAGTATTTTTTCCAACTTGGTTCCATTCTCACTGTCTCTTTCAGGTACCTCAATCAAGAATAGGTTCAGTCTCTTTACATAATCCCATAGTTCTCAGAGGTTTTGTTCATTCCTTTTCATTCTTTCTTCTTCATTCTTGTCTATCTGTCTTACTTCAGAAAGATAGATTTCCAGTTCTGTGATTCTTTCCTCCTCTTGGTCTATTCTGCTACTGATACTTGTGATTGCATTGTGACTTTCTTGTTATGTGTTTCTTAGCTCCATCAGGTCCTTCATGTTCCCCTATAAATTGACTATTCTGGCTACTAGCTCCTATATTTTTTTCTATTATGAGCCTTAGCTCCTTTGCATTGGATTACAATATGCTCCCTTAGCTTAGCAAAGTTTATTATTACCCACATTCTGAAGTGTAATTATGTCAATTCAGCCATCACTTCCTCAGCCAAATTCTGCACCCTTGCTGAAGAGCTGTTGTGCTCATTTGGAAAAGAAGAGGCACTCTGGCTTCTTGAGTTTTCAGCATTCTTGTGTTGACTTTTTTTCTCATCTTTTTGGGCTTATCTACTTGTGATCTTTGAGGTTGCTGACCTTTGATTTTTTTTTGAGGGTTTTTTGTTGTTGTTGTTGATCTTGATGTTGTTGCTCTTTTCTGGTTTTTTGCTTTTGTTGTTATTCATTTTTAATCAGCCAGGCCACTCTTCTGTAGGGTGGCTGCAGTTGGCTAGAGATCTGCTTCAGACCCTAGTTGCCTTCCTTTTTCCCATACCTGGAGGTATCACCAGTGAAGGCTATGAAACAGCAAAGACAGCAGACTTGTCCTTCCTCTGGTAATTCCGTCCCAGGGGCGCACTGACTTGTGGACAGCCCAAATGCACCTATAGGATGTGGCTGAAGACCCCTTCTGGGAAGTCTCACCTAGTCATGAGAAATGGAATCAAGGACCTGCACAAAGAAGCAGTCTGACTGCCCTTTGGAAGAGCAAGTTCGCTTCACTGGGCAGGACTTTGCCATGTCTGGACTGTGTGTATTCTCCAAAGCCACTAGAGTGGAATGGCTGAGTCTACCAAACCACTGAGATGTGGCTGCCCCTCCTCCAAGTAGCTTCATCCCTGGGAGAGATCAGAGCTCTGTCTGTAGAACCTTTGCTGGAGTGGCTGAAGCACTCACAGGGAGGCCTTGCCCAGTGAGGAGAAATGTATTGGGGTATGACCTCTTAAAGAAGTAGTTTGGCCATGATCTGGCAAGGCAGCTGTGCTGCGCTGTGGGGGCCCCTCCTTGTCTGTATCACCTGTATTCTTCAAAATCTGCAGGCTGAAAGAACTAAGTCTACTGAACTACAAAGATGATGGCTGCCTCTCCCCCAAGAAACTCTGTCCAGACTCAGGCAGACTCTAGCCTGCTGCCACTGTCCAGCTGAAACTCCAAGACAGTAGTTCTCAATCTGCAAGGTGCTGTGGAATTGGGACTCACAGAACAGTATCACTTGGCTCCCCAGACTCAGCCCCCTTCTTAGGGACATGCATGGAAGGATCTCTCACTTTGCCGAGCATCCTGAGGCTAGAATATGGAAAACTCTGTGTGTGCCTGGGGGACCACTCTACTGAGACTCCACACAGCTCTGAGTGTTGGACCCAAGGCCTGGGTGGCTTGGACTCACAAGAGGATGATCCTCGAGTTGCAGAGACCTGTGGGAGAAGTGTGGTTTCCTGGGTGGGGTCACACAATCACTTACCACTTCCCTTGGCTGGGGGTGGGAGTTCCCTTGGCTCCATGCCATTCCTGGTTGGGCCATCACCCCACCCTGCTTCTCTTCGCTCTTCATGAGTCCAGTTGTTTGCCTAGTCAATCCCAATGTGAGAACCCAAGTATCTCAGTTGAAGGTGCTGAATTCACTCGCTCCTTTCATTCCTCACTGTGAGTGCCAGGGACTGCAATTGCTTCCAATAGGCCATTTTGGCTCCTCCCTCTGGGGCTAAGATGTTTTAAGGGAAAAAACTTAATGAAAGGAAAAGCCCCTTAATTCCTTGGTCGGTCTATTAAATAATATTCTATTTTATTAGCTTAGCCTGAAAAAAAAAAAAAAAAAAAAGAGGAAGCTCTATTTATTTATTCTGAAGTTTTTAAGATCAATATAGTAGCCCAAATCTGGTGAAACAGCATCATCAGCCTCATTGTTAGGTCTATTCTGATCAAAAAGGTCAGTTCGTATAATTCCTTACATCCTAGAATTGGATCCCTGTCTCATTTGCCTTTCCTTATTGATACTCTAGTTCTTCAGATTTTGGAATATTAACATTTGACATAATAGAAAATGCAGCATACAAAGACTAAGGGGCAAAGGCCCATTATTCAATAACCCAGCTGAAATACAGATTGAACAATGTAAGTTATACAAGAAGCTAGTCTTCAAGAACTGCTCCTGGGCCTCTCCAATGCTGACCTCTGACTCCTACTGCTTTACGCCTCAGATATTTTGCTTACATGTCCTAACTTTCCGGTCTACTGTGGAGTCTTCCTAAATCCACTGTCCTGCCCCAGCAAGTTGGCCCATCTAAGAGAAAATTCTGAAAATACTACAAGAAAAGATATAAGGTACTCTTTATTTGATTAATAGATATCACAATAGTAATCTATCACTCATCCGGTAACAACAGTTCTTACTCTGGATACTAGTTGAATATCAGCCTGTGAAAAGCCATAAAATTCATAGTGAAAGGATCCTATTTGCTTACAGAAAGAGCCTTTTAAACTGCACTCTGTATATGGTCTTGGCTTCTACTAGCAGGCCCTAACCACGTGCTTCTAAATTTTTGAACTTGTACAAAGATTCTAACTCAATATTAATATATTAAATCTCTACTTAAAGAGATTGTTTCAGCTTTGACAACACCCATTTTGAGGAAAAATGCTCTTATGCAAGGCTGGATAATCTGCTTTAGAGAAAGCATTCTGAATCCTTAGGAGCTTGGTCCCCACCTTATTCCTTGTTACTCAACCTGTTTTTCCTCCACTTTGCTCCTCTTAGAGGTAAGGGAGGAGATTCCATATTAAGGTAATGAATTTGAGCCATGAGTAAGAGCAAACTTTTCTTTCCTGGGTTATGAAATTAAACAGAAGCAGAAGCTGTTACCAGTGTTATCTGCAGATAGTTAAAATGTTGCTACTTTAAGAAACACTCTTGGCCGGGAGCGGTGGCTCAGCCTGTAATTCCAACACTTTGGGAGGCCAAGGCTGGTGGATCACCTGAGGTTGGGAGTTGGAGACCAGCCTGACCAACATGAAGAAACCCCGTCTCTACTAAAAATACAAAATGCCTGTAATCCCAGCTACTTGGGAGGCTGAGGCAGGAGAATCGCTTGGATGTATGAGGCAGAGGTTCCCATGAGCCGAGATCACGCCATTGCACTCCAGCCTGGGCAATTAGAGTGAAATTCTGTCTGGAAAAAAAAAAAGAGAAAGAGAGAAAAGAAAACAAAAGAAGCACTCTTCATAGTTTCTGAATTTAAAGCTAAATTGAGCATTTTTTTTTAAATTTTGGCTGAGATTAGTAAAGTATATCTTCTTCCAAGGGAAAAAAACAAAACAAAACAAAATGGAGAAAAACTTTGACCAAAGTTTCTTGTTGTTAAAAGACTTTTACAAAACAATTTAAGGAGAGGTAACCAAGTGTTGGTAAATGGATACTAAAGTACAGCTAGATAGAAAGGATATGCTCTAGTGTTTTATAGCACTATAGGGTGCTACATGAACAATTTAATGTATATTTTCAAATAGCTAGAAGAGTGACTTTTCAATACCCCCAACACACACAAGGTAAATATTTCAGGTGATAAATATGTTAATTTCCTTTGTATGATCATTATACATTGTATAAAATATTAAAATATTACCCTGAACCCCATAAATATGTACAATTATTGTATGTCAATTTAGCAATAAAAGCAATAAAAGCATAAAAGAATAATTTGCTTCTAATACCTAAAATATAAATCTTGATTTTAGGTTATTTTGTCTATTAAATATAATAGTCAATTTGTGACTTTAAAAATTAAGAAAACAATATTTTAAAAAATGAACTGCTACAGAGTTTAACATGGAGGATTCGTATCACTAACATTGTTGAAAAACTTAGTAATTTGTCACTTTGTCAACTATACATCTAAAATAGTTTTAATTTTTTTTTTCCTGAAACCAAAACAACTGTATTTCTTCATTCATCCATCTGAATCTGTATTTCTTGTAGCAGTACTTGTAAGAAAGGAAGTGCCAAAAGACCATGAATTGAAGAGCCAAAGGTATTTTATATTATTTAAAACAAGCATTATTATAATGAAAGTGACTTATATACAAAATGTAAAGATCTAAAATTGAAGCCTAAAATAATAATATCTGGATAGTTTCTCCGCTTAAAATGTTCCAAAGTTGGCCAGGTGCAGTGGCTCACGCCTGTAATCCCAGCACTTGGGGAGGCCGAGATGGGCAGATCACAAGGTCAGAAGTTCAAGACCAGCCTGACCAACATGATGAAACCCCGTCTCTACTAAAAATAAAAAAAATTAGCCCGGCATGATGGCACGCACCTGTAATCCCAGCTACTTGGGAGGCTGAGGCAGGAGAATCCCTTGAACCCGGCAGGCAGAGGTTGCAGTGAGCTGAGTTGATGCCACTGCACTCCAGCCTGAGCGACAGAGCAAGACTCCATCTCAAATAAATAAATAAATAAAAGTCCCAAAGTCACAATGATTTACTCACTTGACTTCATATAATTTCATTAGAGATAATGTTTTTATAATTTTTTCTTTTCCTTCTGCTTCTTTTTTTTTTTTTTTTTTTCTTTTGTAGACAAGGTCTTGCTCTGTCACCCAGGCTGGAGTGCAGTGGCACAATCTCTGCTCACCACAGCCTCCGCCTCCTGGGTTCAAGTGATTTTCCTGTGTCAGCCTCCCAAGTAACTGGGATTACAGGTGCCTGCCACAACACCTGGCTAATTTTTGTATTTTTAGTAGAGACGGGGTTTCACCATGTTGGTTGGCCAGGCTGGTCTTGAACTCCTTACCTCAGGGGATCCACCCGTCTCGCGCTCCCAAAGTGTTGTGATTACAGGTGTGAGCCACTGCTCCCAGCCACCTTCTGCTTCTTTGTTCTTCTCTCCTTTGTCTTTCTCCTTTTCCTCTTGAAGCCAAGAACCATAGGTGGATTCTTAGTTGCCTCCCATATAGTTATTCCCCTTCTTCTTCCTAGTTACAAGAAACCCGATTTTGTTTACCCCACAAAACCTGGTATTTCCTCAGACCTAAGAATGACCTTTGAATAGGCTAAGCCAATCATGGGAGTTCCATTTCTTTTGCCAATAATTGATTTAAGAATGAACATATGGGCCAACAAGACACCAAGGAAAGTCTGCTGAGAAACTTCTGAGAAAGACCCCAAAATTTGTGCTTGTAACAGTTACTCTAGACTATCTCAATGATTAAGAGAGAGATAAGGAATACTAACTAGGTCCTCATTCTAAGATATAATTGGTTATATTCTTCATTACTCCAGCAAGGCTGAAGTTGTTTCCATTTACTCAAAACAAGGAACATTGTCTTGACCACTGGGGCTATGTGTAGCTACGTTGTAATTAAAAATAGAGTGTCTTCATGACTATATATGGGATCTCTCTTACAAACTTATGGTCTGCTTTGGAAAATTTCATGGCATTGGTATTGGTTTACATGAAATACCTTAGTGAGATGGAGTCCTCAAATGGCAAGCACTATAAGATCACATTTTCAGACTGTTACTGATAATATATGATACTGGCAGTGAAAGGCGAGGGACACCTGTTATATACTGAGGCAGCATGGTGTGGTGGATAGAAAACTAAACCTAGAATTAAGATACCTACGTTCTGGCCCAAGCTACCTCCCAGTTGTGTGACTGCGCAAGTCTTAGCCACTTAGAATCTCAGTTTCTTCATCTGTCAATAGGAGCTGAGAACTCTACCCAGATGAAGACAGAGGTTTTATGGCATCAAATTAAATAAGGAGTGTAAAACTAATGCCATTCTATGTAGACTGAACAAATAATTATTCTATTGCAGAAGATTTTAAATATCTTTAGGGTAGATAGTATCCTTCATATTTCTGAATGTTCTGCATAGCAGAGAGTCGGGCACATAAAAAAAAGCTCAGTGGAGATTTGTTGATTGGTGAATTAAAATAATGAAATAGCATAAGCAGAATAGTCTCCCCTTAATTTTCCACTTATTTTTCTCCTTGTTTCTTCCCAGAGATAAACAATTGCTAATGACTAATGGGTTCAATTCAATTAAAAAATTATATTGAGTCTCCTCTTTGTAACAGGCAATGGTCTAAGCACTGCCAAGGATGCAAAGGTGAGTCAGACAAGGGCTAAAAAAAAAAAACAGTTTACTAGAATTGACTTATTTCATTGTATGTATTTTCCTTCTTAATCTCCTAGTATAGTGAATTATAATGAGAATTTTTTAAATGTGAAACATCTTTGCATTCCTGGGATAAACCCTATTTGTTAATCCTATAGTTACATATTTACTGTTGGTTTCATTTAGTTAATATTCTACTTATGGTGTTGTATTTACTTTTAAAAAGCATGGATGTAAAACTTGCTTTTCCTGTATTTCTCTGTTTGTTTTTACAATAAAAATTTCTCTAACCAGTTAAAGAAAGATAGGGGCTGATAGAGGTAAGAGATTAATAGAACAATGCATTATTTAAAATAGCATCAACATGCAAACCTACTTCATTATTTATTGGCAAAAGTGAGTTCCAGAATCTGTGCAGTCACTGCAAAAGCACGGGACCTCAATTTGTCTCTTAGAAATGGTTCTGCAGACACATTGACCAATGGAACAGAATAGAGAACCTAGCAATAGGACTACACACCTACAGTCATCTGATATTTGACAAACGTGACAAGAACAAGTAATGGTGAAAAGCATTCCCTATTTAATAAATGGTGCTGGGAGAACTGGCTAGTCATATGCAGAAAACTTAGACTAGGCTCCTTCCTTATACCATATACAAAATCATCACCAGATGGATTAAAAACTTAAATGCAAAACCTAAAACTATAAAAACCCTAGAAGAAAACCTAGGCGATACCATTCAGGACATAGGCACAGGCAAAGATTTCATGATGAAAATGCTAAAATCAAGTGCAACAAAGCAAAAATTGACAAATGGGACCTAATTTAACTAAAAATCTGCTAAGCAAAAAAAACCTGTCATCAGAGTGAACAGACAACCTAGAGAATGGGAGAAACTTTTTTCAATGTTTTTATCTGACAAACATCTAACATCCAGAGTCTACAAGGAACTTAAACAATTTTGCAAGAAAAAACAAACAATCCCATTAAAAATTGGGCAAATGACATGAACAGACACTTCTCAAAAGAAGACATACATGTAGCCAAAAAATATTTGAAAAAAAAGCTCAACATCACTGATCATTAGAGAAGTACAAATCAAAACCACAATGAGATACCATCTTATGCCAATCAGAATGGCTGTCATTAAAAAGTTAAGAAACAACAGATACTGGCGAGGTTGTGGAGGAAAAGGAACCCTTTCACACTGTTGATGGGAGTGTAAATTAGTTCAACCATTGTGGAAGACACTGTGATGATTCCTCAAAGACCTAGAGGCAGATATACTATTTGACCCAGCAATCCCATTACTGGGAATATTCCCAAAGGAATATAAATCATTCTGCTATAATGACACATGCATGCATATGTTTATTGCAGCACTATTCACAATAGCAAAGACATGGAATCTACCCAAATGCCCATCAACGATAGACTGGATAAAGAAAATGTGATACATATACCATGAGATACTATTCAGCCATAAAAAGGAACAAGATCGTGACCTTTGCAGGGACATGGATGGAGATGGAAGCCATTATCCTTAACAAACTAATGCAGGAACAGAAAAACAAACACAGCATATTCTCACTTATAAGTGGGAACTAAATAATGAGAACATATGGACACATTGTGGGAGGAAAGCACACACTGGGGCCTGTTGGAAGATGTGGTGTTGGAGGAGGGAGAGGATCAGAAAGAAGAGCTAATGGATTCTCAGCTTAATACCTGGGTAGTGGGAAGTGCAGCAAACCACCATGGCTCATGTTTACCTATGTAACACACATGCACATGTATCCCTACACTTAAAAGTTGGAAATAAAAAAATGGTTTTGTCCATTTTTCATCAGGAAAGCAAATCAGAACTGCAAACTCCACAGACACCCTCACACATACAAAACACAAAAATGAAGATGATACTAGTAAGGACTAAGAACAGTATCAATATTTTTTTAGTTTAAAGTGCAGTGTGTAATGGGAAGAACTTTACTATCCTACGCTATATACCTTCAATACAAAATACACTAGATGTGCCTTGGAGGGTTGCAGTTAAAATTTCTTTGGATGCGCAATATGGTGGTGTGATTTAGAGAAACTGGACTCAAGAAAATATGCTCATTAAAACACACACACACACACAAACACACACACACACACAGAAAGAGAGAAAGATATTGAAAGAAAGAGAGAGAGAAAAAAAATCTTGTGCATAGTTGATCTGGTGGAAGAAGTTTTTGGTTTCTTTGAATTTCCAACATGGACATATAAACAATTATAAATAACTTTATTTTGAGTTGTTGGGGAGATATTTTTAGTGCATTTGTGTTGCAGATTTAGAATTCTGATGATTTTCTTGCAGAGGTGTCTTTGGAAAATATTGCTGTACAGGTGGCAGAATCATACTTTGCCCACAGTCTCAGCACATTCATCATATTTGTCAAATATCCTTGTTAATCAGTCATTATATCCTCTTCCTTGTTTCTTCACAATTTCATAGAATAAATTTTTCTTAGAAGTGAATTGATTTTCTTGGTCATTCCTATGTATACATGCATTTTTCTTATGTGTGTAAGCCTTCTTTTTCTTCAATAGAAACTCTAGGTGTTAATTGAGAATAGATTTATTCTCAAGCTTTTCATAAATAAAGTACCAAGTAAGGTTCCAACGTCACATAACTAAAAGTTTCAACACAAAAAGAGTGCCAAAAGGGAAGCTGAATTAGGGTACACCAGGATGAGATACCTAATAGCTGCCTTGCAAGGTTTACAGGAGTGCAGAAGTAAGCCTTTAGCAGTCCAACTAAAGAGGTCTTATTAAAGCTTAAAGGTCAAGGAATAACATGTCAGTGGGGGAGGAAAAAGTTATCCTTATTTGGAAAAATTGTTGACATTTGTATCATTACCTATTTCCATTGATAGATGCTATTATTATTATTTTAATCTGCTCTATTTAGTAGCATCTTTTAAATTATAAATCCTCATGCCAAATGTGAGGAAAGGAGGCATTTGCTCTGTGTTAGTTGCAACATAAACAGAACATGGGAGAAGACACCCCTTTCTTCCCAAGGTGTGTGGACAATATTTTTGTTTGTAGGATTTTTCTCAATAAGGTGGAGACATTAAAATTTAAGCTGCTAAAACAGAAGTTAAAATTCTGAGAGTATAATTTCCCTAACTTGAAAATCAGGAAGTATAACTGATGTATTCATGAAAAACAGAACAAAAGCTGTCACATACTACAGTGTTCCTCTATGCAGGACCTCCCTTTTTGCACTAGCACAGAAACTGGCAACCACACTGAGGTATAAACAGTACCTTTTGTGGACCTTGAGTTTGAAATGGGGGATTCTCAAAGCTAGGTTTTCCAACCATGGTCTGATGTAATTTTTTTGGGAATAACAAGAAGTCAAGTATGTGCCATTGACCTGACTATAAACTTAGAGCATTCCTCTGTTGTGTATGCCTTTCTGGCTTCTATATTACCAAGATGCCATCATACTTTAGAATAGTTGGAGGCTTTGGGATATGAATGCATTGTAGTTAGTGTCAAATAAAAATAGTAAAATTAAAATAAAAAACAAAACTGCAAAACAGGAACAATCAAGGTAAATTATGTAACATAAAACAACTTTGGATTTTATGTTCTTTAAACTAGGAACTACAATTTTGTTTCAGTTATGTTGAAACACAATCAAAACCAAACATGAGGGTAAAAAGAATATTTGGTTTAACAATTATATATAAGAAATGCAAGTGCCTGTGCTTTCATTGAATGGGAACCTAACTTTGAATCTGTCACAAAGACATTTTACTATCACTTGGTGCTATAGTATGGAGCAACTGAACCAAGTGGGTATTCACAAAAGCATTACTGGCACTAGATGTGAGTTTCTCACTTGCATTTCTCAGAACTAGAACTTCATAGAAGTTCCATGAAGAACTTCTGTGTTCTAGTTCTCATAAGACCTTTCAGATACCAATCCACAATGCTATTTTAAAAGTCCCCAAAGATAGTCTGAGATGAGATTAGAAATTTTACACAATTTAGAAAGGTGCATTGAAAGTGCAATCTTTTTTATCAGATGTCCTTAGTTGTTCTACGTGGCAAAAAAGCAAAGTGATTTTTATAAATTAGGGTGGCACACAACTTCTCAACCTCGATTATATAACCACAGCATTGTGATGGGATGATGGAATCTTTTCTCATATTTAAGAAAATATTGCATGCTCCTATTATCATAGCTCATTCAGCCTACAGATAAAATGTTAAATGGACTAGAGAAACAATAATCTATCCCAGAGAGCAAATGCCTTCTATTACTTTCACTAGGGAGCACTAGCTCTGCTGCCAGGATTGAGCTATGTGTACAGGAAAAAAGTGGACCTAGAAAATAGCCTGGCTCTTTAAATATCTAAACCAAACTTTTGTAATTATACCCAGAAACCAATGGCTGGCCAGCTCTCTGTGTAGCTGCTTCATTGTTGACAGAAGCAACTGGAGAACTCAGAAGAAATATGCAAATATGCTTTAGGATCAGTAGCCTATAGTCATGGGTAGGCTAGGAAAGTCTTAAGAAGGTTTCAAACGTGGTTAGTCCTGAATAAAATTCTAAGCAGGAATTACTGTTTGCAATATGGGGAGGAGATTCATGCTTCATTGCCCTAGAGAATATTCTGATTATTTTCTTCTGTTTTAAAACCAGCTCTCTTCTTGATTTTCCCATTTCCTTTAGTGGCAGTAAGACAATATAGTGGCTAAGAATACAAACACTGACTACCTGGGTTAGAATTTGACTTCGAGCATGTTATCTAACCTCTTGGAAATTCAGTTTCTTTATCAATGAAATGGATTATATAATGATACTTCACAGAGTTGTAGTAAAGATTAAATGACATAATCAATTTAAAGGGCTTAGCACAGAAATCTGGCATTTAGTGTGTTCAACAAATGTTTCGTATTAAGGGCACCACCATTTTCCCAGTCTGGAATTCTCATTCATTCTAAACAAAATCATTTTTTTTCCTAATGTTTCTCCTTCATATGATTTATTCTAGCAGCAGGCCTTGTAAAGAATGGCTCCTAGAATTCTTTGGAAGTTGTTCTTTTGTTTTCAGTGTTTCAATTATCAATAGTTCACTACCTGTCACCAGGAATATAGAAGAGCACCCCCAACTGGTTTCCCAATACATTTGTTGTCAGATTAATCTTCCTAAATAGAGTGCTGGGTGTGAAGCCATTGCAAATGTGCTAGTCATTTAAACATTGCTAGTAGCATTGGCTGTGGGTGGACCTATTCTGCTGGTTTGTAGAATTGTTATATCTTACTCCACAGCATAAGCCCAGTGTTCCCACTACAAAAACTGGAGAACCCACAACAAGTACGTCATTGCCATTGGTATAGTAATGATGTGTTCTGTAGGGACAAGAGTGTATCTGCTTTTCTCACCACTGTATTCTTATGCCAATCACAGCACAAGGCACATAGTAGATCCTCAGTAAATATTTGATTAATGAATACATGAGTTAATGGGTGAAATGGTATTATAGATACCCTTATTGGTTTAGCTTTGTGTGATTGCATTTGTGGTAATTTCAGAAGATCATTCAAAGAAAGTTGACATCATTACTTGGCATTCAATTACATGCCATGTTCCATTCAGACCAACTTATGATAATTTAGTCATCATTTGGCATGTGAGAACAGGGAAGTCATTTATAAACTTGAATGGTATGCATTCAGATATAGTTAACAATGTGAGCTAGAATCAGCATAGAAGCCAGATCCCCATTTTCCAAAGACAAGAAAGTGAGAGAAATTGATTCTAGAAAAAAGAAGTTGCTGCAGGGAAGGAGAGAATACAAGAAAGAGCCTAGCCGAGAACCATTTTTTTTTAGTAGATGGAAATGTGTTCACTACTGATTTCAACCCTAGGAGCAAGTGGCAGCTTATATTTTGCAATTCAAAAAGTATTCAGGAACTATTTAACCTTCCTGGAATGGATACAAACAATGGGTGTTGTTGCTACTCTATGATCCCAACACAAGTATTCTTTTATATATTGAGAAGGAAACTGTGGTATCTGCCAACTTGAGACTGTGCCTGCATCACATATGTCCAACAGTAGCAAAGACCCGTACCTAAAGAGGATGCAGTATTAACAAATAGGAGATGGCCAAATTCTTCAAAATGCAAAAGAGAAGTTAGATGTCAATTTACGTGACTATTCTTAGAAGTTTAACCTTTTCCAATAAGACCTATATTCAGGTATTGTGGGATCTTAAGCAGTTCTAGAATGTTAAGAATGGTTGAAGGGTAAATAATAATAATAATAATAATAATAATAATAATAATAATAATAATAAAATATATTTAATTTTATGTATACATATATAATAATATATAAATATATTATTTAATATATTTAATATATTTATAATATATTATTAAATATATTATAATAATTATTATTATTATAAGCTTGAAACATGCATATGTTAACAGAATAAAATAACAATCCTGGGATAACAAGACATTTCACTCCCTATCCCTTTCATAATAATTTAAAAGGTATTTCCTCTTGCATCACACCAAATAATCCTTACAGCAACAGGACACAAATGAAGAAACTGACACCTAAGAAGATGAAGTGACTTGCTCAATATTATATATCCAGAAATTGATCACATACTCCCTCATTATAATAATTTAGGTTTATTCATCTGAAAAAAATGAAAATAATCTCTGCTCCTTCTGCCTGACCACATTTCAGGAAAGACATACTAAGATAATATGTTACAATCCCTCCCAGAACCTTGCACTTACTAAGTAAATGTGTAAGAGCAACCATTTGTTCAGCCATCTATGTGGTGTGGATCACAGGGCCAGACTAGCACAGACCATAGTGGAGATGTCACAAAGGTGATTGCAAGCAGAAGGCAACTGTAAAGAGAAACATTCTAGGAAGGTGAGAGTTCCTCAGCTTACACTAAAGGTTGCCTGATAAATGTTAAATTATAATGGCCAATCGTGACAAATAATAAGTGAAAGAACATAGGATGCCAATATTTCTAAGCAAACTCAAACATCCTGCTTTTTAAGATTCTGGCCCTAAGTAAGGCACAGGCTCCCCACTGTTCCCCTCCATCCACTTTCCCATCTGTGGCCTATCCAAGAAAATGAATGCTGTCTTCACAAAGGTCCCACAGTGGAAACAGGCGACAGGCTTCTGAGTCAAGGAAACATCAGTGGGAAAAACGCCAAGTTGGAATTTTTCGGATGGAGGGGTGGCGACTCAACATATTTAAGTCCATTTCTTAGGTAGATGAGTAGATGGTAAATTCCGTAGCAAAAGCTGTTTCTTTGTTTTGTTTTGTTTTGTTTGATGCTGTTGTTTTGGTAAGTGCTACTGTCTTCACACAACAGACCTTTCTCCTGTCTTCTGCAGCGGGACTATTTATAAACTGTGTACCAGTGCTACCCAAGTCACTAACCTCCAAAGTCTGAATTGTACTTGGTAAGGTTCTCTATCAGTATCACTAACCTGGAAAAACTGACTGTGAAGAAACAGCTTGATTATACTGGCTGCACATGTAAATGATCCAAGAATAATTTCTAACTCAGCCCCTTTGAAGTTACTGTTTTTTCCTCCATTAGATCGGTATTAGCATCTGGCTAAGTTTTGTATCCTCCAGCTCCACCTCCACCTTCCTGAACACATAAGTACTTGTACACACACACACACACACACACACACACGTTTGTTTTTTTCCCTGTAGGTTTCACAGCTGGTAGCTGAACAGAAGCAGTCTCTGGGTTGAGACTTTACACTAGTTTCCCTGACCTGGAAGAGTGAAAAATCTAGATTATTTCAGGAATTTATTATAAGCTTTCCACCCTTCTCTGTCTCATCATGTCTTATCTACAAAATAGGGTGCTGGGGAGGCAGGAGCCCTATCTTTCTGATCTAGCATCCCTTTAGGTTGAGATATTAAAATTGCAAAACACAAGCAAGAAAATATTAAAAAATAACAGTTTGTTGAAAGAATGAACCAGGTAACTATAAACAGGCTTCTAGGTGTTCTTTAAAAGAAAGATATTATTATCAAGGAACAAAACCTTTGTAGAACGGCGCTTTTGGGGCCTGGGTGGGTCCAGAGCTAAGGAAGTTTGAGTTACTGCCAAGCTACAGTCCCAGGCCCTGCGGGGAGTCAGGTCCAAGTTTGAGAAAACAGTCAGAGTCAGGGGCTATTGTGGCCTGGACAGAGGCAGACAGACAAGACACAGCAGGCTTCCTTCCTGTCTTGCTCTTATCTGAAGTTGCAGAGAGTGGGTGGGAGTATGCCTGAGGTGCAGGTGAGGCACGTTTTGCCTGAGCCAGCCAAGGGCTCCACTTCCCCTCCTCTTCCCCCCGTGGCAAATCCGCCCCACCTCGCAAACCCCCAACTCAGGCACTTGGGCCCCTTTTGGGCCCCCTCTCGCTCCTCCCTTTAGGCACTTCCCTGGGCCCGCCCACGGTCTCCCCCCAGTTTGGGACTGCGTCATAAGTATCCCAGACCTCGGCTTGCAGTAGTGTTAGACTGAAGATTAAGTAAGTGCTGTTCGTGCTAGCAGGATCTCCTCTTGTAATCTGCAGCCCAGGACGCTGATTCCAGCAGCGCCTTACCGCGCAGCCCGAGGATTCACTATGGTGAAAATCGCCTTCAACACCCCCACCGCGGTGCAAAAGGAGGAGGCGCGGCAAGACGTGGAGGCCCTCCTGAGCCGCACGGTCAGAACTCAGATATTGACCGGCAAGGTAGCTGTCCCAGGGCAGGGTGGGGAACGGGTGGGCGAAGGAAAGAGGGCTGGTAGCAAAGGAGAAAATGAAGTTTCCCTGGGAGGGCCCCTCTTGCGCCTCTTACGCTGTCTCTGGGATTTACCCGGTCGCCTCGGTTCTGTCTCCTCGCGGCACCTTCTGCTTACCGCACCCTATGTCACTCTGCATTCCCGTGTGTCGTGCCATGTTCAGTCTATTCCAGCCCACACCACCTATCCTGGAGGAATGTCAGAGAGAGTTTGAGGAGATGCCCTGGGACTGGTTGTCATTGTCTCTTGGGTAACGTGTAGGGACCTGGGGATCAAGGAGGAGCATGTCGCCCAGTCCCCACCTCCAGGGACATGCATAATCTCCCCAGGGACAGAGGGGACACAAGGGGGTGAGCAAGACTGGGAGATTTAACATTTCTTTCTTTCCTTTTGGTGTGGATGAAGTTCTAAGACTAAATCTTTCTACGATCTCTGAGTGTTCGTGGAGGTGGGGTGAGGAGCAAAGGGCACTTTTAACTCCAAGCAGTATGGGTTGGGGCAAGTGGTCTGCTTGAGCGCGCGAGAATTTTCAGTTTCTCTCTGGTCACAGGTGGCTTTAAACATTAGATAAAGGAGCTGTCAAAATTGAGGTAGGTCTTAATGCCAATTTAGGGTGTTCACTGTGCCCTTTTACTGCAAGAGCCTAGTGTATTTTTAGAGTGGTATTTCCTAAGGAAAACACTCTTCTCTTGTAAAAACAAATTTGGGGATACTTTTCAATTATTTTTATTTTTATTTTTCTTGTTGAACAACATCCCCTTCCCCTATATAGAGATCTGAAGCAGGTCCAGTGTTGTAATTTAAACTACTAGCTTTGACAGGAACTGGGGAAGCTCTTCCCCAAAATGTTGTCCATTATTTATTTAGTCTTATTTCTATTTCTTTTAAACACCTACTATGTTTTCAGGGTTCGTATACTACTCCTCAGTATAATCTCAATTTTAAAGAGCAATAGCATTTTCTTCGTGTTCTATGAAATCTGGAAAGTGCTAGAGCTTGCAGATCTGTCCTAACTTGTGTTGTTCTCTATACAGTTTTAACTTTTGTGTTCAAAGTGGAGATATAAAAAGTCCTTTGAGTTAAATGAGAATCCATGTAGTAAAAGTTGATTGTACACACAATTTGAAATGTTAATGTGCTTATCCAGCGTTTTGTTATGGAAATTTTCAATATTAAATCCTGCAATAAAACTAGCTTTTGTGTATTATACATTTTAGAGCTCAAAAGTAACACCCTCTTGCATTGTTGAGGTTTCGATTAAATGACAGAGGTCAAATATGTAATTGTTCTCCTGCTTAGTTTGTAGGTTAAACATGGTCAGATTTTTTGGGAGGTCTAATTAGAGGCCAGTAGTTAAATATAGCCACACAGTAATCCTTTTTTTTTTTTTTTTCCTCACCACCAAGCATTTCATGACTTGTAGATAGATTCAGTTAATATGCAAGCAATACTTCTGCCAGGACTGTGGTGCGATGAGGAATAAACAAAACTGAGCCTTTGCACTTTGATTATACTTTGCTCTTAGGTATTGGAGAAAACGTAACAGGATCCTTACCAGGCCACCACAGAACACTGATAATAATACTTGATATATTGTATTTTAATACATTGATCAGCTAGCTCACTAGAGGTTGAGCATGACAAATATCATGTCAGACATAGTGTACAATCACTTCAAAAGAGTTCCAAGAGAAATTAGCTATGGTAATTGATGGCTCACACCAACCTGAAATCCAATAGATGTAAATGAAAACAAAAAAATCCTTATTTCTAGCATGTAATATCTTATGAAATTGAAGTTCTAATATTTAGGCCTTGCTTAATAATAAACTTCATGAATTATTGACAGAATAAATGAAATTACAGGGCAAACTGTTCTTCTCATGTCTCAGTTGCAAGAAAAAAATAAATGTATTTATCTCAGAATTTCAAATTAAGCTATTATGTGACTTATGAGCAAGTTACTTTACTTTATGAAACTCATTTTAATCATCTAAAATATAATGTTTAAGTCTCCAGTTCTAGATTATTGTACAGTAATTCCAAATCAAAATTTATAGTTCTATCTCTGTAGTACTAATCTTAGTTTAAGATTTTGTTTTTTAATAAAAATAATTAAAAGATCCTGAAAATTAGTGGGACACAGAAAAGCCTTCAAAGTTTATAGAGTACTAATTAATGGAGGGTTTGAACTCAAACAAATTTAGCTAACAAAATGGGAATCTCAAATTTCTTTGATCTTCAAAGAAAAACATTTTTGGAAAAATAAACCTTTATCAAATGATTGTCTGTCCTTTCATCTGCATTAACTTGAAATCTATGCATTTATTTTCACCAAATGAATTTAAGCTCTGATAAACATTAGAGTAGTTGTCCCGAAAAAGAGCTAATGACCTAAAAGACTAAAACAATTCAATTTATATACACATTTGAATGATTTACCCATTAATGATCAGGGCCTAGATTTGCTTACTTCATTTATTCAATCCTTGAGTAACAATGTTGCTTAGGATATATTGTGACATACAAATATGGGATTGGAAAGATTGGAGTCTACTGCCCTAGGAAGGGCACAATCAGTTGCTTGTTTGCTTTGGAACTTTCTTGTTTCAATCCCAAAACAAATTATTGTTTTAGCAAAATATTACAGTCACTGTTACACAGACAACTTTCGTGTCTAGCTATCGCAAATGCTACACTTCAAAATCAAGCGTTCCACCCAGGACTTGGAAAATATTTCATTCATGCAATACACAGTTATAGAATATTGATCAATATTAAGAAACTTTTATTTCTCAATTAAATTAGGGACATTAAATTTATATCTCTCCCTTCGATATTTTAATTTCTAAAATATAGGGAAAATGACATATACCTTATATAACTCCTACCTTTAAAACCTAATATTCAGAAAACAGCTTTTTGAAAAATCAGTTAATAAATTAATCAAAGGATACTAATTTTCTTTTAAGTTGACAAACTGATTTGGAAAAAATAATGAAGAAATAGAACCATATCCCAGAAAGTTAGTGATTATATCAGTGTACTAGTTCAAAAAGTAATTACTTCTGTTTATTGAGTATAATTTCTAGAGATCAACTTTACCACATTGTGCCTATTATTAATACTATATTATGCATTTTAAAATGTGTTAAGAGTCAATATCGTGTTAAGTGTTCTTAGCAAAATAAAAAATAATATGACATTGCATAAATAAATGGTAATTTTAATTTGGTTCTTGATGCATGTATTTTGAAATAATTTCATATCTATATTTGGGTTTAGAAATGCCAAAATGGAAGGTTAATATAATCGGAGACATTTTTTAACATCTATTAGATTCAGAAACTGTCTTGAAATAAATTCAAACTGCAATTAAAATGAGTTAACATTTAAAAAAAGAATCTTGGGTTTCAAGGGAGGTAAATTGTACACAAAATCGACTATGTGTCTAAAAGTACAATCTGGTTTTGTTTTTGGTTTTGCTTTTTAATAAATAGGAGCTCCGAGTTGCCACCCAGGAAAAAGAGGGCTCCTCTGGGAGATGTATGCTTACTCTCTTAGGCCTTTCATTCATCTTGGCAGGACTTATTGTTGGTGGAGCCTGCATTTACAAGTACTTCATGCCCAAGGTAATAATAATTATAATTATTATACTTTGGATTACTACTTGCTAGACATTTAGTAGCAACTTAAATAATTCTGTAGTGGTGACTAGAGAAAAGAAGATTTAGGGAAAGTTTTCAAGTTGCCTTTCAGTTCATAAAATTGATTTGTCTTCATTGTGATAACTGTAGTCAACAAGCCTCAGCTTAACACATAGTACAGTGAATTGATATGAGTGTGAAAAACCATTCAAATATCATGATAGTGAGTATTAGAAGGTTGTAATTTTCCCTTTTTGTCTTTTAGAGCACCATTTACCGTGGAGAGATGTGCTTCTTTGATTCTGAGGATCCTGCAAATTCCCTTCGTGGAGGAGAGCCTAACTTCCTGCCTGTGACTGAGGAGGCTGACATTCGTGAGGATGACAACATTGCAATCATTGATGTGCCTGTCCCCAGTTTCTCTGATAGTGACCCTGCAGCAATTATTCATGACTTTGAAAAGGTGGGTTTCTCATTCTTATAAATATTCCAGGATTTTATTTTTCCTCTCTCTCTCTCTTTTTTACTTCATTGGCAGGTATTAAATTCATTCATGAATGCACATGTTTTTGAGGCAAAGCCTTTTCATTCTTTTGTTGTTGAATATACATTAGTTGATTTTGAAAGGATGTAGCTGCTTGATCTAATGGTAGTTGGAAAATTTGCAATGTTAGTGCCTTCTATGTCTTACCTGACATTTTTCCCCTACCTAACAGGGAATGACTGCTTACCTGGACTTGTTGCTGGGGAACTGCTATCTGATGCCCCTCAATACCTCTATTGTTATGCCTCCAAAAAATCTGGTAGAGCTCTTTGGCAAACTGGCGGTATGTATTTTGGAAGTCAAATTTTTACATAAGCACTTCCAAGTAATTTTACTTCCTTGTTTTTTTAAAAAAATAATGAGTTTGGCCAAAACATTTCATTTTATTGAAATAATTTTCAAATAAAAAATGCTGTGAAACTAAAACTGCTCTAAAAAATAAAGATTATTTTTTACAGTCATTATCTGGTATAGGAAAGGATTTAAATAGTGTCCTTAAGAATTTGGGCAAATGACATGAGCAGACACTTTTTAAAAGAAGACATACATGCGGGCAACAAACATTTGAACAAAAACTCAGCATCACTGAACATTAGATAAATGCAAATCAAAACCACAATGAGATACCATCCCACACCAGTCAAAATGGCTATTATTAAAAAGTCAAAACATAACAGATGCTGGCGAGGTTGTGGAGAGAAAGGAATGCTTATATACCATTGGTGTCGGTGTAAATTAGTTCAGCCATTATGGAAGATGCTGTGGTGATTTCTCAGACCTAAAGACAGAAATACTATTAGACCCAGCAATTGCATTACTGGGTATGTGCCAGTAATCATTTTATTATAAAGACACATGCACAAGTATGTGCATTGCAGCAATATTTATAATAGCAAAGACATGGAATCAGCCTAAATGTCCGTCAATGATAGACTGGATAAAGAAAATATGATACATATACCCCGTGGGATACTATGCAGCCAAAAAAAAAAAAAAAAAATCACAGAAAAAATAACTAAACAAAACAAGATCATGTCCTTTGCAGAGACATGGATAGAGCTGGAGGCCATTATCCTTACAAACTAACACAGGAACAGAAAACCAAATACCATATGTTCTCACTTATGAGTGGGAGCCAAATGAAAAGAACACATGGTCACATAGAGGGTAACAGCACACACTGTGGTCTTTCAGAGGCTGGAAGATGGGAGAAGGGACAGGATCAGGAAGAATAACCAGTGGGTAGTAGGCTTAATACCTGGGCGATTAAATAATCTGTACAACAAACCCCATGACACAAGTTTACTTAAGTAACAAACCTGCACTTTTACTCCTGAACTTCTAAATTAAAAAGGAAAAAGAATTTCTCATTTCAATCTTTGTTTTTGACTTTCAGAGTGGCAGATATCTGCCTCAAACTTATGTGGTTCGTGAAGACCTGGTTGCTGTGGAGGAAATTCGTGATGTTAGTAACCTTGGGATCTTTATTTACCAACTTTGCAACAACAGAAAGTCATTCCGCCTTCGTCGCAGAGACCTCTTGCTGGGTAAGTAACTAATGTATTCCTTCCTTCACCCTGTGTTACACAGTAGAGGAAAGTGGAGGTGGAATACAGGAAAATGTGGGGAACAAGTCTAGATATATTTTCCTTTCCACAAAAATTTCAAAAGCCACTTTTTTTGCACATTTCCTTACAGGTTTCAACAAACGTGCCATTGATAAATGCTGGAAGATTAGACACTTCCCCAACGAATTTATTGTTGAGACCAAGATCTGTCAAGAGTAAGAGGCAACAGATGGAGTATCCTTGGTAATAAGAAGTCAGAGATTTACAATATGACTTTAACATTAAAGTTTGTGGGATACTCAAGATATTTACTCATGCATTTACTCTATTGCTTATGCTTTTAGTAAAAGGAAAAAAAAAACAAAAAACAAAAAACTACTAACCACTGCAAGCTCTTGTCAAATTTTAGTTTAATTGGCATTGCTTGCTGTTTGAAACTGAAATTATATGATTTTCATTTTTTCTTTGAATTTATAGGGTTTAGATTTCTGAAAGCAGCATGAATATGTCACCTAACATCCTGACAATAAATTCCATCCGTTGTTTTTTTGTTTTTTGTTTGTTTGTTTGTTTCTTTTCCTTTAAGTAAGCTCTTTATTCATCTTATGGTGGAGCAATTTTAAAATTTGAAATATTTAAAATTGTTTTTGAACTTTTTGTGTAAAATATAACAGATCTCTTAACATTGTTGGTTTGTTTTGTTTTTCATTTTGTACAACTTTCTTGAATTTAGAAATTACATTTTTACAGTTCTGTTAGGTGCTCTGTAATTAACCTGACTTATATGTGAACAATTTTCATGAGACAGTCATTTTTAACTAATGCAGTGATTCTTTCTCACTAATATCTGTGTTGTGGAATGCACAAAATTGTGTAGGTGCTGAATGCTGTAAGGAGTTTAGATTGTATGAATTCTACAACCCTATAATAAATTTTACCCTATGCAGTCACTCTTTCTTTTATTTCATCACTTGAGACATATTCAATGTGAATAATTAGTATTACTTATTTAACTTTTGGTGTACCTGTAACAGATCTAAAATTATGAGCCCAACTTTGCCCCCATTCCCACCTACACATATTTATATTTTATAGTTTCATATTTTACTCCTTTTTTGACAGTATATTAATTACTCTTTTATAAATATTCCATAATTGCCTTATCAGGTAAAATCAACTATTTATTTAGAGGCTTCAGGCCCATAGCACTTTAAAATCTTTTAAAGTGTTTTCTTTTTCATCAAATTAAACAACTATGCACAGCTATAATAGATGACTAAGGACTAACCTTGGATAAGATGTTGATAGCTTTTAACACCTTCAAATGCTGTGATCATTACTCATGTATCTAACAGTCTAAACTTCATACCAAGGGGGCATGAGTACTATAAACTCTTTCCCTTGTATTAGGTGAAAAATCGCTCCTGATATCCCTTATTACCTGCTGGGATACCAAGTATTGGTCAATTTCAGTAGCCAAAAGTACTTAGTCAAATCCATACCCTTACATACTACCATTATTTTTAATGAAATACATTAAACATTTAACTTTAAGAATTTAGAAATAAAGCAATATCACAAAAAGCATACAGAAAGAAAAATGCAATAGTTAGAAGATAATGACAGTAATTGATAAATTCAAGAAGTGGCTCTTTATAAAGAAGAATATGTAGAAAACATCTGATAAAATTTAACACCCATTGCTGTCTTAAAATATGTATAGAAATTTAGGAAAAAGGAAATACACTATTTCCAAATTTATCTTAAATAACGTCACAACTAATGGTACAACACAGGAAAGGATGTTGGCTATTGAAGCTATTCAGTGTTGTTCCAGACATTCTGGCCAATTCAATAATATGTTAAACAAATAAAAATATAACTTTTAAAGGAGGGTTAAGATTATGTTTATTACTAGATAGATTTTTAGCATATAAGATATTAGTGGAATGATCAAAACTTTAAAAATTAATAAGGGCCGGGCGCGGTGGCTCACGCCTGTAATCCCAGCACTTTGGGAGGCCGAGACGGGCGGATCACGAGGTCAGGAGATCGAGACTATCCTGGCTAACGCGGTGAAACCCCGTCTCTACTAAAAATACAAAAAATTAGCCGGGTGCGGTGGCGGGCGCCTATAGTTTGAGCTACACGGGAGGCTGAGGCAGGAGAATGGCGTGAACCCGGTGGGTGGAGCTTGCAGTGAGTGGAAATCGCGCCACTGCACTCCAGCCTGGGCCACAGAGCAAGACTCCGTCTCAAAAAAAAAAAAAAAAAAAAAAAAAAAAAAAAAAAATTAATAAGATTCAGTATGATATAAACAAAAGCCAATTACTTTCCTTTGTACCACAAACAACCAATTAAAGGGAAATACCACCAGGTAAGAAATATTTTCACAATAGCAACAGGGACATAAAGTAGCACCAACAAGAAATTTATGGAATTATTATAAAGAAAGTCATGAAACTTAATTAAGAGATATAAAAGTTAAGTAAATAGAGAAGAGAGAAAGAACATTACAAATAGACAAATTCTCCCACAATTAAATTTATTGCTTTAAGCAATTTCAATTAAAATCCCAAAAGAACTGATTTGGAATTTGGCAAAATTATTTGAAGGTTCATCTGGAAGCATAAATAATAGAGACTAGCTCTCTGATTATTTGTCCACAAACTCAGAGCCCCAAATCTGTCACTCAGAAAAGTGGGCAGTCATATATCTAAGAATTGTGTGAAGCATAGTTTTAGGTATCATAGCTCGTGCCACCTTTCCATTCTATCCATTCACTCGCCCTCACATGATTATTCATTCACCCATTTATTGTCAAGAATGGGAATGGATAGAGTTGTGAGCAAAACACACATAGACCCTGCCCCTTTTAAGCATATAGCCTCCTGGGGAGTAAAAGACTTTTTCAAATAATTCAACTACTTCATTGTAAAGAAGAAATACAGAATGCCTATAAGAGTTTATAATGGCAGGGGTGATAATCCTGAACTAATAATTAAGTCTCAACTTACTGTGAAATTTGAGCAGAAAGTTGAAGTATGAGTAGTATAAATCAGGTAAATCTCAGGCAGAAGTAATTGAAAGCTAAGTCCCTGAGGCAGGAAGGAATGTGGTTGTTGGTGAAAGTGAAATAAAAAGGGGCCTGAGCACACTGAGTAAAGAGAATTATATGAAAATAAGTTGGAAAATTCGGGAGAATCCAGATCATGTTGGACACTGTAGGCTATGTAAAAACAAACAAACAAACAAACAAAAACTTTTGTCTTTGTACTTAAAGTAATGAGACATTTGAAGGGTTTTAAGTGGGGTCATGGATGGGAGCAGATTGGTATTTTTAAAAGATTGCTTTGACCGCAATGAGAAAAAATGTATTACAGAGAGACAAAAGGGAAAATAGTAAGACCGATTAGGCCATTCCAGTAGTCCAGGCAAAAAATGATAATGGATTGGACAAGGAAAGTGTCAATGATAAAATAAAGAAGTAGAGGAAATAAAGATATATTTTTGGCATAAAAGTGTTGGAAAATAATTATAAATTGCATATTTAAGATGAAGTATATCAAGGAGTTTTGTCATTGATGAGTCCCAGGTTTCTGGCTTACATACTTGGATGGAAAATAATATGACTTGGCCCTGCAGATCTCAAAATTTACTTGGGTTAAATAGTTGGAAATTGATGTTTGATGTGCCATTCAGAGTTTCAGCAGAAAACAGATGCCACCCTCAAACAGGACAATGAAGAGAGGTTAATAAGGTGACAAAGTATAAAGTGTAAAGTGAGTTACTAAATAATAAGTCTCAATGAAGTTCACTAGGATTAACAACACTGGTGAGCCTTCATGACCTCTATTCTTGAAGAAGCAAGGGGGAAGACTAGCTATAGGTGAAGACTTTCCCTGACAGGAGCTGCAGTCTTTGGTAGAGGGACACAACCACTTTGTCCGTTAATCTCCTGTTGGTGTCTCCCATTGACCAAACTCAACTGGAAGCCAGAAGAAAAAGAGTGCCTTGATGCAATCCACAAAGAACAGCACCCTTGGTACAAGCAGAACAGATCAGTGAAGAGTGGCTCCGAAGAACCTGAGAATATCCAGCATAGCCCACTTTACTTTTCTCCACAGCATTCACCCTTTTGGCTTATCCAGATAAAATATTCATGTCCTCAGCATAGAGAACACATAAATTCTCATTAGCTACCATCCAGTTTCAAGATATTGTCAATTCTACATTTCGACCTAAAACTAAAATGTTAGCCACCACCATTACTCTTTATATAAGGCAATGTCAGTGGGAAGAGGGAAAAAGAAGTCAAGAAAAGCGTGGCTGCTTCAGTTCTTGATTTCTAGCTATTAAGGAGTCATTAGTTGGTCATCATAATTTTCTTCTTACACAACCAATTTCTTATCTTCCTATGCCATCTGCAACATCTTGGCTGGATGGGTTTTGTTTTACCTAGTGGAATAATTCAGATATGTCTCACTACAGGGTTTGAGTTGTTGGAAATCTTTTTTTTTTAATATATATTTATATATTTACTTATTTTTATTATACTTCAAGTTCTAGGGTACATGTGCATAACGTGCAGGTTTGTTACATATGTATACCTGTGCCATGTTGGTGTGCTGCACCCATCAACTCGTCAGCACCCATCAATTCATCATTTATATCATGTATAACTCCCCAATGCAATCCCTCCCCCCTCCCCCCTCCCCATGATAGGCCCCAGTGTGTGATGTTCCCCTTCCTGAGTCCAAGTGATCTCATTGTTCAGTTCCCACCTATGAGTGAGAACATGCGGTGTTTGGTTTTCTGTTCTTGTGATAGTTTGCTAAGAATGATGGTTTCCAGCTGCATCCATGTCCCTACAAAGGACGCAAACTCATCCTTTTTTATGGCTGCATAGTATTCCATGGTGTATATGTGCCACATTTTCTTAATCCAGTCTGTCACAGATGGACATTTGGGTGCTCAGTAAATTCGGTATTGATGGAACGTACCTCAAAATAATAAGACCTATTTATGACAAACCCACAGCTAATATCATTCTGAATCGGCAAAAACTGGAAAAATTCCCTTTGAAAACTGGCACAAGACAGGGATGCCCTCTCTCACTACTCCTATTCAACATAGTGTTGGAAGTTCTGGCTAGGGCAATCAGGCAAGAGAAAGAAATCAAGGGTATCCAGTTAGGAAAAGAAGAAGTCAAATTGTCTCTGTTTGCAGATGACATGATTGTATATTTAGAAAACCCCATTGTCTCAGCCCAAAATCTCCTTAAGCTGATAAGCAACTTCAGCAAAGTCTCAGGATACAAAATTAATGTGCAAAAATCACAAGCATTCTTATACACCAGTAACAGACAAGCAGAGAGCCAAATCAGGAATGAACTTCCATTCATAATTGCTTCAAAGAGAATAAAATACCTAGGAATCCAGCTTACAAGGGATGTAAAGGACCTCTTCAAGGAGAACTACAAACCACTGCTCAGTGAAATCAAAGAGGACACAAACAAATGGAAGAACATACCATGCTCATGGATAGGAAGAATCAATATCATGAAAATGGCCATACTGCCCAAGGTTATTTATAGATTCAATGCCATCCCCATCAAGCTACCAATGAGTTTATTCACAGAATTGGAAAAAACTACTTTAAAGTTCATATGGAATCAAAAAAGAGCCCACATTGCCAAGACAATCCTAAGTCAAAAGGACAAAGCTGGAGGCATCACGCTACCTGACTTCAAACTATACTACAAGGCTACAGTAACCAAAACAGCATGGTACTGGTACCAAAACAGAGATATAGACCAATGGAACAGAACAGAGTCCTCAGAAATTATACCACACATCTACAGCCATCTGATCTTTGACAAACCTGAGAGAAACAAGAAATGGGGAAAGGATTCCCTATTTAATAAATGGTGCTGGGAAAATTGGCTAGCCATAAGTAGGAAATCTTATATTTGTTGCAGTTTTTCACTGAAAATGGTCAATTGGCCAGGAAGGGGAAAAGGCATCCGAGTGAATCTTTTGAGTTCCAGTCAGTAATAGTTTTCCGTGGTTCCACTGTTTAATAGCAGTACAATTTTCTCTTGATAATCACAATCAATCACCTCAGTAAGTACAACAATTATTTCTCTGCCTGTTGGTTTGTGGAGAGCCCCAAATCACTAAGAATCAGTCTCAGGATCCAATTTAATGGAACTATGACTTAATTTTCTGGTGAAAGTTCTCCATCCCTGAGCAGCAGGGCTTGCACACCCACTGTATTAATCTGTTACTGCACTGCTATAAAGAGATACCTGATACTGGGTAATGTATAAAGAAAATAGGCTTAATTGACTCACAGTTCTACAGGCTTAACAGGAAGCATGGCTTAGAGACCTCAAGAAGCTTACAATCATAGCAGAAGGCAAAGGGGAAGCTAGCATTTCTTACTGTGACAGAACAGAAGAGTGGAGAAGAGAGAGAGAGAGAGAGAGAGAGAGAGAGAGAGAGAGAGAGAGAGAGAGAGAGAGAAAGAGAGAGAGAGAAAGTGCCATGCACATTTAAACCATCAGATCTCATGAGAACACATTCACTATCATGAAAACAACAAGGGAATTATCTGCCCCCATAATCCAATCACCTCCCACCAGGCCCCTCCTCCAATTAGACGTGAGATTTGGTCAGGGAAACAAATCCAAATGATAGCATTCCATTCCTGGCCCCTCCCAAATCTCATATCTTTCTCACATTTCAAAACCAACCATGCTTTCCCAACAATCCCCCAAAGTCTTAACTAATTCCAGCATTAACTCAAAATTCTAAGTCCAAAGTCTTATCTGAGACAAGGCAAGTCCTTTCCACCTATGAGCCTGTAAAATCAAAAACACATTAGTTACTCCCAAAATACAATAGGGATACATTCATTGTGTAAATGCTCCCATTCTAAATGGGAGAAAAAGGCCAAAACAAAGGGTCTCCAGGCACCATGCAATTCTGAAACCCAGCAGGGCAGTTATTAAGTCTTAAAACTCCAAAATAATCTCTTATGACTCCATATCTCACATATAGGACATGCTGAAGCAAGGGTTAGGCTCCCCAGGACATGAGCAGCTCCACCCCTGTGGCTCTTCAGGGTGCAGCCCCCATGGCTGCTTTCAGGAGCTGTCATTGAGTGCCTGTGACTTTTCCAGGCTCATGTTGCAAGCTGTTGGTGAAGCTACCATTCTGGAGTCTGTAGGACAATGGCCCTCTTTTCACAGTCCCACTAGGCAGTGCCCCAGTGGGGACTCTGTGTGGGGCATCCAACCCCATATTTCTCCTCTGCAGTGCCCTAGTAGAGGTTCTCCATGAGAGCTCCACCCCTGCAGCAGACTTCTGCCTGGACATCCAGGCATTTCCATACATCCTCTGAAATCTAGGCAAAGGTTTTCAATGCACAACTCTTGTCTTCTGCACACCTGCAGGCTCAACACTACATGGAAGTCACTAAGGCTTGGAGCTTGCAACCTCAGAAGCAATGACCTGAGCTGTACTTTGGCCATTTTTAGCCACAGCTGTAGCTGAAGCATCTGGGATGCAGAGCATCATGTCTGAGGCTGCACAGAGCAAGGGAGCCCTGGGCCCAGTCCATGAAACCATTTTTCCCTCCTAGGTCTCTGGGCCTGTGATGAGAGGGATTGCTGTCAAGGTCTCTGACATGCCCTGGAGACATTTTCCTCATTGTCTTGGCTATTAACATACAGCTCCTCTTTACTTATGCAAATTTCTTCAGCCAGCTTGAATTTCTCCCCAGAAAATGAGTTTTTGGTTTTTTATTGTATGATCAGGCTGCAAAATTTCCAAATTCTTATGCTCTGCTTCCCTTTAAAAGTAAGTTCCAATTTCAGACCCTCTCTTTCTTCAAGCATATGAGTGTACACTTTTAGAAATAGCAAGGTCATATTTTGAATGCTTTGCTGCTTAGAAAATTATTCTGCCTGATACCCTAAATCATCTCTCTCAAATTCAGAATTCTACAGATCTCTAGGACAGGGGCAAAATGCTGCCAGTTTCTTTGATAAAGCATAGCAAGGGTGACCTTTATTCCAGTTCCCAATAAGTTCCTCATCTCTATCTGAGACTGCCTCAGCCTGGACTTCATTGTCCGTATCACTATCAGCATTTTGGTAACAACCATTCAGTAAGTCTCTAGAAAGTTCCAAACATTCCCACATCTTCCTGTCTTTTGAGCCCACCAAACTGCTCCAACCTCTGACCATTACCCAGTTCCAAAGTTGCTTCTACGTATTTAGGTATCTTTGTAGCAATGCCCCCTCTTCTGGTACCAAGTTTCTATATTAGTTCATTTTCATACTGCTATAAAGAAGTACCTGAGACTGGGTAATTTTTGAAGAAAAGTGTTTTAATGGACTAATAGCTCCATAGGCTTAACAGGATGCATGGCTGTGAGGGCTCATGGTGAAAAGTAAAGTAGAAGATAACACATCTTACTATGGCAGATGAGGAGAGAGAGTGAGAGTGAAGGAGGAAGTGCCACACACTTTTAAACCATGAGATCTCATGATAACTCACTCTCTATCATGAGAACAGCAAGGGGAAATCTGCTCCCATGATTCAATCACTTCTCAACAGGCCTCTCCACCAATTAGACATGAGATTTGGGCAGGGACAGGAATCTGAGCCACAGAAGGCACTAAAATCAAGATTCAGAGAACAGGAAGCAAAAGTTTCCTCAGAGGACTGTTAGATATAATATTATGTAATAATAATAATAATAATAATAATAATAATAATAATAATAATATAAAGGTAACGCTGTCACCTCTCTTTATGGGGGAAAGGACAAAATTGACTGTTGCTTTAAAGTTTAGCCTGAAGGGTAGCACCTCAATCTTACAGGTTGCTATCTCTCAACTGAAACAATATTTGAATCTTTTTAGAATATCTTTCCTCATGTCATGTTTTAGGGATCCAATAATGCAGGTTATCACTATTTTTATGACATGCAGTTTAGGTTGCATGTCAGTTTGTGTCCCATGGTCAGGGAATTTAGTCTCAACTGGGCCTGTTAGAAAGATGGGAATAGTATTTCAATTTGGAAATAGTTATCACAAGAAGAGAGCATGACCTTACTTCATAAGCTTAAGAGTTGGTGCTATAATTATCCCAGAACATTTTTGTCTTTTGTAGAAACTTCCAATGCTATTGTGTCTGATGGGTTATAAGGCACAAATGGCAGAGCAACTTACGCTGGAGCCTAGATCTACTGTAGGTGTTTTCTTCCTCTAGGCCATACCCAAGACTTACAACATTATGGGTTACCTGGTAAATGAGTTGGAGCAACAAACCTAAGTGTGGTATGTGTTGCCTCCAATATCCCAGAAGTTCTACCAAGCATTTTATCTATTTTTTCATGACAGACAGCACAAGAGACAATAAATGTTTGTAAACTTAGAAAGAATATACTAACAGGCCCAGACCACTGGACTCTTAGAAAACATCAAAGATGTGACAGGACCTCTAAATATGCATGTATCTTACTAAGGCACTAATAATGCTTGTTTCTTTCTGCTCATCAATTCCACTTGGCATAATGTCATAAATACAAGAGAACAGTGTGATATTTTTTGAGGGATACAAACATAATTCGTGTTACTTTTGGCCAAATTGTAAGAGAGAAGAAAAAATTATGTCTCCCTAATATAGGAAGATAAATCCACACAAAAGCAGACTTCCTCCTCCCCTCCTTCTTCTTCTTCTTCTTCTTCTTCTTCTTCTTCTTCTTCTTCTTCTTCTTCTTCTTCTTCTTCTTCTTCTTCTTCTTCTTCTTCTTCTTCTTCTTCCTCCTGATAGAAGTGGGAGATGAGAAAGTTATGCATTATGTAAATAGCTACATATTAACTGCCAAGAGCAGTGTTTATTTGCTTTCATAAAGACATCACATTCAGAACTAAAGCTGAAATTTGCTTTATGCCCTAATTACTTCTGTAGTAATCCATAGTCATTTTCCAAAATACATCTGGCCTTTGCCCCTAGCCAAAAAAAATTAAATGGCAATATAGAAAAAAATAACATTTTTTGTATTGTGGAGGCATCTGATGGTAGTAATAACCTCTGCAATTCCTTTCTCTTTTGTTTTACAGTCTTGGCAGGGAGTAAGGAGAGTTGTAGTGACTCTTGCAATAGCTCTAACTCATGGACCATGAAACCAGTATGGGGATTCTTCCAGTTGCTGACTATGTATTTTCCCACTACACATTTTGGAACTTGGGAATAAAATATAACATTAATCTGCAGTCTAAATTCCCCTGTAGGGAGATAGACTTGGGCTATGACTTATTTTATTTTCTGACCTTGATAGCCCCACACTCTGATTTGTAGACTATGGTGGAATTCCAGGTGTCCAAGATTCAGTACCAGTTCAGGGCTAATGTTCAATAGCTTAAAAATATGGACATTTCCTCTTCATCTAGTCATCCTGATAAATGGATTTGGATTTCTCTGGACAAAGATTGAGGGAATACTAAAAGTATGCAACTGTGGCTTCATTTCAGGGTTATTCATAAAAGGCATCCAACCTCCCTCAAGCAAGGGTCTCCAATTCTGTGGACATTCTTGGGCATGGAAACTGAGTACAAAGCTGCAAACCCCATTGTGGTCACTCAAGTTAAGTTTCTGTACAATAGACTTCAAAGTTTTCTGCCTAAATGTGCCAAACAGCAACTTAATAGATCCCTGAATTTATGCCTAACAATTTCCTGATTAGTTAGCCATTACCATAAGCTCCTGAAAGACAAAATACATTGATTAGTGCTTCAACCCTTTGTTTTATTTAATATATCAATTGCTTTCACCTTGTGCCTAGGCTTGATCAGCTCAGTACTCATTGTTCTCAATATTGTGGAGAGGGATATGATAAAAAGGTTGAACAAAACGTGTCCATTTCAATATTTCCATGTCACTGAGTCTTCAAAATCCTTTCCATATAGTGTGACAAGGAAGTTCTGGCATTTCATTAACTATAAACCACTGCTATATACAAGTTTCAATTTAACCAATCTTGCAGATAATTATCACCATTCTTTGGTGCTCAAACCAACATATTTCATCTTAAAATCTAAATGAATGCATGCACATTATTTAACTTGGCCTAATCAATCTTTATATTCCTTCCTCCATGGTCTAATCCTTGTAATACATTCTTAGGTATGTTCCCAATATTTCTGATGGTGCATATTGTCAAAGCCAAACACTCTTTTATCAAAAGAACATGCCAATTTTTCCTCATGGGGAGTATAAGCTCTATATACGATATGGTTTGGATCTGTGTCCCACCCAATCTCATCTCAAATTGTAATCCCCACATGTCAAGGGAAGGACCTGTAATCCCCAGGGATTGTGAGGAAGTGACTTAATTATTGCAGCAGTTTCCCCCTTGCTGTTCCCATGATAGCGAGTGAGTTCTTACGAGATCTGATGGTTTTATAAGTGTCTGGCATTTCCCCTGCTCGCACTTCTCTCTGCTGCTGCATTGTGAAGAAGTGGTCTGCTTTCCCTTCACCTTCTGCCGTGATTGTAAGTTTCCTGAAGCTTCTCTACCCATGCAAAACTGTGAGTCGATTAAACTTCTTTCCTTTATAAATTACCCACTTTCAGGTATTTCTTTATAGCAGTGCAAAAATGAACTAATAGAATATATAAACCAAAAGTGTTATATCTTATTTAACCCATGTCCATTTGTGCCTCTGTAAAAATACCAGCCTGGATAATTCAGAATAAAACAGAAATTTATGTTTATATTACAGTTTTGGAGGCTGGAAAGTTTAAGTCCAACGTGTCAGCAGGTTGGGTGAAGGCCAGATTTTCACTTCCAAGAAGGAGTCTTGTTGCTGCATCATCTGGAGGGGAAGAATGCTGTGTTCTTACATGGCAGAAGGCACACAGTCACTACTCAAGCTCTTTCATTAGTTTGCTAATCCCATTCATGAGAGCTCTGCCAGCACTATTGAATCATCCCCCGAAGGCCCCACCTCTTAATACTATTGCATTTCTAATTACATTTCAACACATGAATTCTGGGGGAGCATTCATATCGTAGCAACCCACTTGGAAGAGTATAAGAGAAAACTTGAATATGTTTAAATATTGGCAGAAAGGGACCATTAGAGAGGCACAGGTTTAAGACACAAGAGACATGAGGACATTAGTGGAGCTAGGTTTTTCAGGAAGCGGTAGGAAAAAGAATAAAAAAGCACAACTGAAAAGATAATCCTGGCCGGGCGCGGCGGCTCATGCCTGTAATCCCCGCACTTTGGGAAGCCAAGACAGGTGGATCACCTGAAGTCAGGAGTTCGAGACCAGCCTGGGCAACATAGTGAAATGCTGCCTCTACTAAAAATAGAACAATTAGCCGGGCATGGTGGTGGGTGCCTGTAATCCCAGCTACTCGGGAAGCTAAGACAGGAGAATCACTTGAACCTGGGAGACAGAAGTTCCAGATTGCATCACTGTACTGGGAGGCAGAGTGAGACTCCACCTCAAAAGAAAAAAAAAAAAAAAAAAAGGCCAGGCACGGTGGCTCACGCCTGTAATCCCAGCACTTTGGGAGGCCGAGATGGGGATCAGGAGGTCAGGAGATCGAGATCATGCTGGCTAACACGGTGAAACTCCATCTCTACTAAAAAAGATACAAAAAAGTAGCCCAGCGTGGTCGTGGGCACCTGTAGTCCCAGCTGCTCGGGAGGCTGAAGCAGGAGAATGGTGTGAACCCAGGAGGCAGAGCTTGCAGAGAGCCGAGATCGTGCCATTGCACGCCAGCCTGGGCGACAGAGCAAGTCTCCGTCTCAAAAATAAATAAATAAATAAATAAATAAATAAATAAATAAATAAATAAATAAATAAAAAATAAAAAAATAAAAAAAATAAAAAGATAATCCTTAGACAGGAAGAGGGAGTTAAGTCTCTTCCATTCCACTGAACTAGAAAAAATAGGAAATTATTAACAAAATTTGACTTTTATATTAGAAAGTTCAGGATAATTTATTTGATATCTCAAAGTCCAGGACAATAAGGTTGAAAATGTGATCATGAGAGTAGATGACTGAAGTGGAGAGGAAGTAAAGTTGATAGTGATGAGAAAATCAAGAACTAAGAGGCCAGTGCATTGGATGTGTTGTTCACATGGATATTGATGGAATTAAGAATAATGAAAGTACCTGAGATAGAAAACTAAATGAAGCAGGTGTCAAGTTTTTCAATAAATGATGGAGTAATAGGAGTGACTAGGTAAGTAAATTTTGACAGCAAAGACTGGAGGGAAATTCAGAGTCTATGAGCACCCAAAGAAAAATAGTTTTTATGAGATGAGTAATGATAGTCTGAAAGTATCTTTGATGAGATTTTAGTATCATAGCCATTAAAATCAGGACCAAGAGGGGTATTAATGCTACTATTCAATGCAGTACTAATTGCAAATATTTTCCTACACAGAAAATCCAGAAGAATTGACTGCCAAACTATTAAAACCAATATGATAACTGAGTAGAATGTTTTATGAAACATGTCAAATTAATTTTAAATTCTTCATAGAATAGTATTTATAAATAGCTAAAATAATTTTGAAATAATACAAAGAGATTTGTCTTGTTCTATAAAGATTTATCCCTGAGGTTTTGTAATTAAAACAAAACGTTTGGGACTTGGAAATGAATAGATAGTACAGATTCTATACATATACACACACGCACACACACACATACACATATATATTTATGTGTGTGTATGTGTGTCTATATTATAATACAGCAGTAGTAACTAATATAAGCATAACACAAAAGAAACATTTGATGTTGGAGAATGATGAGCTAATTAATGAATGTTTTTGGAAAAATTTGCTGTACATTTGGAAAGTAAGGTCAGATTCCTTTGTTGTTGTTTTATTATTTTTTTCCAACTTTAATTTTTATTTTTAAAATTGTATTCTATTGCAATATTTTTTGGGGAATAGGTGGTTTTTGGTTACATGGATAAGTTCTTTAGTGGTGATTTCTGAGATTTTAGTACAACTTTCACCCAAGTAGTGTACACTGTACCCAATGTGTAGTCTTTTATCCTTCACCCTACTCCCACACTTTCCCCTGAGTCCTCAAAGTCCATTGTATCATTCTTATGGCTTTGTGTGCTCATCTCTTAGCTCCCACTTAAAAGTGAGAACATATGATATTTGGTTTTCTATTCCCGAGATACTTCACTTAGAATAATGGTCTCCAACTCCATCCAGGTTGCTGCGAATGCCATTATTTTGTTCCTTTTTATGGCTGAGTAGTATTCCATATATATACCAAATTATCTTTATCCGTTCGTTGGTTGATGGACATTAGGCTGGTTCCATATTTTTGCAATTGGGAATTGTTGCTGTCTAAACAAGTGAGTGCAAGTGTCTTTTTCATAAAATGACTTACTTTCCTCTGCATATGCACCCATTAGTGGGATTGCTGAATCCAAGGGTAGTTCTACTTTTAGTTTTTTAAGGAATCTCCATACTGTTTTCCATAGACGTTGTACCAGTTTACATTCCCAGTAGCAGTGTAAATGTGTTCCTTTTTCACAACATCCATAACAATATCCATTATTTTTTTTTCATTTTTTAATTATAACCATTCTTGCATAAGTAAGATGATACCTCACTATGGTTTTAATTTGCATCTCCCTGATAATTATTGACGTTGAGCATTTTTCATATTTGTTGGTCATTTGTATATACTCTCTACAGAAGTGTCTGTTCATGTCCTTTGCCCAATTTTGATGGGATTATTTGTTTGTTTGTTTGTTTTCCCTTTAAATTTGTTTGAGCTCCATTTAGATTCTGGATATTAGTCCTTTGTTGGATGTATAATTTGCAAATATTTTCTCCCATTCTGTGGGTTATCTATTAACTCTGTTGATTATTTCTTTTGCTGTGCAGAAGATTTTTAGTTTAATTCAGTACCATCTATTTATTTTTGCTTTTGTTGCATTTGCTTTGGGGCTGTTGGTCATAAACTCTTTGCCTAAGACAATGTCTAAAAGTTTTTCTGATGTTATCTTCCAGAATTTTTATAGTTTCAGGTCTTAGATTTAAGTCTTTGTTCCATCTTGAGTCAATTTTTTTAATAAGGTGAGAGGTGAGGATCCAGTTTCATTCTTCTACCTGTGGCTTGCCAATTATCCCGAGCACCTTTTGTTGAATAAGGGTCCTTTCCTCACTTTATGTTTTTGCATACTTTGTGAAATATCAGTATTTGGCTTTATTTCTGGGTTCTCTATTCTGTTCTATTGGCCTACTTTCCTATTTTTATACCAGTACCATGCTGTTTTGTTGACTATAGCCTTGTGGTATGGTTTGAAGTAGGATAATTTGATGCCCCCAGATTTGTTTTTTTGGCTTAGTCTTGATTTGTCTAGGCAGGGTCTTTTTTTGACTCCATATAAAATTTAGAATTGTTTATTTCAAGTTCTGTGAAGAATGATGATGGTACTTAGATGGAAATTGCATTGAATATGTAGATTGCTTTTGGCCATATGGTAATTTTCACAATATTCATTCTAACCATCCAGGAGCATGGAATGTGTTTCCATTTGTTTGTGTCATTGATAATTTCTTGCAGGAGTGTTTTGCCATTTTCCTTGTAGAGATATTTCACATCATTGGTTAAGTATATTCCTAAGTATTTTGAGTTTTTGCAGCTGTTGTAAAAGGCATTGAGTTCTTGATTTGATTCTCAGCTTGGTCACTGTTGGTGTATATCATTGCTACTGATTTGTGTACGTTGATTTTGTATCCGAAAACTTTACTGAATTCATTGATCAGATCTAGGAGCTTTTTGGATGAGTCTTTAGTGTTTTCTATGTATATGGTCATATCATCAGTGGACAGCGACACTTTGACTTCCTCTTTAACTATTTGAATGGCCTTTATTTTTTTCTCTTGCTCTGACTAAGATTTCCAGTACTATATTGAATAGAGGTGGTGGAAGTTGGCATGCTTGTCTTGTTCCATTTCTGGGGGAGAATGCTTTCAAATTTTCCCCATTCAGTATAAGACTGCCTGCGTGTTTGTTATAGATGGCTTTATTATCTTGAGGTATGTCCTTTCTATGCCAAGTTTTCTGACGGTTTTAATCATAAGGATTTTAATTACGCTGTATTTTATCAACTGCTTTTTCTGCAACTATTTAGATGATCATATGTTTGTTTTTAATTCTGTTTATGTGATGCATCGCATTTATTGCCTTGCATATGGTAAAGCATCCCTGCATCCCTGGTATGAAACCCACTTAATCATTCTGGATTATCTTTTTGATATGCTGTTGGATTCGGTTAGCTAGTATTTTGTTGAGGATTTTTGCATCTATGTTCATCAGGGATATTGTTCTGTAGTTTTCTTTTTCTCTTATGTCCTTTCCTGATTTGGGTATTGGGGTGACACTGGGTTCATACAATGATTTATGGGGGATTCTCTCTCTATCTTTGAAATAGTTTCAGTAAGATTAGTATCAATTTTCCTTTGAATATCTGATAGAATTTAGCTGTGAATGCATCTGACCTGGACTTTTGTTGTTGTTGTTGGCAATTTTAAAATTACAGTTTCAATCTCGCTACTTGTCATTGGTCCATTCAGAGTTTCTATTTCTTCCTGATTTAATCTAGGAGGGCTGTATATTTCCAGGAATTTATGCATCTCCTCTAGATTTTCTAGTTTGTGCACGTAAAGGTGTTCACAGTAACCTTGAATGATCTTTTGTATTTCTGTCATATCAGTTATAATATCTCCCATATTGTTTCCATTGAGCTTATTTGGATCTTCTCTCTTTTCTTGGTTAATCTAATGGTCTATCAATTTGTTAATCTTTTCAAAAAACCAGTTCTTCCTTTATTAATATTTTGCATGTTTTTGTTTCAATTTCATTTAGTTCTGCTCTGATTGATTCATGTTATTTCTTTTCTTCTGCTTGGTTTGCATTTGGTTTGTGTGTGTTTCTCTAGTTCCTTGGGGTGTGAGCTTAGATTGTCTATTTGGGTTCTTTCAGACTTTTAATTTATTTTATTTTATTTTTTGAGACTGAGTCTCGCTATGTCTCCCAAGCTGTAGTGCAGTGGCATGATCTCGGCTCACTGTAAGCTCCGCCTTCCAGGTTCACACCATTCTCCTGCCTCAGCCTCCCAAGTAGCTGGGACTACAGGTGCCCGCTACCAAGCCTGGCTAATTTTTTGTATATTTAGTAGAGACAGAATCCGTGTTAACCAGGATGGTCTCGATATCCTGACCTCGTGATCCGCCCACCTCAGCCTCCCAAAGTGCTGGGATTACAGGCATGAGCCACTGCGCCCGGCTGCTCTTTCAGACTTTTTAATGTAGTCATTTAATGCTATGAATTTTTCTCTTAGCGCAACTTTTGCTATATCCTTCATAGGTTGTGTCATTCAGTTGAAATCTTCTTTTTTAATTTCCATCTTGATTTCATTATTTTCCCAAAGATCATTCAAGAGCAGATTACTTAAATTCCCTGTATTTGTATAGTTTTGAGGGCTCCTTTTGGGGTTAAGTTCTACTTTTGTTTCATTGTGATCTGAGAGGATACTTGATATACTTTTGATCCTATTAAATTTATTGAGACTTGTTTTGTGACCTATCACATGGTCTATCTTGGAAAATGTTCCATGTGTCAAGAAAAATAATGTATATTGTGTTGTTGTTGGGGTCTGTAAACATCTATTAAGTACATTTGTTCCGAGGTATAGTTTAAGGCCATTTTTTTCTTTGCTGACTTTCTGTCTTGAAGACCTGTCTAGTGCTGCCAGTAGAGTATTGAAGTTCCTCACTATTTTTGTGCTGCCATCTAGCTCAGTTCTTAGGTATAGTAGTAATGGTTTCATAAATTTGTGAGCTTCAGTGTTAGGTGCATATATATTTAGGATTGTGACATTTACCTGTTGGACTAAACCTTTTAAAATTATAGAATGGCCCTCTTTGTCTTTTTTTTTTTTTTTTTTTTTTTTTTTCTGCTGTTGCTTTAAAGTCTGTTTTGTCTGATATAAGACTAGCTCCTCTCACCTGCTTTTGTTTTCCATTTGTGTCGAATATTTTCTTCCACCATTTGCCTTAAGCTTGTATGAATCCTTATGTGTTAGGTAAGTCTCTTGAAGGCAGGAGATTCTTGGTTGGTGGATTTTTATCCATTCTGCCATTCTGCATATTGTAACTGGGACATTTAGATCATTTACATTTAATGTTAGTATTGAGATGTGAGGTACTGTTCAATTAATCATGCTAGTTGTTTCCTTAAAACCTTTTTTCCCCATTATGTTATTGTTTTATAGGCCTTGTGATGTTTATGCTTTAAGGACATTCTATTTGGTGTATGTTGAGGTTTCTTCCAAAAATTGGAACTCCTTTTACCATTTCTTGTAGTGTTGGCGTGGTAGTGGTGAATTATCTCTGTATTTGTTTGTCTGAAAAGGAATTTTTAACTCTCCTTCATTTATGAAGCTTAGTTTCACTGGATAAAAAAATTGGTAACTGACAATTATTTTGTTTCAGGAGGCTAAAGATGGGACCCCAATCCATTCTGCCTTGTAAGGTTTCTGTTTAGAAATCTGGTGTTAATCTGATAGGTTTTTCTTTATAGATTAACTGATGCTTTTGTCCTATAGCTCTTAAGATTTTTTCCTCTGTCTTGACTTAGACAACCTGATTATTACGTGCCTATATGGTAATCTTTTTTTGATGAATACCCCAGGCTTTTTTTGAGCTTCTTGTATGTGGATGCCTAGGTTTCTAGCAAGGCCAGGGAAGTTTTCCAGTTATTCCCCAAAATAAATTTTCCAAACTTTTAGATTTCTCTTTATTCTTGGGAATACCAATTATTCTTAGGTTTGGCCATTTAACATAATTGAAAATTTCTTGGTGGTTTTTGTTCATTTACTCAATTTTTTAAATTTGTCTTTGTCTGATTGGGTTAATTAAAAAACCTTGTCTTCGAGCCCTGAAGTTTTTCTTCTACTTGTTTTATTCTATTGATGAAACTTTTTAGTGCATTTTGCATTTCTCTAAGAGTGTTTTTCATTTCCAAAAATTTTGGTTGTTTTCACATTATGATATCTATTTCTCTGGAGAATTTTTCATCCATATCCTGTATTGTTTTTTTAAATTCATTCAAGTTGGTTTTCATCTTTCTCTGGTATCTCCTGGAGTGGCTTAATAATCAACTTTCTGAATTCTTTATCTGAAAATTCAGAAATTTCTTCTTGGTTTTGATTCATTGCTGGGGAGCTAATGTGATCTTTTGTAGTTGTTGTATAACCTTTTTTTTGGTCATATTATCAGAATTACTTTTCTGGCTCCTTTTTAGTTAGGTAGACTATTTCAGTGGAAAAGTCTGGAACTCAAGACCTGCTGTTTATATTCATTTGTCCCATGGGGTGATCCTTTGATGTGGTGCTCTCCTCCTTCCCCTAGGGATGGAGCTTTCTGAGAGCTGAACTGCAGTGATAGTTATTGCTCTTCTGGCTCCAGCCACCCAGCTGGGCTACCAGGCTCTGGGTTGGTGCTGGGGAATGTCTGCAAAGAGTCCTGTGATGTGATTCACTTAAAGTCTCCCAGCTGTGGATGCCAGCATCTGTTCTGGTGGAGGTGGCAATGGAATGAAGTAGGCTCTGTGAGAGTCTTTGGTTGTAGATATGTTTAGTGTGCTGGCTTTCTCAAATGCTGGTTATGCAAGCAGTGAAGTTGTCACTTGGACAGAATCAAGACCTCTAGTTAGTCTAAATGTTGCAGGCAGTGAAATTAGTTGCTGTTTTATCCTTCCTTGTAGCTGGGTCATTTTGTCATGAATTGCTATAACGGCCTGAGTTGGTTGGCCTTCAGCCAGGAAGTGGTGCTTTCAAGACAGCACCAGCTGCAGTAGTAGTAGGGTGGTCTAAGCTTGCCCTAAGTTGGCCAGGGTAAGTAATCTAGTTTCCTAGGTGATGGGCAAGGCCATAAAGCTCCCAAGCATTTCTGTCTTTTGTGTTTGAATACCAGGGTGGGTAGAGAAATATCATCATGTGGGGGCAGGTTTAGGTGGGTCTGGACTCACACTCTCCTTGCACTGGGCTAGCGGCAGCCACTGTCAGGGATGGGGTGTAGTTCTTGGGCCAATGGGGTTATACTTCAGAGGGGATTATGGCTGCCTCTACTGTGCCATATATTTCATCAGAAAAGTGCGGTATAGCCTGTAGCAAGAGGCTTCGCCCAGCTCCCACACAGCTGGCAAGGCCGGTCTTGCTCCCAGAGTGCTGTGCTCAGAACTTACACCAGGCTGTATACTTCCCCACTGAGAAAGCAAGCACAGTTGTCAGGCTTTGCCCCTCCCTGTCTGCCCACACTGTCAGTGGCAGCTTCTGTGTTTGTATAAGCAGTTCTTGTTTGCCCCCCAAATTAGGTTTTTGCCGGTCTCAAGAAATTTGCAGTGGCATGCCACTTCTTTCAAAGGATCTGTGAATTCTTTTGGTTTTCCTGTTATATTCCTGCAGTAGTTCTTGAAGCAAAAGTTCATGATATGAGTCTCCACATGCTGTTCTGTCTGCCCAAGTAAGAGCTGCACATTAGCCTTGTCTCTTATACGCCATCTTCCTACCTGTCGCTACTGTAATTTTTAAGCTTTTTGGGGGGCTTGGGAAAAGAGCATCATTTAGTATTGATTTTGGCCACTGTAGAGACAAACTCTGAGTACTTTATCTGAAACGTAAAGTTAGATTCTAAGATTCTAAACTTACAACCGGGGCGGAGCAAGATGGCCGAATAGGAACAGCTCCAGTCTCCAACTCCCAGCGCGAGCGACACAGAAGACCGGTGATTTCTGCATTTTCAACTGAGGTACTGGGATCATCTCACTAGGGAGTGCCGGACAATCGGTGCTGGTCAGCTGCTGCAGCCTGACCAGCGAGAGCTGAAGCAGGGCGAGGCATCGCCTCACCTGGAAGCGCAAGGGGGAAGGGGATCCGTTTTCCTAGCCAGGGGAACTGAGACACACAACACCTGGAAAATCGGGTAACTCCCACCCCAATACTGCGCTGTAAGCATACAGGCACACCAGGAGAATATATCCCAATCCTGGCCAGGAGGGTCCCACGCCCACGAAGCCTCCCTCACTGCTAACACAGCAGTCTGCCGCGATCTATCCGCAAGGCAGCAGCGAGGCTGGGGGAGGGGCGCCCGCCATTGCTGAGGCTTAAGTAGGTAAACAAAGCCGCTGGGAAGCTCGAACTGGGTGGAGCTCACAGCAGCTCAAGGAAGCCTGCCTGTCTCTGTAGTCTCCACCTCTGGGGACAGCGCACAGCTGAAGACCAACAGGGGAAGTAGCGGGAGCCGGTGCAGACGCGAACGACTCTGTCTGACAGCTTTGGGGAGAGCTGTGGATCTCCCAACGTGGAGGTTGAGATCTGAGAACGGACAGACTGCCTGCTCAGGTGTGTCCCTGACCCCTGAGTAGCCTAGCTGGGAGAAATCCCCCACTAGGGGCAGTCTGACACCCCACACCTCACAGGGTGGAGTACACCCCTGAGAGGAAACTTCCAAAGGAAGAATCAGACAGGTACACTCGCTGTTCAGCAATATTCTATCTTCGGCAACCTCTGCTGCTGATACCCAGGCAAACAGGGTCTGGAGTGGACCTCAAGCAATCTCCAACAGACCAACAGACAGTCCTTCTGACTGTCAGAAGGAAAACTATCAAACAGGAAGGACACGTATACCAAAACCCCATCAGTACGTCACCACCATCAAAGACCAGAGACGGATAAAACCACAAAGATGGGGAAGAAGCAGGGCAGAAAAGCTGGAAATTCAAAAAATAAGAGCGCATCTCCCCCTGCAAAGGAGTGCAGCCCATCGCCAGCAACGGATCAAAGCTGGTCAGAGAATGACTTGGACGAGAGGAGAGAAGAAGGCTTCAGTCCATCAAACTTATCAGAGCTAAAGGAGGAATTACGTACCCAGCGCAAAGAAACTAAAAATCTTGAAAAAAGAGTGGAAGAATTGACAGCCAGACTAATTAATGCAGAGAAGATCATAAACGAAATGACAGAGATGAAAACCATGACACGAGAAATACGTGACAAATGCACAAGCTTCAGTAACCGACTCGATCAACTGGAAGAAAGAGTATCAGCGATTGAAGATCAAATGAATGAAATGAAGCGAGAAGAGAAACCAAAAGAAAAAAGAAGAAAAAGAAATGAGCAAAGACTGCAAGAAGTATGGGATTACGTAAAAAGACCAAATCTACGTCTGATTGGGGTGCCTGAAAGTGAGAGGGAAAATGGAACCAAGTTGGAAAACACTCTTCAGGAAATCATCCAGGAGAACTTCCCCAACCTAGTAGGGCAGGCCAACATTCAAATTCAGGAAATAGAGAGAACGCCACAAAGATACTCCTCGAGAAGAGCAACTCCAAGACACATAATTGCCAGATTCACCAAAGTTGAAATGAAGGAAAAAATCTTAAGGGCAGCCAGAGAGAAAGGTCGGGTTACCCACAAAGGGAAGCCCATCAGACTAACAGCAGATCTCTCGGCAGAAACTCTACAAGCCAGAAGAGAGTGGGGGCCAATATTCAACGTTCTTAAAGAAAAGAATTTTCAACCCAGAATTTCATATCCAGCCAAACTAAGTTTCATAAGTGAAGGAGAAATAAAATCCTTTACAGATAAGCAAATGCTTAGAGATTTTGTCACCACCAGGCCTGCCTTACAAGAGACCCTGAAGGAAGCCCTAAACATGGAAAGGAACAACCGGTACCAGCCATCGCAAAAACATGCCAAAATGTAAAGACCATCGAGGCTAGGAAGAAACTGCATCAACTAACGAGCAAAATAACCAGTTAATATCATAATGACAGGATCAAGTTCACACATAACAATATTAACCTTCAATGTAAATGGACTAAATGCTCCAATTAAAAGACACAGACTGGCAAACTGGATAAAGAGTCAAGACCCATCAGTCTGCTGTATTCAGGAGACCCATCTCACATGCAGAGACATACATAGGCTCAAAATAAAGGGATGGAGGAAGATCTACCAAGCAAATGGAGAACAAAAAAAAGCAGGGGTTGCAATCCTTGTCTCTGATAAAACAGACTTTACACCATCAAAGATCAAAAGAGACAAAGAAGGCCATTACATAATGGTAAAGGGATCAATTCAACAGGAAGAGCTAACTATCCTAAATATATATGCACCCAATACAGGAGCACCCAGATTCATAAAGCAAGTCCTTAGAGACTTACAAAGAGACTTAGACTCCCATACAATAATAATGGGAGACTTCAACACTCCGCTGTCAACATTAGACAGATCAACGAGACAGAAAGTTAACAAGGATATCCAGGAATTGAACTCATCTCTGCACCAAGCGGACCTAATAGACATCTATAGAACTCTCCACCCCAAATCAACAGAATATACATTCTTCTCAGCACCACATCGCACTTATTCCAAAATTGACCACATAATTGGAAGTAAAGCACTCCTCAGCAAATGTAAAAGAACAGAAATTATAACAAACTGTCTCTCAGACCACAGTGCAATCAAACTAGAACTCAGGACTAAGAAACTCAATCAAAACCGCTCAACTACATGGAAACTGAACAACCTGCTCCTGAATGACTACTGGGTACATAACGAAATGAAGGCAGAAATAAAGATGTTCTTTGAAACCAATGAGAACAAAGAGACAACATACCAGAATCTCTGGGACACATTTAAAGCAGTGTGTAGAGGGAAATTTATAGCACTAAATGCCCACAAGAGAAAGCAGGAAAGATCTAAAATGGACACTCTAACATCACAATTAAAAGAACTAGAGAGGCAAGAGCAAACACATTCAAAAGCTAGCAGAAGGCAAGAAATAACTAAGATCAGAGCCGAACTGAAGGAGATAGAGACACAAAATCCCTCCAAAAAATCAATGAATCCAGGAGTTGGTTTTTTGAAAAGATCAACAAAATTGACAGACCGCTAGCAAGGCTAATAAAGAAGAAAAGAGAGAGGAATCAAATAGATGCAATAAAAAATGATAAAGGGGATATCACCACTGACCCCACAGAAATACAAACTACCATCAGAGAATACTACCAACGCCTCTACGCAAATCAACTAGAAAATCTAGAAGAAATGGATAATTTCCTGGACACTTACACTCTCCCAAGGCTAAACCAGGAAGAACGTGAATCCCTGAATAGACCAATAGCAGGCTCTGAAATTGAGGCAACAATTAAAAGCCTACCCACCAAAAAAAGTCCAGGACCAGATGGATTCACAGCTGAATTCTACCAGAAGTACAAGGAGGAGCTGGTACCATTCCTTCTGAAACTATTCCAATCAATAGAAAAAGAGGGAATCCTCCCTAACTCATTTTATGAGGCCAACATCATCCTGATACCAAAGCCTGGCAGAGACACAACAAAAAAAGAGAATTTTAGACCAATATCCCTGATGAACATTGATGCAAAAATTCTCAATAAAATACTGGCAAACCGGATTCAGCAGCACATCAAAAAGCTTATCCACCATGATCAAGTGGGCTTTATCCCTGGGATGCAAGGCTGGTTCAACATTCGCAAATCAATAAACGTAATCCGGCATATAAACAGAACCAAAGACAAGAACCACATGATTGTCTCAATAGATGCAGAAAAGGCTTTTGACAAAATTCAACAGCCCTTCATGCTAAAAACGCTCAATAAATTCGGTATTGATGGAACGTACCTCAAAATAATAAGAGCTATTTATGACAAACCCACAGCTAATATCATACTGAATGAGCAAAAACTGGAAAAATTCCCTTTGAAAACTGGCACAAGACAGGGATGCCCTCTCTCACCACTCCTATTCAACATAGTTTTGGAAGTTCTGGCTAGGGCAATCAGGCAAGAGAAAGAAATCAAGGGTATCCAGTTAGGAAAAGAAGAAGTCAAATTGTCCCTGTTTGCAGATGACATGATTGTATATTTAGAAAACCCCATTGTCTCAGCCCAAAATCTCCTTAGGCTGATAAGCAACTTCAGCAAAGTCTCAGGATACAAAATTAATGTGCAAAAATCACAAGCATTCTTATACACCAGGAACAGACAAGCAGAGAGCCAAATCAGGAATGAACTTCCATTCACAATTGCTTCAAAGAGAATAAAATACCTAGGAATCCAGCTTACAAGGGATGTAAAGGACCTCTTCAAGGAGAACTACAAACCACTGCTCAGTGAAATCAAAGAGGACACAAACAAATGGAAGAACATACCATGCTCATGGATAGGAAGAATCAATATCGTGAAAATGGCCATACTCCCCAAGGTTATTTATAGATTCAATGCCATCCCCATCAAGCTACCAATGAGTTTCTTCACAGAATTGGAAAAAACTGCTTTAAAGTTCATATGGAACCAAAAAAGAGCCCGCATTGCCAAGACAATCCTAAGTCAAAAGGACAAAGCTGGAGGCGTCACGCTACCTGACTTCAAACTATACTACAAGGCTACAGTAACCAAAACAGCATGGTACTGGTACCAAAACAGAGATATAGACCAATGGAACAGAACAGAGTCCTCAGAAATAATACCGCACATCTACAGCCATCTGATCTTTGACAAACCTGAGAGAAACAAGAAATGGGGAAAGGATTCCCTATTTAATAAATGGTGCTGGGAAAATTGGCTAGCCATAAGTAGAAAGCTGAAACTGGATCCTTTCCTTACCCCTTATACGAAGATTAATTCAAGATGGATTAGATACTTAAATGTTAGACCTAATACCATAAAAACCCTAGAAGAAAATCTAGGTAGTACCATTCAGGACATAGGCATGGGCAAGGACTTCATGTCTAAAACACCAAAAGCAACGGCAGCAAAAGCAAAAATTGACAAATGGGATCTTATTAAACTAAAGAGCTTTTGCACAGCAAAAGAAACTACCATCAGAGTGAACAGGCAACCTACAGAATGGGAGAAAATTTTTGCAACCTACTCATCTGAGAAAGGGCTAATATCCAGAATCTACAAAGAACTCAAACAAATATACGAGAAAAAAACAAACAACCCCATCAAAAAGTGGGGAAAGGATATGAACAGACATTTCTCAAAAGATGATATTCATACAGCCAACAGACACATGAAAAAATGCTCATCGTCACTCGCCATCAGAGAAATGCAAATCAAAACCACAATGAGATACCATCTCACACCAGTTAGAATGGCAATCATTAAGAAGTCAGGAAACAACAGGTGTTGGAGAGGATGTGGAGAAATAGGAACACTTTTACACTGTTGGTGGGATTGTAAACTAGTTCAACCATTATGGAAAACAGTATGGCAATTCCTCAAGGATCTAGAACTAGATGTACCATATGACACAGCCATCCCACTACTGGGTATATACCCAAAGGATTATAAATTATTCTACTACAAAGACACATGTACACGTATGTTTATTGCGGCACTATTCACAATAGCAAAGACTTGGAATCAACCCACATGTCCATCTGTGACAGACTGGATTAAGAAAATGTGGCACATATACACCATGGAATACTATGCAGCCATAAAAAAGGATGAGTTTGTGTCCTTTGTAGGGACATGGATGCAGCTGGAAACCATCATTCTTAGCAAACTATCACAAGAACAGAAAACCAAACACCGCATGTTCTCACTCATAGGTGGGAACTGAACAATGAGATCACTTGGACTCGGGAAGGGGAACATCACACACTGGGGCCTATCATGGGGAGGGGGGAGGGGGGGAGGAGGGAGGGATTGCATTGGGGAGTTATACATGACATAAATGATGAATTGATGGGTGCTGACGAGTTGATGGGTGCAGCACACCAACACGGCATAAGTATACATATGTAACAAACCTGCACGTTATGCACATGTACCCTGGAACTTAAAGTATAATTAAAAAAATAAATAAATAAATAAAAAATAAAAAAAAAATAAACTTACACCCTTAGCAAAGTATGCTTGTAGGGGCGTTGGTAACATAAACGTAAAAAAAAAAAAAAAAAAAAAAAAATGTAAATATAGCCAGGCACAGCGACTCACAGCTCTAATTCCAGCTTATTTGGAGGCCAAGGCAGGAGGACTGCTTGAGCCTAGGAGATCAAGGCTGCAGTGAGCCGTGATTGTGCCACTAACTCCAGCCTGGGAGACAGAGTGAGATCCTATGTCCAAAAAAGTAAAAATAAAGCAAGAAAAATAAATTTTGAAAAATATGATATAACTTTAGAATAGGACAAATTTCTTAAGCAAGAAAAGTAAAAATCAGCTAGGGAAAAAAATGTAATAATGATCTATTTCCCTATATCAAAGTTTTTTAAAAAACATACTTCTCAATAACAGGTGACAGACTGGAGGAAGACATTTACAGTGTATATAACTGATGAGACATCCACTTTTTAAAAATTTTCTACATGTAAGTAAGAAAAATGAACAAAGAATAAGAAAATACAAGTCACAAAAATGTAACAGGAAATATATCTGGTAAATAAACCCATGAAATAATGCTCAATCTCTTTAGTACTCAAGGAGATGCAAATTAAACAAGGTGAAATATAGGCACTATTTGTGACTCAGTAAATACTTGGTTTTATCTCTGGAAAACACTTATATACATGGTCAAAGAATAATACACTGAATGCTTATTGGAGCATTGTTTGTAGGAGTGAAAAACTAGAACAAGCAGATGCTTATAAATACTAATAGTTGACACTTATTGCATGATTCCTAGGTGGCAGGTACTATTCTAAAGGCTTTACATGCCTTTACCCTCAACATCAATCACATGAAGAAAGTGTTATTATTTGCATTTTATTTATAAAAATGAGACCCAGGAAGAGTAACTAATTTGTTCCAAGGTCCTAAGATTAGAGTCTGGTAATCCGATGATAGAACTAGTGCTCTTAACCACTGTGATGCTATACAGTGAATTGGCTAAATAGTATATTATTTGAACTATGAATTATAAATGGCAGTTAAAAAAACAAGGTTCAGTAAAGTATAGATCTCTAATATGTAGATTTTTGATGAGATAGATCTTAGTATAAAGATCTCCAACATATATTGTAGAATGAAGAAGACATTGCATAAAAATATCTAGTATAATAACATCTATTTTTTAATTCCCTGTATATATTCTATATTTTCTACATATACATAGAAATGTGCAAAGAACACATGGGAAAATATCGAAAAGGACGAGGGAGAAGGCAGTGGAGAGAAATTAGTAGTGGGTGCATGTATCCAAAAATTTTCAGCTTTATCTGTAAGTATTAACTTTTATAAATTAATATTTTAAAGGAGAATTAAAGAAACGTTTACAGTCCAGTGTTGTAAGATGCTTGGAGGTCATCATTAGGCCCTAACAACAAGTAAACTGGAAAATCAGAAAACTCAACAATTCTTTTTAGATCCAGAAGAAATGAGGTCACAGGGAAAACCACTGCTCCCCAAACTGGGGAGGCAGACAGAAAAATACGTAAAAGAAATCAAAGCAGAAACCTCTATGGAAACAAGTGCCAGGGTAAGAAAACCTAAACTGTAAATGATGAACTGTTTGGAGCTCAATGTGGACTAGTGTTTGAGATAGTCCAGTCATCAGGAAACTCCCACACCAAGAGCTTGGAACTGTGAGGCACTATCTGGTAACATTGGGACAAGTTAAAATGAAAATACAAAATAGCAAACTTATGGAATGCAACAAAAGGAGTTATCAGCAGGAAGTTTTCAGTAATAAATGGCTACATTAAGAAAAGAGCAAAATCTGAATTTTTTTTTAAAAAAATCACTTTACAATGCCAGGAAATAAAAAAAGAACAACTAGTACACAAAGTAAGCATAAGGAAATAGTAAAGATGAAAGAAGCAAATTAAATAAAGACTAGAAAAAACAATAGAAAATATTCACAAAATTAAGACTTGTTTTTTAAAAAGATAAAGCAATACAATTTTAGCTAGAGTAAAAAGGGAGAGAAAAGATATAAACAAATTTATAAATGAAAGAGGAAGCATTACAACTGATACCAGAGAAATATGAAGGATCATGAGACTACCATGAACAATTACATATCAACAAATTGGATAACCTAGAAGTGGATGAATCCTAGACATACAATCTAGCATGCCTGAACCATGAAGACATAGAAAATCTGAATAAACTGATAACATGAAAAGAGATTCAATCAGTTATCAAAAATCTCCTGGCAAAAAAGTTTAGAGCTAGATGAATTCACTGGGGAATTCTATCCAAACTTTAAGAATTTTAGCAATTCTTTTTTTTTTTTTTTTTTTTTTTTTTTTTTATACTTTAAGTTCTAGGGTACATGTGCATAACGTGCAGGTTTGTTACATATGTATACTTATGCCATGTTGGTGTGCTGCACCCATCAACTCGTCAGCACCCATCAATTCATCATTTATATCTAAAACTCTTCTAAAACTTTGAGAGGATGTAACCCTTTCAAATTCATTCTGTGAGGCCAACTTTACCCTCATACCAAAAGCAGACACTATAGGAAGAAAATTACAATTCCTGATGTACATAGATAAGAAAATCCTCAGCAAAATACTATAAACTGACTTCAGCAGGACTTTATAAGAATTACACACCTTGAAAAAGTGAATTTAAACCTTGGAAGCAAGAATGTTTAACACATGCAAATAATAAATATGACACTGAGACAGACAGGTCAGGAAGCTCCCTGACAAAATTCCAGCTGGCCTGTGCATTGGGAGGAGAGCACACTAGGGTGGAGACACAGAAGTTTTCATTCTTTGAAGCAGTGAGAAGCCTCGCCCCTCCTCTTCCTATGTGGAACTTGGGATTCAACTGCAAGGCAGGAAGTCGAACAGCAGGGACTCTGGCTTTGTAGACGGTACCTGTTTCCCATTTTTTCCCTTTTCACCCAATAAAACCCTGCCTTATTCACCCTCCAAATTGCCTGTGAGCCTAATCGTTTGTGGCCTTGTGACAAGGACCCCGTCTTTAGGTGAACTAAGGAAAAGTCCCTCAACAATACACATAAACAGAATAAAAATTGAAAATCATACGATCATCTCAATAGATGTAGAAAAAAAAATTGTGAGTTCAACAACCTTTCATGGTAAAATCTCTAAAAAAATTAAGTATATAAGAAATGTACCTCAACATAATAAAGGTCATATATTACCCACCTACAGCTAATACAGTCAATTTAAAAAAACTGAAGGCTGTTCCTCTAAGATCATGAACAAGGCAAGGATTTTCACTTCACCACTTCTAATTGACATAATACTAGAAGTCTTAGCCAGTGTGATTAGACAACAGAAAATAAGTCTTACATGTAGGAATGGAAAAAGTAAAACTGTCTATTTGCATATAATGTGATATTACATTTAGAAAACCCTAAAAAACTTCTCAAAAAAAGTGTCAGAACTAATACATCAACTCAGTAATGTTTCAGGACACAGAATCAGCATACAATTATCTGTTACATTTCTATATACTAATAGCTTATCAGAAAAAAATAGGGAAACAATCTTATTAAAATATCATCTAAAATATCATCAAAAAGATAAAATTAGATATAAATTTAATCAAGAAAATGAAAAAGGTGTACACTGAAAACTACAAAACAATTGAAAGACAACAAACTAGACAAAAATAAATTGAAATATATTTTTGTGCTGTGGAATTGAAGAGATAAAATTGCTAAAATGTTCATACTACACAAAGCAATCAACAGATTCAACTCAATCCCCATTAAAATTCCAATGACCTTTTTCACAGAAATAGAATAAGTTATCCTAAAATTTACATGAAACCAGAAAAGACCCTGTAAGCAAAGAAATTTTGAGTAAGTAGAACAAAGCTAAAGACAGCAGACTTCTTGATTTCAATTATATTACATATTTATAGTTATTAAAACAGTATTGGCACTGGCATAAAACAGACATGTAGACCAAAAGAACAGAATTAAGAACCCTGAAATAAATCCTCACCTATAAAGTCAGCTAACTTTTGACAAGGATGGAAAGAATGGTCATGTCAATAAATGGTGTTGGAAATACTAGTTATCAACATGAAAACAGGTAAAATTTGACTCTTATCTTCCTCCATACACAAAATCAATGCATAATGAATTCATGACCCAACAATAAGGCGTGAATCTGTAAAAATCCTAGAAAAAAACATAGTGGAAAAATTCCTATAAAATGATTTTGACAATAATTTTTGTATGTGACATACAAAGCAAAAGTAAGAGATGTAAAAATAAACAAGTGGAAATACATCAAACTAAAAAGCTTCTGCACAGCTAAGAAACAATTAACAAAATAAACGGCAACCTATGGAATGGAGAAAACATTTGCAAAACATGCATCTGATAAGGGGTTAATATCCAAAATATCCGAGAAACTCATACCATGGAACAGCTAAAATACACCCAAATTTTAATAATGGGCAAAGGACCCAAGTAGACATTCTTCCAGAAAAAACATACAAATGCTCCAAGTAGATGACTAGTTGCTCAATATCACAAATAACCCAGGAAATACAAATCAAAACCACAATAAGGTATTACCTTACATCTGTTTGAATGGCTATTATTTAAATGCCAAAAGATAAATTATTCTGCAAGTGTGGAGAAAAGAGAACACTTGTACACTCTTGGTGAAAATGCAAATATATACATCAATTATCAAAAACAATATGCAGGTTTCTCAACAAATTAGAAACAGAAATACCATATGATCTAGCGATCCCACTTATGGGTGTATGTATCCAAAATAATTGAAACCACAATTTCAAAGAAATCTGTGCACTCCTATGTTCACTGCAGCATTGTTTACAATAGCCAAGATATGAGAAACATGTAAATGCCCATCAGTGGATGAATAAATAAGAAATTGTGATATTCTATCTATCTATCTATCTATCTATCTATCTATCTATCTATCTATCTATCTATGAATAATATTCAAACTTAAGAAAGAAGCAAATTCTGCCATTTGTTACAAAATGAATGGACCTAGAGGGCATTATGCTAAGTAAAATAAACTAGACATGGAACAAAAACTGTATTATTTTACTTATTTGTGATATGTAAATTAGTCAAACTCATAGAAACAGGGATTAAGATGGTGGTTACTAAAGACTGAGGTAAGGCAGAAATGGAAAGGTGATAGTTTGAGGGTCAAAATTTCAGTTATGCATGATAAATTGGTTCTGGAGATCTATTATATAGCACAGGGACCATACCTAATAATACTCTATTGTATATTTAAAATTGCTGAAAGAAATAGATCTTATATTAAATGTTCTTAATACTAAAAAACAAGAAAAAAGGTATTAATAACAAATGGGACAGGTGAAAACTTTGATAAGTGATGTATATGTTTAGAGTGTTGATGGTGATGATTGTTACTCAAGTATATACCTAGCTCCAATTTATCAATATGTATATAATAAATGTGTAAAGATTTTAATATGTCAATCATACCTCAAGGTGGTTTAAAAAAAATGAAAGGGGGAATGACTTTATTAATTTCAGACAGAGCAGACATAAGAGCAAGGGACATTATCAGTGAGCAGAAAAAATGAATTAATAAAAATTAAAACAGAAATCAATGCATTTGGACACAGGAAATCAGGAGAAAATAAACAGACCAAATGGTGGTTCTTTGAAAAGATTAACACAATTGAAAAACCTCTAGCCAGGCTAATTAAGAAAGAAAAAGAGAGTGCTAATGCAGGGCCTAGACTTTTAGTGCCTCTGAGGCAGAACCAAAGTAGCATGCACCCAGGGAAATTCCTGTTCCTGCCTGCCTGTCTGCCTGTGACCTGTGTACCTGTTACAAAACTCTAGGGCCAGCTGATTTTTTTGCTTGTAGGTTGGTTTTGAACAGAAGTAATACTTGTTTACTGTAGGAGTCCTAGTTTTTATTTTTCTGTCCCATGAATGCTGTGAAATGATTTATTCCTTTCAGGCCAGGAATCTCATAGGCATATATGCCTCTAGGTTAGGATTATCCTAACTCACTAAAGATGTCAGGCTATTGGGGGAGAGAGGAGTTTGGGCTGTTAAAAAAAAAGTGTTTTTCTCTCAAACTGGTGACCAACAAATAGCTAAGACAATTTTAGTGCTTTACCTATCTCTGCAAAGAATGGATAATTTGACATACCATTAATTACAACCTCCAATCATATCAAACAAAACTACCCTAAAAGAAAAACTAATGGACACTCTCAAAAAAAATTTAAATAACAGAAGATCAAAAAGACTTTAGAATTTGGGAAATAAAGGAAAACAGAAGACACTAATTACTGATATCTAAAATGAAAAGTGGACATCACTATAAAGCCGATGGAGATTAAAATGATACTAAACTATTTTTTTCAACTTTTATTTTAGGTTCAAGGGGTACATGTGCAAGTTAGTTGCAAGAGTATATTGCATGACCCTGAGGTTTGGGGTATTAATGATCCCATCACCCAGATAATGAGCATAGTACCCAATAGGTAGTTTTTAAAAATTCTCAGGCATCCCATTCTCTCTGTCATCTAGTAGTCCCCAACGTCTACTGTTCCCAACTGTTTAGCTATGTGTACTCAATGTTTGGCTCCCACTTTTATATGAGAGCATGTAGAATTCAGTTTTCTTCTCCTGCACTAATTTGGATAATGACTTCCAGCTACATCTGTGTTTCTGCAAAAAACATAATTTCTTTCTGTTTTATGGCTGTGTAGTACTCCACGGTGATACATACTACAGTTTCTTTCTTTTTTTTTTTTTTTTTTTTTTTTTTAGATGGGCTAAGGTTTATTTACTTACATAACATGTAAAAATAATTCATTGGGGGGCTGGCAAGATGGCCAAATAGGAACATCTCCAGTCTGCAGCTCCAAGCAAGACCAATGCAGAAGGTGGCTGATTTCTGCATTTTCATCTGAGGTACCTGGCTCATCTAATTGGGACTGCTTAGGCAGTGGGTGCAGCCCATGGAGGGCAAGCAGAAGCAGGGTGGGGTGTTGCCTCACCTGGGAAGCACAAGGGGTTGGGGAACTCCCTTCCCTAGCCAAGGGAAAACGTGAGGGACTGTGCCATGAGGAAGGGTGCATTCCAGTGCACATACTACACTTTTCCCATGGTCTTTACAACCCCCAGACCAGGAGATTCCCTCCGGTGCCTACTCCTCCAGGGCCCTGAGTTGCAAGCACAAAACTAAGCAGCCATTTGGGCAGACACCAAGCAAGCTGTAGGAGTTTTTTTTTTTTTTTTTTTTTTTTTTTTCCCCATACCCCAGTGACACCTGGAATGCCAGAAAGAAAGAACCATTCACTCCCCTGGAAAGGGGCTAAAGCCAGGGAGCCAAGTGGTCTAGCTCAGTGGATCCCACCCCCATAGAGCCCAGCAAGCTAAGATCCACTGGCTGGAAATTCTCACTGCCAGCACGGAAGCCTGAAGTCAACCAAGGATGCTCAAGCTTGGTGGGGGGAAAAGCCTCCACCATTACTGAGGCTTGAGTAGGTGGTTTTCCACTCACAGTGTAAACAAAGCCTCTGGGATGTCTGAATGGGGTGGAGCCCACCACAGTTCAGCAAAGCCACTGTAACCAGACTGCCTCTCTATGTTCCTTCTATGTGGGCAGGGCATCTCTGAAAGAAAAGCAGCATTCCCAGTCAGGGGCTTATAGATAAAACTCTCATTTCACTGAGACAGAGCACCTGGGGGAAAAGGGCGGCTGTGGGCACAACTTCAGCAGATTTAAACATTCCTGCCTCCTGGCTCTGATGAGAGCAGTGGATCTCCCAGCAGAGTGCTTGAGCTCTGCTAAGGTACAGACTGCCTCCTCAAGTGGGTACAAGACCCCTTTGCCTCCTGACTGGGAGACACCTTCCAGTACGAATTGACAGACACCTAATACAGGAGAACCCCGACAAGCATCTGGCAGGTGCCCCTCTGGGATGAAGCTTCCAGAGGAAGGAACAGGCAGCAAACACCGCTGTTCTGCAGCCTCTGCTGGTGATTCCCAGGCAAAAAGGTTCTGGAGTAGACCTCCAACAAACTGCAGCAAACCTGCAGCAGAGGAGCTGTTAGAAGGAAAACTAACAAGAAAAAAGGAATAGCATCAACATCAATCAAAAGGATGTCCACATGAAAACCTCATCTGAAGGTCACCAACATCAAGAACCAAAGGTAGATAAATCCACGAAGATGAGGGGAAACCAGTGCAAAAGTCTGAAATTTCCCAAAACCAGAATGCCTGTTCTCCTCCAAAGGATCACAACTACTCACCATCTAGGTAAAAAAACTGGATGGAGAATGAGTTTAAAGAATTGACAGATGCAGGCTTCAGAAGGTGGTAAAAACAAACTCCTTCAAGCTAAAGGAACATTTTCTAACCCAATGCAAGAAAACTAAGAACCTTGAAAAAGGTTAGAATAATTGCTAACTACAATAACCAGTTTAGAGAAGAACATAAATGACCTGATGGAGCTGAAAAACACAGCATGAGAACTTTGTGAAACATACAGAAGTATCAACAGCTGAATCAATCAAGCAGAAGAAAAGATATAAGAGGTTGAAGATCAACTTAATGCAATAAAGTGTGAAGACAAGGTTAGAGAAAAAAGAATGAAAAGGAATGAAGCCTCTGAGAAATATGGGACTATGCGACAAGACCAAGTCTACTTTTCACTGGTATACCCGAAGGTGACAAGGAGAAGGGAACCAAGCTGGAAAACACTCTTCAGGATATTATCCAGGAGAATTTCCCCAACATAGCAAGAGAGGCCAACATTCAAATTCAGGAAATATAGAGAACACCACAAAGATACTCCTCGAGAAGAGAAACCCCAAGACACATAGTCATCAGATTCACCAAGGTTAAAATGAAGGAAAAAATGTTAAGGGCAGCCAGAGAGAAAGGTCTGGTAACCCAGAAAGGGAAGCCCATCAGACTAACAGTGGATCACTCTGCAGAAACCCTACAAGCCAGAAGAGAGTGGGAACCAATATTCAACATTCTTAAAGGAAAGATTTTTCAACCCAGAATTTCATATCCTGCCAAACTAAGCTTCATAAGTGAAGAAGAAATAAAATCCTTTACAGACAAGCAAATGCTGAGAGATTTTGTCACCACCAGGACTGCCTTACAGGAGCTCCTGAAGGAAGCACTAAACATGGAAAGGAACAACCAGTACCAGTCACTGAAAAAACATACCAAATTGTAAAGACCATGACAATATGAAGAAACTGCATTAATTAATGGGCAAAAAAACCAGCTAGCATCATAATGACAAGATTAGATTCACACATAACAATATCATCCTTAAATGTAAATGGGCTAAATGCCACAATTAAAAGACACCAACTGACAAATTGGATAAAGAGTCAAGACCCATCAGTGTGCTGTATTCAGGAGACCCATCTCATGTGCAGACACACATAGGCTCAAAATAAAGCAATACAGGAATATTTACCAAGCAAATGGACAGAAAATAAAAGCAGGGGTTGCAATCCTAGTCTCTCATAAAACAGACTTTAAACCAACAAAGATCAAAAACGACAAAGCAGGGCATTCCATAATGGTAAAGGGATCAATGCAGCAAGAAGAGCTAACTATCCTAAATATATATGCACCCAATACAGGAGCACCCAGATTCATAAAGCAAGTTCTCAGAGACTTGCAAAGAGATTTAGACATCCATACAGTAGTAGTGGGAGATTTTAACACCACACTGTCAATATTAGACAGATCAGTGCAACAGAAAATTAACAAGGATATTGAGGACTTGAACTCAGCTCTGGACCAAGCAGACCTAATAGACATCTATAGAACTCTCCACCCCAAATCAACAGAATATACATTCTTCTCTGCACCACATTGCACTTATTCTAAAATTGACCACATAGTTGGAAGTAAAACACTTCTCAGCAAATGCAAAAGAATGGAAATCATAACAAACAGTCTCTCAGATCACGGTGCAATCAAATTAGAACTCAGGATTAAGAAACTCACTCAAAACCACAGAACTGCAAGGAAACTGAACAACCTGCTCCTGAAAGAACACTGGGTAAATAACGAAATTAAGGTGGAAATAAATAAGTTATTTGAAACCAATGAGAACAAAGACACAGTGCACCAGAATCTCTGGGACACAGCTAAAGCAATGTTTTGAGGGAAATTTATAGCACTGAATTCCCACAGGAGAAAGCAGGAAAGATGTAAACTTGACACTCTAACATCACAATTAAAAGAACTAGACAAGCGAGACAAACAAATCCAAAAGCTAGCAGAAGACAAGAAATAACTAATATCAGAGCAAAACTGAAGAAAATAGAGTCACGAAAAACCCTTCAAAAAATCCCAGAATCCAGGAGCTAGCTTTTTGAAAAGATTAACAAAATACATAGACCACTAGCCAGAATAATAAAGAAGAAAATAAAGAAGATTCGAATAGACACAATAAAAAATGGCAAAGGGGATATCACCACTCATCCCACAGAAATACAAACTACCATCAGAGAATACTATAACCACTTCTATGCAAATAAACTAGAAAATCTAGAAAAAATGGATAAATTCAAGACACATACATCCCCCAAGACTAAGTCAGGAAGAAGTCATATCCCTGAATAGACCAATGACAAGTTCTGAAATTGAGGCATTAATTAATAGCTTACCAACCAAAAAAAGCCGTGGACCAGATGGCTTCACAGCCAACTCCTACCCAAGGTACAAAGAGGAACTGGTACCATTACTTCTGACACTATTCTAACCAAAGGAAAAAGAAGAATTTCTCCCTAACTCATTTTTTGAGAGCAGCATCATCCTGATACCAAAACCTGGAAGAGACACAACAAAAAAGAAAATTTCAGGTCAATATCCCTGATGAAGATTAATACAAAAATCATCAATAAAATACCAGCAACCTAACCCAGGAGGATATCAAAAAGCTTGTCCGCCATGATCAAGACAGCTTCAATGCTGGGATGCAAGGCTGGTTCAACATACGCAAATCAATAAACATAATCCATCACATAAACAGAACCAATGACAAAAATCACAGTTATCACAATAGATGCAGAAAAGGCCTTCGATAAAAGTCAACACAATTTTATGCTAAAAACTCTCAATTAACTAGGTATTGATGGAACGTATCTCAAAACAATAAGAAGTATTTATAACAAACCCACAGCCAATATCATGTTGAATGGGCAAAAGTTGGAAGCATTCCCTTTGAAAACCAGCACAAGACAAAGATGCCCTTTCTTGCCACTCCTATTCAACATAGTATTGGAAGTTCTGGTCAGAGCAATTGGGCAAGTGAAAGAAATCAAGGGTATTCAGATAGGAAGAGAGGAAGCCAAATTGTCTCTGTTTGCAGATGACATTGTTGTATATTTAGAAAACCCATTGTCTCAGCCCAAAATCTCCTCAAACTGATAAGCAACTTCAGCAAAGTCTCAGGATGCAAAATCAATGTGTGAAACTCACAGGCATTCTTATACACCAATAATAACCAAACAGAGAGCCAAATCATGAGTGAACTCCCATTCACAATTGCTACAAAGAGAATAAAATACCCAGGAATACAACTTACGAGGGATGTGAAGGACCTCTTCAAGGAGAACTACAAACCACTCCTCAAGAAAATAAGACAGGACGTAAACAAATGGAAAAATATTCCATGGTCATGAATAGAAAGAATCAATATCTTGAAAATGGCCATACTTCCCAAAGTAATTCATAAATTCAAGGGTATCCCCATCAAGCTACCAATGACTTTCTTCACAGAATTAGAAAAAAACTAATTTAAAGTTCATGTGGAACAAAAAAAGAGCCCATATAGCCAAGACAATCTTCAGCAAAAAGAACAAAGCTGGAGGCATCACACCACCTGACTTCAAACTATACTACAAGGCTACAGTAATTAAAACAGCATGGTACTGGTACCAAAAAAGATATATAGACCAATGGAACAGAACACAGGCCTCAGAAAGAACACCACACATCTACAACCATTTGATCTTTGACAAATCTGACACAAACAAGCAAAGGGGAAAGGATTCCCTACTTAATAATTGGTATTGGGGGCCGGGCACGGTGGCTCAAGCCTGTAATCCCAGCACTTTGGGAGGCTGAGATGAGTGGATCACGAGGTCAGGAGATCGAGACCATCCTGGCTAACACCGTGAAACCCTGTCTCTACTAAAAAAAAAAATACAAAAAACTAGCCGGACGAGGTGGCGGGCACCTGTAGTCCCAGCTACTTGGGAGGCTGAGGCAGGAGAATGGCATAAACCCGGGAGGCGGAGCTTGCAGAGAGCTGAGAGCCGGCCACTGCACTCCAGCCTGGGCGATAGAGCGAGACTCCGTCTAAAAAAAAAAAAAAAAAAATTGGTATTGGGGAAACTGGCTAGCCATATGCAAAAAACTGAAACTGGATGCCTTCTTTATACAAAAATTAACTGTTATACAAAAATTAACTCAAGATGGATTAAAGACTTAAACGTAAGATCTGAAACTATAAAAAAACTAGAAGAAAACCTGGGTAATACCACTCAGGGCATAGACATGGGCAAAGACTTCATGACTAAAACACCAAAAGCAATGGCAACAAAAGCTAAAACTGACAGATGGGATCTAATTAAACTAAAGAGTTTCTGCACAGTAAAGGAATCTATCATCAGAGTGAGCAGGCAACCTACAGAATAGGAGAAAACTGTTGCAACCTATCCATCTGACAAATGGCTAATATTCAGAATCTACAAAGAACTTAAACAAATTTACAAAAAAAGAAAAACATCAAAAAGTGGGTGAAGGATATGAACACACACTTCTCAAAAGAAGACATTCATGCAGCCAACAAACATATGACAACAAGCTCATTATCACTGCTCATTAGAGAAATGAAAATCTAAACTACAATGAGCTACGATCTCACCCCAGTTAGAATGGAAATCATTAAAAAGTCAGGAAACGACAGATGCTGGAGAGGATGTGGTGAAATAGGAATGCTTTTACACTGTTGCTGGGAGTGTAAATTAGTTCAACCATTGTGGAAGATAGTGTGGCAATTCCTCAAGGATCTAGAACCAGAAATACCATTTGACCCAGCAATCCCATTACAGGGTGTTATAAATCATTCTACTATAAAGACACATGCACACAAATGTTTATTGCAACACTGTTCACAATAGCAAAGACTTGGAACCAACCCAAATACCTATCAATGATAGACTGGATAAAGAAAATGTGGCACATATACACGATGCAGTACTGTGCAGCCATAAAAATGGATGAGTTCATATATTTGCAGGGACATATTTGAAGCTGGAAACCGTCATTATCAGCAAACTAACACAGGAACAGAAAACCACACACCACATGTTCTCACTCATAAGTGGGAGTTGAACAGTGAGAACACATGGACACAGGGAGGGGAACCTCACATACCAGGGTGTGTTGGGTGGTGGGGGGCTAGGGGTGGGATAGCATTAAGAGAAATACCTAATGTAGATGACGGGTCAATGGGTGAAGCAAGTCACCATGGCACATGTATACCGATATAAGAAACCTGCACATTCTGCAGATGTATCCCAGAACTAAAAGTATAATAAAATATAACAATAATAATTCATTTACTTCAGAAACACGGCAGACAATTGAGAGTACTATTGAAACACTTAAAATTCAGAGAATGTCAGGAAAGCAAAGATGAAGATCACAACTCCATTTCTGAGTTGTAGTAAAAGATCTTAGCCAGGCCCCCATCCTAGGCTAGTCTCCTCCATTAAGCAGGGACAACCAAAAGATAAGAAAGCCTTGGCCTCATCCCCGTCATGAGACAGCCTGAACTGCTCAAAAGTAAGAAACAACTGGATGATACTGAGGAGTGATTCCTGATGAGTCATTAGGAATGTCAGTTGGTTCTCTTTTCAGTAGGTGGCTTAGCACCCTTCTGGAGAATAGAGTAGGAGTCTGGGGCTGGAGGCTGAAGAACAACATCCATCAAAGTTTGCCTTCTTTTCGGTAATGTTCTTTTTCTTATTTCAATAGCAAGAAACCTGAAATCCAGGGAAGTCATTTAAGAAACCCCTCTGACTGCAACCTGAAAGCGTCTCCCAAGAGAGACTAGGGGTGGATATGATGACTTCAACTTCAGTGGGCCTCTTGTTCGATAGGGGAGAAGCCAGAGAAGAATCTGGTGTTGCCGGCCAGAGTTTGTTTCTCTTTCTTCTCTGGAGCCTTGTTTTCTTGGTATTCTGTTGCTACATGTTTCAACTCTGGGAGGTCAAAAGTGGGTAGGGGAACTAGAGCAGTCTTCTTTGACAGCACCTGCCCCATGTCACACATCTCTTTCTGGATCCTGCTATTGGGGGTGGCACAGATGGGATTAAAGAAGCTCAGTCGTGGGATCACCTCAGTAGGATCCTCCAGTTTGAAGGAGCCTTCAGAATCCTGGGCCCATTCAATGGTGCACAAGCTATGCTTGCCTTGCTGGTGGTTCTGACACTTTGTGGGGTCACAGCTACAGTCCACACCACAGTCTGAATTTTGCTTCCTCCACCCACACTGTTTGTTCCCACACCAACCCTTGCAGGAACACCCTTGGATTTTCTTCCTGGACACCTTAACTAATTTTTTTTGGCTTCCATTACTCATCATCCCCCTCATCACCATCACCATCACCATCCTCATGCTCATTCACAGAATGATATGAACAATATTTTAGATCCTCAATGACCATTCTTTGCTCCAGGAAGTTTAACACGAGGTTTAGGCTTAGGTGGGACATATTCAAAAGAAGAGTCTGGAGATAGAAGAGTATCCTTAGGAAGATATTTCTGTCTACTGGCTACCTGGAGAAGGGTCAGGGGTCAGTTTTTGCTTGATGATTTCATTCTCTTGGAAAAACTGCTGATTTTGCTCACACACTACTTGCATCTTCTCAAGGTCTTCATCCTGACACTTCACTGTGCTCAGTAGCTGCTGTTCCTTCTCACTGACTGATTCCTCTAACTGCTTCTCTGCAATTTGGCTCTGCTGCAGCTGGCCGAGAAGGTACAGCCCCTTCTCTTGGTGCTGTTACTCCATTCTGACCAGCTCAGCTTATAACTCTGTCTCTAACTCAGCAAAGTGATTTTATTCCTCAAACAGCATCTTCTGCACGTCAGCACAGCTGACCTTGCTTCGTTTCAGGTTGCTTTCAAGTTTGCTGACCTGTATTTTGGAGGACACCAGCTCTCAAATCAAATATTTCAGGGCACAGTTGGCTTCCAGAATGGTGTCAATATTCTCCCAGCATTGTTTTGACCTGTCTTCACTTTCTGTATCCAGCAGCTTCTTCTGTAGGTCAGCTATCTGAGAGCACTCCTGAGTTCCATTTCAGTCTCTAGGCTTTCAATCTGCTTTGTAATGGAATTTTCTGACTCCAAAACTTGACCATGCACTTCAGTAAGGGAGAATGTATGTCTCTGGAGTTTAGGAGGTGGATTCTCCCCAGATTCCTTTTTTTTCTTTGAGTTGAGCCACATCCTGAACCAGGATCTTTCTATCTTCAAGGAGCCCATCAGATGGCGTTTGGCTTCCTGAGTAGTGACCATAACCTCAATTTTGTTTCCAAGCCAATTCTTCACTCGAGTTGCAGTGCCTTCCACTCCATGGCTCTGAGTCTCTTTCTGCTTATCTACGACTTCCCGTTGTTTCTGGAGAGCATCCCTGAGACACTTGCTGGCAGCTGCTGCCTCCTCTGTTTTGCATCTTAGCTCATTGGATTGTTTCTGGAAGTTTCTTTCAAATTTGAGAAGTTCATATTGCCTCTTACTGTCTCATTCTTTTAACTGTATTGTTTATTTGTCTTTTTTCTGCTTCCACTGTCTAAACTTCTCAGCGTCCTCTTTCATTTGACACATTAACTGTACCCACCAGTTTTTCATCATCCGTATCTCCTGGTTCAGACTGGAGACAGTATGCTCTGTGGATTCTTTTAGTTTCAGAAGTTTGGACTGCTCAGTCGGTGTCTTCCTCAGATCAGCTATTTGATCCTCCAGCTCCTGGAGATATTTTCAGTGGCCACACTCAACTTGGCTTGGTTGACATCCTTCTTTGCTGTCTGAAGTTCAAGAACAAATTCTTCCTTTTCCTTTTCCAGATAGATGACTTCCAGTTCTAGTTTTTTTTATGTTTTGCTGGTATTGGAACTGAATGGGCTGTAGCTGGCAAATGTTCTGAGTCATATTCCTAGCTAGGGCCTCTTTCAGTGCAGTGGCTTTATTCAACTCAACCAGCTCCTTAGACATCTGAGCTTGACAGAAAGCATGCTGAGTGGTAAAAGCATCAGAATACCTGCTCCTCTCTGAACTGGTTTCCACTAGAGCTTCTTCTTCCACCACATTACTAATGGATGCAGCCATGCAAGCAGGACTTTCATCCGATAACTTGGTAATGAATTGCTGCAGGTTACAAATTATTTCTACATTTTCTTTCAATTCCTGGTCTTCCAAAACCTCCACTAGCTTTTGAAGATCCAGTTTTCAGGCTGTATGCTGCCTTAACTCGTCTAGCTTGGTGTTACTTTTTTTTTTTTTTTTTTTTTTAATTTTTTTTTTTTTTTTGAGACATTGTCTCACTCTGTCACCCAGACTGGAATGCAGTGGTGTGATCTTGGTTCACTGCAAGCTCCAACTCTTGGGTTCACACCATTCTTCTGCCTCAGCCCCCCGAGTAGCTGGGACTACAGGTGCCCACCACCACGCCCAGCTAAATTTTTGTATTTGTAGTAGAGATGGGTTTTCACCATGTTAGGCAGGATGGTCTCGATCTCCTGACCTCATGATCTGCCCACCTCGGCCTCCCAAAGTGCTGGGATTACAGGCATGAGCCACCGTGCCTGGTTGGTGTTCATTTTTTCATTCACTTGCTCTGTCAAAATGATCCTCTCCATCATCTGGGCTGTCTGACCAGCTGCCTCACTCAGACTATGACTTAATCTTTTATTCTCCATCAGGGATTGTAGATTCTCTGATGGTTACACATTTATAGATCCAGGCAGGGTATGTCCATGGGCTTGTAGCAACAAAACTTGTAGCTGTTGTAGCTGTTTTACCCGTTGCTTTAGATGATTAAGTTCAGTTGTCTGGGGATCAATATTAGCAACAGGTTGGTTCCTGTTTTTTCTTATTCTGTCATCATAGTGAAGGGTATTTAGTTTCTTCTGAATTGGAGCCAGCAGGACTCACACAGGCTATTATGGTTATTACCACTTAGAGAATCTTGAAGCAGTGGAGCCAACTTGGAATCTCTGTAGGAATCAAAGTCACCCTTTTTGTCATCTCCAAGAACACTGATTACATTTCCCAAGCATAGAAGGCCTCAATTAATATTAATACCCTCTTTTAGACGAACCCCTTCAGCCTTGGTTTTCTTCTGTCTTTCTGATTCAGAGAGGTCTACAAGATGCAGCTTGGAGTGAAAGCTGCTATTCCTGTCACTTTTCTTTCTCTGCTCTATGGAGATTGTAAAGATGGCATGAGATTGAGATGACTGGGCGTTCATAGCTGTGGAGGCCACAGAGTTGTTGCTCTGCTCCAAACAGGAAACAGTACCCAAGGCAACTAAAACAGTCTTCTCAGTGAGTCCTACAATCTTTATGCCTTCCTTAGGATCGTCCCATGTATTTATTTGAGCTTTCTTACAAGATGGGCATAGAAGATCCAAAATTTATTCATTGTAAATCTCTAAGTAAGACATGTTCAGAATAAATTCCAAATCACTCTTTTTATCAATTTCTTTGAAGAGCAGTTTTATTATCCTAGGAATAACCCCAACTGTTGGTTCATTCTCTTGCTCTGCAGTGTATGCACCTCCCATTGAATAGGTTTTTTTTTTTTTTTTTTCCAGAGCAAGTCTGCCCATAGGCCAGGACCATTGCATTATATCATTTAAATATGCTTTTATGAATGGTGCTACTGCTGTATTGAAGACTTCTTCCTGTTCATTACAGGGGTCAAACACAAAATCATAGTTGAAGGATTTATCAGTACCAACCACCACCTGAGGCTCCCTGGGCATGAAGGAAAGGCATATCTGGCAGCCCTCACTAATTTCTTTGGGGACCAGAGGGCAACAACGCAGTGCCACTCTTACAGGAATTCCCTTCACCTCTTCCTTCATGATCCTATCTCACCACTACCTCAAACTAAACGTCCTTTCCTGGTTCTCCCCAGTTCTCCCCTTACTACAGTTTCCTTATCCAGTCCACTGTTGATGGGGATCTAGGTTGATTTCATGTATTTGCTATTGTGAATAGTGCTGTGATAAACACATGAGTGCATGGGTTTCTTTGGTAGAAAAATATAAATAATAAAGGTGGCCAAGAGCAGTAGCTCATGCCTGTAATCCCAGTACATTGGGAGGCTGAGGTGGGAGGATCCCTTGAACTCAGTTGTTCAAGACCAGTCTGGCCCACATGGTGAAACTCTGTCTTTACTAAAAACACAAGAAAAGTTAGCCAGGTTTGGTAGCACACACCTGTAATCCCAGCTATTCTGGTTGCTGAGGCAAAATAATCCTTTGGACCTGGGAACAGGGCATTGCAGTGAGCTGAGATTGCACCACTACACTCCAACCTGGGTGATGTAATGAGGCTCTGTCAAAAGAGAAGAAAGAAAGAAAGAAAGAAAGAAAGAAAGAAAGAAAGAAAGAAAGAAAGAAAGAAAGAAAGGAGGAAAGAAAGAGGAAAAGAGAGAACAATTTATTTTTGAAAGGAATATCTTAAACAGCTCTATGCACACAAAGTTGATAATCTTCATGAAATGGACAAGTTCTTGAAAGACACAGTCTGCCATGTCTCACACCAAAAAAAAAAAAAAAAAAAAAAAAAAAAAAAAAAAAAAAAAACTACATATTCTGAATAGGCTTATATATATTAAAGGAATTGAGTAAGTAATTAATGATACTAATATTTAACAATAATAGATACAGTATAACTTTTAGGGATGAGAAATGTGATTTAACCAGAAATTTTAAAAAATGAAAAAAGTTTAATAAAAAGATTATGTAGAAATATAAAAGTAAGGTGATATATTTTATACATATACCACATTTTGCTTTTTCCAATAATCAACCAGTGGAAATTTGTGGTGCTTCCACTTGTGGGATACTATGTGTAATGCTGCCATGAACATTTTTATTCAAGTTTTGTTGTGGATATATGTTTTTATTTCCCTTAGGTAGATACTAGGAGTGGAATTGTTGGGTCATATAGTAGCTTTATGTTTAACTTTTCCAGGAACTGCTAGCCTGTTTCTGAAAAGGCTGCACTTTCCAGTTCATTTTTCAACTCCAGCATAACTCTGATAGTCAAAACTGAAAAAATACATTGAAGTTTCTTAAGGCTTGATTCTGGGTCTTCCCCCATCTCTGCATTGGAGCAGTCTTATAAATTCTGAATTTGAATAACTTGAGGTCAATCTTGCACTTTCTGCTAAAAAAAAAAGAATAAAAACTAAATAAAATAAAATACAATAAATAAATAAATAAAAATAAAAAACAGACTCACTACTTTCTTATTTGGTTCAGTGGTTATTTATTCAACAAGAGAAACATGACTTGACCAATAAAATTGAATAAATGATTGGAATGAAAAATATACAGAAGAAAAATCAGACAAATAAATAATCCAATAATTGATGAGATACAAATTACAATAGAAAGTTTTTCACCTGTCAATTGATAAACAGCAAGATAAGATGCCAGCAAAGATATAGTAATAATAGCTATTATGGGTTTTGTTTTTTTTTTTTTTTCGAGACAGAGTCTTGCTCTGTTGTCCAGGCTGGAGTGCAGTGGCATGATCTTGGCTCACTGCAACCTCTGCCTCCCGGGTTCACGCCATTCTCCCACCTCAGCCTCCCGAGTAACTGGGACTACAGACGCCTGCCACCGCCACCGGATAATTTTTTGTATTTTTCGTAGAGACGGGATTTCACCATGTTATCCAGGATGATCTCGGTCTCCTGACCTCCTGATCTGCCCACCTCGGCCTCCCAAGATGCTGGGATTAAAGGCATGAGCCACCGTGCCAGGCCTTTGTTTTGAGTGCTTAATATAGGCCATGTGCTTTACATGCATTATTTCATTTAACTTTTCTATTATCATATTAGGCAGATGCTTTTATTAATTCCATTCTGTAGTACAGAAAAATTTGCCAAAGTAATGCAGCTAGTAACTCATGGTACTGGCATTTGGGTCCAGATAATCTGACACACTCCCCTGGGTATCTGTAATTTCCTTCCTCTAAAAATGAGTGTTTCATGTTCCATTCATGTATATCTTTCCTTCCTGTCTGCACACATAGATGAGAGGTGGTCTAACAGAATAATACAGGAAAGCAACAATATGATAGGAAATAAATAAGATCAATAGAAGAGGTGGATTGTCTTCTACATACTTTTATTCAGAGAACATAGAATAACTAAATCTTATCTAAAAGAAGACTATGAAGAGCCTTCTTCCCCTACAGAATTCTAGGTCTTGACATTGCAAGGGAGTGTCAAAATACAGCCAGGACGCTGTGGTGGAGAAAACAATGGAGTGGAAAATAGAGACAAATTAAACTATTGGAGACATATGGGAATCTGTGTCACCATTAGAGGCTTTTTAAAATAGTCTTTAAAAAAATGCAACCCACTGGAGAAAATGAAAATCTATTTTGTACTACCCAGAGGATTTATTCTAAATTTGTTAGTATAGAAAAATTCAAATATATACAAACATAGAAAGATATGATTAGCAATTTGTATGTATAGCCACCACCCAATTTTTATCAATACATGGCCAGTGTTGATTCATCTATTGCCTTTCCTTATTATTTATCCTATCTGCAAATGCTTAAATATATACCTTGAAATAACAAGTATTATTTTCAAAAATATAGGATTATTATACACCTAAAATTGTATTTTTAATTTATTTTTTATTTTTGTAGGGGCAAGGTAAGTGAATACTTATGTGGTACATGAGATATTTTGACACAGACATACAATGTGTAACAATCAAATCAGGATAAATGAGGTATTAATCACCTCAACTATTTATTCCTTATGTTACAAACAATCCAATTATACTCTTTTAGTTATTTTTTTAATGTACAAATACATTATTTTTTACTATAGTCACCCTGTTGTCCTGGCAAATGCTAGGTCTTATTTATTCTTTCTAAGTTTTTGTACCAAATAATGATCCCCACATCACCCCTCATCTCCCGCTACACTTCCCAGCATCTGGTAATTACCTTTCTACTCTATCTTCATGAGTTCGACTGTTTTGATTTTTAGTTCTTAAAAATAAGTGAGGGTATTACTGAGGGATCATGACAGATGGAAGGCAGGACTAGATTGCAGCTCCAGACAGAGCAGCATATGGAGGCTTGCATTGTGAATTTTAACTCCAGATCAATTCCAAAAACAAACCAGCAATCCTGGGAGGATCCTCTGAAGTAAGCAGACTGCTCCTGCAAGACCCAGGAGAAACCCCAAATACTGTGAGTTCCACAACTGCGGAAGTGGGAAAGGGAGACCATCCTCTCCCGAACACACACCCCCATTGGAAAAGCTGAAGATCTATTTGCTGGAGAAGTGTCTGACTTTACGTGGAGCTGAGTCAAGTTAGAGAGCCAAGTCAAGTGAAATACAGGGGTAGAGGAAGCAGCAGAAAGGTCTTGGGAGCTCGCTGGGTCTTCAAGCAGTCCATTCCTGCCTATCACCACAGGGATCCATCAGGAGGGTGGCCAGAGAAACAGGGGTAAAACTCCACAGGGAAAAAAATTCTCTAGCTGAACTGTGTAACAATTTGAACAGGGCAAGAAGTCTCCTGGCCAGAACTCGAAGGAGGGTATGAATCCAGCATGCGGACTTCACAGACAGGGGGAAGAACTAAATCCCTTTTCCTTCGCAGCTGAGAGGCAGAAAAACCTCAGGCAAGTTTTTAAGCCCATCTCACCCTCTGCCTGGAGACAGACTCAGGGCTGTTGGGAGAAGCACAGTGGGAGTGAAACCAGTCCTTTGGTTTGCCTGGGAGCTGGGTGTGGCCTGTTACTGCCAACTTTCCCCCACTTCCCTGACAACCTGCATGACTCAGAAGAGGCAGTCATAATCCTCTTAGGTACACAACTCCAGTGAACTGGGAATCTCATCCCCATCCCCCACAGCAGTGATAGCAAGACCCACCCAAGGAGAATCTGAGCTCAGACATGCCTAGCCTGCCCCCACCTGATGGTCCTTCCCTATCCACCCTGGTAGAGAAAGACAAAAGGCATTTAATCTTGGGAGTTCTAAGGCCCCACCCACCACCAGTTCCTCTCCACATTACTACAACTGATGCTTTCTGGAAAACCCCACCTACTGACAGGAGGCCAACCAGCACAAAAGTAGAGCATTAAACTACCAAAGCTAAAGACTGTCATGGATCCATTGCACTCTCCATCACCTCCATCAGAACAGGAGCTGGTATGCATAGCTGAGAGACCCATAGATGCTTCACATCACAGGACACTGTGCAGACAACTCCCAGCACCAGCCCAGAGCTGGGAGACTTGCTGGGTGGCTATACCCAGAAGAGAGACAACAATCACTGAAGTTTGGCTCACAGGAAGCCACATCCACTGGAAAAGGGGGAGACTAATACATCAAGGGAACACTGTGGGACAAAAATTCTGAACAACATCCTTTAGTTCTAGAACTTCCCTCTGACACAGCCCACCAAAATGAGAAGAAAGCAGAAAAACAACCCTGGTAATATGACAAAAAGCTCTTCAACACCCCCCAAAAATCACACTAGTTCACCAGCAATGGATCCAAACCAAGAAGAAATCCATGATTTACCTGAAAAAGAATTTAGGAGGTTAGTTATTAAGCTAATCAGGGAAGGATAAGAGAAAGGCAAATCCCAATGCAAAGAAATTCAAAAAAAAAAAAAAAATACAAGAAATGAAGGGGGAAATATGCAAGGAAACAGATAGTTTAAAGAGAAAAACAATCAAAAATTCAGGAAACTGCAGACATACTTTTAGAAATGGAAAATGCTCTGGAAAGTCTCAGCAATAGAATTTAACAAATAGAAGAAATAACATCAGAGCTTGAAGACAAGGTCTTTGAATTAACCCAATCCAACAAAGACAAAGAAAAAAGAATAAGAAAATATGAACCAAGCCTCCAAGAAGTCTGGGATTATGTTAAATGACCAAACCTAAGAATAATCAGTGTACCTGAGGAGGAATACAATTCTAAAAGCTTGGAAAATATATTTGGGGGAATAATCAAGGAAAACTCACCTGGCCTTGCTAGCGACCTAGACATGCAAATACAAGAAGCACAAGGAACACCTGGGAAATTCATTGCTAAAAGATCTTCAACCACACACATTGTCACCAGGTTATCCAAAGTTAAGACATCTTAACAGCTGTGAGACAGAAGCACCAGGTAACCTATAAAGGATAACCTATTAGATTAACAGCAGATATCCAGCAGAAACTACAAGCTAGAAGGAATTGGGCCCTATCTTCAACCTCCTCAAGCAAAACAATTATCAACCAAGAATTTTGTATTCAGTGAATCTAAGCATCATACGTGAAGGAAAGATACAGTCGTTTTCAGACAAGCAAATACTCTGAGAATTCACTATTACCAAGCCACCACTACAAGAACTGTGAAAAGGAGCTCTAGATCTTGAAACAAATCCTGGAAACCCACCAAACCAGAATCTGTTTAAAGCATAAATCACACAGGACCTATAAAACAAAAATACAAGTTAAAAAGCAAAAACAACTGCTCCCCCAAAACAAACAGACAAAGTACACAGGCAACAAAGAGCATGATGAATGCAACAGTACCTCACATTTCAATACTAACATTGAATGTAAATGGCCTAAATGCTCCACTTAAAAGACACAGAACCAAAGAATGGATAAGAACTCATGAACCAACTATCTACTGCCTTCAGGAGACTCATCTAACACATAAGAACTCACAGAAACTTAAAGTAAAGAGGTGGAAAAAGGCATTTCATGCAAATGCACACCAAAAGTGACCATGGGCGCTATTCTTATATCAGACAAAATAAACTTCAAAGCAACAGCATTTAAAAGAGACAAAGATGGACATTATATATTGGTAAAAGGCCCTGTCCAACAGGAAAATATCAGAATCCTAAACATATATCCATCTAACACTGGATATCCCAAATGTATAAAACAATTACTAATAGACCTAAAGAATGAGATAGACAGTGACACAATAATGGTGGGGAACTTCAGTGCTCCACTGACAGCACTAGACAGGTCATCAAGAAAGAAAGTCAACAAACAATGGATTTAAACTATACCTTGGAACAAATGGACTTAACAGGTACACACACACACACACACACACACACACACATATATATATATATATATATATATATATCATATAAAACATATATATAAAACATAAAAGATATATATACAAAATATTTCATCCAAAAACTGCAGACTACACATTTGGTTCAGCAGCACATGGGACTTTCTCAAAGATAGACCATGTGATGGGGCATAAAATGAGCCTTAATACATTTAAGAAAATTGAGATTATGTCAAGCACTCTCTCAGACCACAGTGGAATAAAATTGGAAATCAATTCCTAAAGGAACTTCCAAAACCATGCAAATACATGGAAATTAAACCACCTGCTTCTGAATGAGCATTGGGTCAAAAATGAAATCGAGGTGGAAATTTAAAAATTCTTCAAGCTGAATGACACTAGTGACACAACCTATCAAAACCTCTGGGATACAGCTAAGGCAGTGCTAAGAGGAAAGTTTATAGCCCTAAAGGCCTATATCAAAAAGTCTGAAAGAGCACAAACAGACAATCTAAGATCACACCCAAAGGAACTAGAGGAACAAGAACAAAAAAACCAAACCCAAACCCAGCAGAAGAAAGGAAATAACCAAGACCAGAGCAGAAATAAATGAAATAGAAACAAACAAACAAATAAGCAAACAAAACAAAAGATAACTAAAACAAAAAGCTGCTTCTTTGAAAAGATAAATAAAATTGATAGACCATTAGCAAGATTAACCAAGAAGAGAGAAAATCAAAATAATCTCATTAAGAAATGAAACAGAAGATATTACAACTGACACCACTGAAATACAAAAGATCATTCAAGGCTAGTATGAGCACCTTTACACACACAAACTGGAAAACCTAGAAGAGATGGATGAATTCCTGGAAAAATATAACCCTCCTACCTTAAATCAGGAAAAATTAGATACCCTGAATAGACCAATAACAAGCAGTGAGATTGAAATTGTAATTTAAAAATTACCAACAAAAATGTCCAGGAGCAGACAGATTCACAGTAGAATTCTACCAGACAGTCAAAGAAGAATTGGCACCATTTTTTTTGACACTATTCCACAAGATAAAGAAGGAAACTTCCCTAATTAATTCCATAAAGCTAGCATCACCCTAATACCAAAACCAGAAAACAACACAACCAAAAAATAAAACTACAGACCAATATCCTTGATGAACATAGATGCTAAAATCGTTAACAAAATACTAACTAACTGATTCCAGCAACATATCAAAAATAAAGTCCATCATGATCCACACTTCTACACTGTTAGTGGGAATGTAAACAAGTACAGCCACTATAGAAATCAGTATGGAGATTCATTAAAGAACTCAAAGTACAACTACCATTTGATGCAACAATCCCACTACTAGGTATCTACCCAGAGGGAAAGAAGTCATTATTCAAAAAACATACTTGCAGATGAATGTTTATAGGAGCGCAATTTACAATTGCAAAATTGTGGAACCAGCCCAAGTGCCAATTCATCAATGAGTGGATAAAGAAACTGTGATTTATATACATATATATATATATAAAATGGAATACTATGCAGCCATAAAAAGGCATGAATTAACAGCATTTGCAATGACTGAGACTGGAGACTATTATTCTAAGTGAGGTACCTCAGGAATGGAAGACCAAACGTTGTATGTTCTCACTGATATGTGTGAGACAAGCTATGAGGACACAAAGGTGTAAGAATGATACAATGGACTTTGGGGACTTGGGGAGTAGAGTGGGAGGGGGACAAAGGATAAAAGACGGCAAATATGGTGCAGTGTATACTGCTCGGATGAAGCGTGCACCAAAATCTCACAAATCACCACTAAAGAACTTACTCATATTATCAAAAACCACCTTACCCCAATAACTTATGGAAAAATAAATAAATAAATAAATAAATAAATAAATAAATAAATAAATAAATAAGAAAGTATGAAGCTTGCCTTTCTATACCTGGCTTATTTTGCTTAACATAATAACCACGTATTCCATTCATTTTGTTACAAATGACAGGTTCTAATTATTTTTGTTGCTGAATATACTCCATTGTGTAAATATAGTAAAATTTTTATCTATTCATCTGTTGATGGACATTTAGATGGCTTCCAAATATTGGTTATTATTAATAGTGTTGCCATAAACATGGGAGTGCAGATATCTCTTTCATATTGATTTTCTTTCTTTTCAGTATATACCTAGCAGTGAGGTTGCTGAATCATATAGTAACTCTATTTTAATCTTTTGAGGAACTTCCAAATTGTTCTCTATAATGGTTGTACTAATTCACATTCCTACCAACAGTGTACAAGGGATCCCTTTTCTCCACATTCTTACCTGCATTTGTTATTGCCTGCCTTTTGGATAAGAGTACTTTTACATGGGGTAAGATAATATCTCACTGTAATCTTTGCATTTCCCAGATGATCAATGCTATTGAGCACCTCGTCATATAACTGTTTAATATTTGAATGCATTTTTTGAGAACTGTCTATTCAGATCTTTTATTCATTTAAAAATTGGATTATTATATTTTTCTGTAGAGTTGTTTGAGCTCCTTATATAATGTAATTATTAATCCTTTGTCAAATGAATACTTTGCAAATATTTACTCCCATCCTGTGGGGTGTCTCTTCACTTTGTTAATTGTTTTCATTACTGTGCAGAGGAATTTTAACTTAATGTAATTTCATTTGTCCGTTTTTGTTTTGGTTGTCAGTTCTCACAGGATATTGCTCAATAAATATTTACCCAGTCTAATGTCATGGAGAGCTTCTCAATCTATTTCATATCTGAAGTTTTAGATTTAAGTATTTAATCCATTTTGATATATATATATATATATATGTATATATATATATATATATGTATATATATATATATATATATATATATACATATATATATGGGGAGAGATGGGGTGTAGTTTAAGTATTTGCATATGGACATTCAGTTTCCCCAACACCATTTATTGGAGATACTGCCCTTTTTCCAATATATATTCTTGGCATCTTTGTCAGAAATGTGTTTACTGTAGATGCATGGACTTAACTCTCGATTAAGTACTCTGTTCAATTGATATATGTGTCTGTTTCCCATGCCAGTACCATGCTGTTTTGGTTACTATAGCTCTGTAGTATAATTTATTTTTTTTGTTGTTGTTTTCAAATGCTCTTCTTTTTTATTTATTTATTTATTTATTTATTTATTTATTTATTTATTTTTATTATACTTCAAGTTCTAGGGTACATGTGCATAACGTGCAGGTTTGTTACATATGTATACTTGTGCCATGTTGGTGTGCTGCACCCATCAACTCGTCAGCACCCATCAATTCATCATTTATATCATGTATAACTCCCCAATGAAATCCCTTCCCCCTCCCCCCTCCCCATGATAGGCCCCAGTGTGTGATGTTCCCCTTCCCGAGTCCAAGTGATCTCATTGTTCAGTTCCCACCTATGAGTGAGAACATGCGGTGTGTGGTTTTCTCTTCCTGTGATAGTTTGCTAAGAATGATGGTTTCCAGCTGCATCCATGTCCCTACAAAGGATGCAAACTCATCCTTTTTTATGGCTGCATAGTATTCCATGGTGTATATGTGCCACATTTTCTTAATCCAGTCTGTCACAGATGGACATTTGGGTTGATTCCAAGTCTTTGCTATTGTGAATAGTGCCGCAATAAACATACGTGTGCATGTGTCTTTGTAGTGGAATAATCTATAATCCTTTGGGTATATACCCAGTAGTGGGATGGCTGGGTCATATGGTACATCTAGTTCTAGATCCTTGAGGAATTGCCATACTGTTTTCCATAATGGTTGAACTAGTTTACAATTCCACCAACAGTGTAAAAGTGTTCCTATTTCTCCACATCCTCTCCAACACCTGTTGTTTCCTGACTTCTTAATGATTGCCATTCTAACTGGTGTGAGATGGTATCTCATTGTGGTTTTGATTTGCATTTCTCTGATGGCGAGTGATGATGAGCATTTTTTCATGTGTCTGTTGGCTGTATGAATGTCTTCTTTTGAGAAATGTCTGTTCATATCCTTTGCCCACTTTTTGATGGGGTTGTTTGTTTTTTTTCTTGTATATTTGTTTGAGTTCTTTGTAGATTCTGGATATTAGCCCTTTGTCAGATGAGTAGATTGCAAAAATGTTCTCCCATTCTGTAGGTTGCCTGTTCACTCTGATGGTAGTTTCTTTTGCTGTGCAGAAGCTCTTTAGTTTAATTAGATCCCATTTGTCAATTTTGGCTTTTGCTGCCGTTTCTTTTGGTGTTTTAGACATGAAGTCCTTGCCCATGCCTATGTCCTGAATGGTACTACCTAGATTTTCTTCTAGGGTTTTTAGATTCCTCCAGTTTTGTTCTTTTTACCTGGGATAGCTTTGGCTACAGTGTCATTGTTACTCCATATATATTTTTAGATTATTTCTTCTATTTTTGTTAAGAAGGTCATCAGTATTTTAATAGGAATTTGCATTGAATCTGTTGATTGTTTTGGGTATTATGGACATTTTTAAAGTGTTGAATTCTCCAATCCATGAAAATGAAATATATTTTCATTTTTGTATCTTCTTCACTTTCTAGCATCCATATTTTATAGTTTTTATTGTAGAAATCTTTCACTTATTTGATCAAAATAATGCCTAGGCATTTTGTTTTATTTGTAGCTATTGTAAATGGCATTACTTTCTGGATTTCTTTCATGAACTTTTTTGCTGTTGTCATGTAGAAATGGTAGTAATTTGATATATTAATAATGTGTACTGTGAATTTCCTGAATGTATCAGTTGGAATAGTTTCGTGGTGGATTCTTTAGGTTTTTATCAAATATAAGATCATATCACCTGCAAACAAGGATAATTTGACTTCTTTCTTTCCAATTTGGATGTCCTTTATTTCTTTCTCTTGTCTGATTGCTCTAAATAAATCTTCTAGTACCATGTTGAAAAACAGTAGTGACAGTGAATATCTTTGTCTTGTTGCAGATCTTAGAGGAAAGGCTTTCTGGTTTTCCTCATTCCAAATGATACTATTTATGTGACTGTCATATATGGCTTTCATTTATGTTTAGGTATGTTCCTTTAATAATAAGTGTTTTGAGAGTTTTGATTGTGAAAGAATTTTGAATATTATCAAATACTTTTTTCTATAATACATCAGTTAAAATATTCATATTGTTTCTGTCCTTTATTCTACTATATGATGTATCACACTGATTAATTTGTATATATTGAACCATACTTGCATCCTGAGGATAAATCCCACTTCGTCATGATGAATTACTTTTCTAATGTATTGTTGAATCCAGTCCGCTAGTATTTTGTTGAAGATTGTTTTCTTCAATATTCCTCGGGGATATACATTGGCTTCTAGTTTGTTGTTGTTGTTGTTGTTGTTGTTGTTGTTGTTGTTGTTTTTGCTGTGTCTTTCTCTGCTTTTGATATCAGGGCAATACTGGGCTCCCACAGTGAGTTTGGAAGTGTTCCCTTCTCCTTTGTTTTTCAAAATAATTTGGGTTGAATTGGTATTACAGAATTCATTAAATGCCCCATAAAATTCAGCAATGAAGCCAATGGATCCCAGACTTTTCTTTGTTTTGAGTCTTTTTATTACAGCTTCCGTCTCATTACTTGTTACTGGTCTGTTCACATTTTAAATTTTTTCATGGTTCAGTCTTCGTAGGAGGTATGTGTCTAGGAATTTATCCATTTCCTCTAAATTTTCCAGTTTTTTGGCATATAGTTGCTCATAGTATCCACTAATAATCTTCTGAATTTCTGCAGTATCAGTTTTAATGCCTCTTTTTTCATCTCTCATTTTGTTATTTGGATCTTACTATTTTCATAGTTATTCTGGATAAACTTTCATCAATTTTGCTTATCTGTTAACAAAATCAACTTTTTGTTTCATTGACATTTTATGTTATTTCCTTCATTTAAATTTTTCCCTCTTAGTGCTACTTTCACTGTATCCCATAGATTTTAGTATGTTGTGTTTCCATTATCAATGGTTTCAATAAATTTTTAAATTTCCTTCTTAATTTCTTCATTGACCCACTGGTCATTTACAAGCAAGTTGTTTAACTTTCATGTGTATGTATAGTTTCCAAAATTTCTCTGGTTATTGATTTCTAATTTTATTCCTTTGTGATTACAGATAATACTTGATATTATTTTAATTTTTTTGAATGTTTTAAGACTTGTTTTGTGGCATATCTTATGATCTATCCTTGAGTATGATCCATATACTGAGGAAAAGAATGTGTATTCTGTAGCCATTGGATGGAATAATTTGTAAATATTGTTTAGGTCTATTTGTTCTGTAGTGTATATAAAATATGATGTTTCTTTGTTTATTTTCTGTTTGGAAGATCTGTCCAATGGTGAAAATGAAGTGTTGAATTCTCCAGCTTTTATTGTATTAGATTTTATTTTTCTCTTTAATTCTAATATTTGCTTTATGTATCTTTGTGCTCCTATGTTGAGTGCATATATATTTATAATTGTTATTACCTTCTTGCTTAATTTTCCCCATTATCTTTATATAGTGACCTTCTTTGTTTCTGAAAGTTTTTGTCTTGAGACCTACTTTGTCTGATATATGTATAGCTAGCTTCTCCTCCTCTTTATTGGTTAATATTGCCATGGGATATTTCTTTTCCTTCCATTTATTTTCAGTCTCTGTGTGTCTTTATAAGTGAAGTCTGTTTCTTTTAGGGAACACATCCTTGTAGGGAACACATCCTTGGTTCTTGTTTTCATTCACTCAGCATTCCCATGCCTTTTTATTTGCTAGCTTAGTCCATTTACATTCAATATTATTATTGATATGTAAGGATTTATTCCTGCCATTTTGTTATTTGATTTCTGGTTGATTACTGGTCTTCCCTTATTTCTTACTTTCTCTTCTGCCTTTTTTTTAAATTGAAGATGGTTTTCTCTGATATTATTATTTAATTTTTTCATTTTAATTTTTATGTACTTCTTGTATGCTTTTTGTTTTTTGGTTACCATGAGACTTGCAAATATTATTTTATAACCTATTATATTGAGCTGATGACACTTAACACTGCTTGTACAAACAAAGTAGAAGAAAAATAATAAAAATTCTACACTTTAACTTTGTCCTCGCACATTTTAACGTGTTGTTTCTATTTATATTTTATTGTGTTGTCTATGTCTTGAAAACTTGCTTTAAATATCATTTTAATTGGTTCATCGCTTATTCTTTCTACCTAAAATAAAAGTAGTTTACACAACACAGTTACAGTGTTACAATGTTATTTTTTTGCTTGTGTGTACTATTATTCGTAAGTTTTCTACCTTCAAGTGTTTTCATATTGCTCATTAATGCATTTTTCTTTCTGATAGAAGTACTCCTTTTAGCATTTCTTGCAGGATAGTCCCGGTGTTGATGAAATCCCTCAACTTTTGATTGTCTGAGAATGTCTTTATTTGTCCTGCATATTTGAGGAATACTTTCACCAGATGTACTATTATAGTACAGAGGACTTTCAATATGTCATGCCAGTCTCTCCCAGCCTAAAAGGCCTTGGCCTGAAAAATCTGCTGCTAGTCATATTGTCCATTTTTCCTCTCCTCCTCCTCCTCCTCCTCCTCTTCCTCCTCCTCCTCCTCCTCCTCCTCCTCCTCCTCCTCCTCTCCTCCTCCTTCTTCTTCTTCTTCTTCTTCTTCTTCTTCTTCTTCTTCTTCTTCTTCTTCTTCTTCTTCTTCTTCTTCTTCTTCTTCTTCTTCTTCTTCTTCTTCTTCTTCTTTTCTTCTTCTTCCTCTTCTTCTTCTTCTTCTTCTTCTTCTTCTTCTTCTTCTTCTTCTTCTTCTTCTTCTTCTTCTTCTTCTTCTTCTTTTCTCTTGATGTTTTTAGAAGCCGTTCTTTATGGTTGACCTTGGGGAGTTTGATTGTTAAATGCCTTGAGGTAGTCTTCTTTGGGTCAAATCGGCTTGGTGTTCTATAACATTCTTGTATGTGGATAGTGGTATCTTTTTCTAGGTTTGGGATGTTCTCTGTTATTACACTTTTGAATAACCTTTGTACCCTTGTCTTTTTCTTTACCTCCTCTTCAAGGCTAATAACTCTTTGATTTGCTCTTTTGGGGTTATTTTTTATATTCTGTAGCCATGCTTCATTGTTTTATTTTTTTTTTCTTTTATCTCTTCTGGCTGTTTATTTTCAAGTAGCTGGTCTTCAAGCTCACTAATTATTTCTTCTACTTGATCAATTATGCTATTTAAAGACTCTGATGTATTCTTCAGTATATGAATTTTATTTTTCAACACCAGAAATTCTGTTTGATTTTTTAAATCATTTTCATATTATTGTTAAATTTATCTGATAGAATTCTGAATTTCTTTTATGTGTTATCTTGAATTTATTTGAGTTTCCTTAACACAGCTATTTTGAATTCTCTGTGTGAAAGTTCACATATTTCTGGCTCTACAGGATTGGTTTCTGGTGTTTGTTTAGTTCATTTGCTTAGGTCATTATTATCTTGATAGTTGTGAATGTTTGTCTGTATCTGGGCATTGAAGGATTAGGGTTTTTTTTTTTTTTTTTTTTTTTTTTTAACAGTCTGGGTTTGTTTATACCTGTCCTTCTTGGGAAGGCTTTCCAGGTATTCAATATGACTTAGTTCTTGTGACCTAAGCTGCATCTGCATTAGGGGGTACCTCAATCCCAATAATGCTCTGGTTATTCCAGACTCCTGGAGACAGTACCTTGAATGTCTTAATAAATATGGAGAATTCGTGGGATTACCAGGCTGAAACTCTTGTTCTATTCCCTTATTTTGTCCCAAACAATTGGTTTTTCTCTCTGTTCTGAGCTGCCTGGAGCTTGAGGTGCAGTGACACAAGCAGTCCTGTGGCCACCACCATTGTGACTTTGCTTAGATATACCAGAAGCCAGCAGAGTACTGGATCTTAGCCAAGGCCCACTGTAACTACAACTAGACTGGTGCCCATGTTTGCTCAAGGCCTTGGGGGCTCCACAATCAGCACTTGGTGAAGCCAGCAAGGCTTATATTCTTCCCTTCAGGGCACCAAATTCCCATAGTCCTTGAATGGATCCAGAGGTTTGTCTGGCAGCCAGAGTGGAGTGAAAGGCCTTAAAGTCTACTTGGTGTTCTATTTTGTTGTGGCTTAGCTGGCAATCAAACCACAGGATTCAGACCTTCCCAATGTTCCTCCCTCTTTCCACACGGAGAGGAGCCTCAACCCATGACCATCACCACCACAGTCCAATGGTAAGTATGGCCAGCTTGCCGCCAATGTTTTCTTAAGAAACAGGGGCTCTTCAATCAACTTTTGGTGGTTGCTACCTGGCTTGGGACTCACTTTTCAGGTCACTAGACTCTTCTCTGGACAAGGAAATGTCCAGGAATTCCATCCAAAAACCAAGTCTTGTATTTGGAGAGCCTAAGATCCTCTTTGGTGTTCTACCACACAGTGGTCAAGCTACTACCTAAGTTTTAAGACAAAGTTTCCTTTACTTTTTCTTCCACTTTTCTGAAACAGAAGGAGTCTCTCCCCATAGCTACCACACCTGGGAATATCGAATCTTATCTGAAGCCAGTAAGTCTCAGAGTCTCACCAAAGGCTCATGGCATATTATTTGGTTACCACTACTGGTTTTCAGGGTTCAAGGGCTCTTTAGTCAGCATGTGATGCTTCATGCCAGAACTGGATTTTTTTTCCCTTCAAGACAATGATTTCTCTTCTGGCTCAGAATGCTTCTAGAAATGTTATCTGTGAGCTAGGTCCTGGAGAGGGAACCTCGTGACCCTGACTGGTGCCCTATCCTTCTGTGGCTCAGCTGGTGTCTAAGATGCAAGACAAAGTCATTTTTACTCTTCGCTCTTCTCTCCTCAAGTAGAATTAAGGAGTATTTTTTGAAGCTGTGAGCTGTGTAGCCTGGAGTTGGTGGAGAGTTGGCACAAGCACTTTCTCAGTTTCCCTGGCTGGTGACTCAGTAGGTCACATGCCCCACAAGTCCAGTAACCCTGAGACCAGTTCAGTACTTGGACTCACCTGGGAGTTGCAGTCATGGGCTAGATTGCCTTTGAAGTTTATTTGGGGCTCCAGAAGACTTTAGCCTGTGGTGGCAAACCTGGTGGAACTCAAGTTCTGACTGCTGGGATTGGTGATTCCCCTCTGGCTAGGACTGTTTTAAATACTCCCTCCATGGGTGCACATCAGCTAAGTTCAACCAAATTTTGCTTTCTGATGTAACACAGCAGCACTGAGTTCAATGCAATTTATTACAATTACTGCACTCTCCGAATGCCAATCAAACAAACAGAATATCTGTCTGCATCATGTGGTTGCTTCCATGGTATGCGGGAGTGGTGGCATCAGTTATTTAATACTGTCTTTTCTACCCTCTTTTGTGTCTCTTTCAGTGATATAAACTTAAAACCAGGTACTGTGCATGCTCATCTGATTTTTGGTTTTACAAAGGTTTTTGTTTGTTTGTTTGTTTGTTTTGTAGGTAGGTGTTAAATTGGTGTCCTTGTGGAGAAAGGGGACAATCAGTGCCGCTTTCTATTTAGCCATTGTATTAGTCCATTTTCACACTGCTGATAAAAACATACCTGAGACTGGGTAACTCACAAAAAAAAATATAGAGGTTTATTGGACTTACAATTCCACATGGCTGAGGAGGCCTCACAATTATGGCAGGAGGCAAGGAGGAGCAAATTACATCTTACGTGGATGGCAACAGTCAAAATGAGAGCTTGAGCAAGGAAACTACCATTTTTAAAACCATCGGATCTCATCAGACTCATTCACTATCAAAAGAACAGTGCAGTAAAGACCCGCCCGCATAATTCAATCACCTTTCACTGAGTTCTTTCCAAAACACAGGACAATCATGGGAGTCACAATTCAAGATGAGATTTAGGTGGGGACAGAGCCGAACCATAGCAGCCATCTTGCTTCATCCCTACTCTAACCCTAGAAGTTTTTAATATCACCAAATATTGTGTTCACAATTCCTTGATTGCCTTAATTTTTAAAATATTTTGGTAAAATATGCACAAGATACAATTTTCCATTTTACTTATTTTAAGTGCATAATTTAGTAGCATTAAATACGTTCAAAATATTCTACAAACCATATCCCAACTCATTTTTAGAACTTTTTCTCCATCCTAATCAAACATTGTGTAACCATTAAACAATGACTTTCCATTCCTCCCTTGCCATATCTCATATTAACTGCTAATCTACTTTCTAACTATATAAATTTGCTTATTATTGGTATATTATGTATGTGAAATTATATAATATTTGTCATTTTGTCTCTGGCTTATTTGACTCAGCATAATTTTTCCAAGGTTCATCTATGTTGAAGCATCTTTTAGGATTTCACTATTTTCAAGGCTGAATAATATTCCATTGTATGTGTGTATTTATTGTATGTATATACCATTGTGTGTATATACCATGAATATTTTATCTATTAATCTGTTGACAGAAATATGGATTGTTTCCTCCTTTTGGTTATTGTAAAACAAACTGCTACAAACACTACCCTGCATATATCTCTTTTAGTTCCTGCTTTCAGTTATTTTGAGTGTTATATAACTAGGTGTGTAATTTATACACTATATGGTAATTATGTGTTTAACATTTTCAGACATCAACAATTTTACACATTTTCTGTGATATTTTACATTCTACCAGATATCTTAAGATTTTCAATTTCTCCAAGTTATTGACAACACTAGTTAATTTTCCCCCTCCTAGGTGTTGTGAAGTGGTATTTTATTGTTTTTATTTGCATTCCTGCTGTGGCTACTGATAGTAAAATATTTAAACGTTCTTATGGACCATTTGATTACCTTCTTTAAAAATGACTACTCAAGATTTTATCAATTTTTGAGTTGTGTTGCTTTATTTATTTCTTTTTGTTTCATTGCAGGAGTTCTTTAAATATTCTGGATATTGATATCTTGTAAAATATATCATTTGCAAATATTTTCTCATATTCTATAGGTTGCCTTTTCACAACTAAAGAATAATGTCTTTTGATGGAATTAAGTTTTTGATTTTGATGATAGCCAGTTTATCTACTTTTTCTTGCTACCTTGAAATCTGTCAAAAATATTTTCTCTGTTTTCTTTTAACAGAGAACCTCAGTTTGCTAATATTTTGTTGAAGTAGTTTATATCAGTATTCATAACAGATATTAATCTGTAGTAATTTTTTCCTTGTGATGTTGTCTGGTTTGTTTTCAGGGTAATAATGGCTTCATAGAATGTGGCTCTAAGTGTTCCCTCCTCTTAAATTTTTTTTGAGAAATATTAGTGTTAATTATTTAAATGTTTGATTAAATTCTCCAGTGAAATAAATCGTATGTTGCTGAGTTTTTTTTTTTTTTTTTTTTTTTTTTTTTGAGACAGAGTCTCGCTCTGTCGCCCAGCCTGGAGTGCAGTGGCCGGATCTCAGCTCACTGCAAGCTCCGCCTCCTGAGTTTACGCCATTCTCCTGCCTCAGCCTCCTGAGTAGCTGGGACTACAGGCGCTCGCCACCTCGCCCGGCTAGTTTTTTTTTTTTTTTTTATTATTTTTATTTTTTTTATTTTTTAGTAGAGAGGAGGTTTCACCGGATTAGCCAGGATGGTCTTGATCTCCTGACCTCGTGATCCGCCCGTCTCAGCCTCCCAAAGTGCTGGGATTACAGGCTTGAGCCACCGCGCCCGGCTGTTGTTGTTTTTGAGAGGTTTTTGATCAATTGTCTTACTTATCTCAGGTGTATTCAGATATTTTCTTATTTTTTCATGAGTCGGTATTAATAGCGTGGATTTTCTAGAATTTATTTATTTACATTAAGTTGTGGATTTTTTTGGAATACAATTATTCGTAGTATTCTCCTTCTGTCATTTTTTTTTATTCCTCTACTGTCAGGAACAATGCCCCTGTAGTAGTCTGTTTCTGTAATCACTATCATGAAAACAGCATTGGAAAAAGCTCCCCCATGATTCAACTACTTCCCACCAAGTCCCTTCTATAACAATTAGGGATTATTACAATTCAAGGTGAGATTTGGATGGGACACAGAGCCAAACCATATCAGTTCTCAATTTCACTTCTTTTATTTTTTGTTTCCAGCTTTAATTTTAGGTTCACAGGGTACATGCACAGTTTTGTTATAGGGGTAATTTGCATGTTATGGAACTTTAACATACAGAATATTTTTTCACCAAGTTAGTGAGCATAGTAACCGATAGGTAGTTTTACAATCCTCCCCCTCCTCCCACCCTTCACCTTCAAGTAGACTCTGGTGTACATTGTTTCATCCCTTGAGCTTATGTGTACTAAATGTTTAGCTCCCACTTATAAGTGAAAACACGTGAAATTTGTTTTTCTTCTCCTGTGTCAAATCGCTTAAGACAACCACCTACAGCTGCATCTGTGTTGCTTCAAAAGACATGATTTTGTTCTATTTTATGGTTGTGTAGTATTCCTACACACCATAATTTCTTTATTCAGCCCACTGTTGGACATCTGCGTTGATTCCACATCTTTGCTATTGTGAATAGTGCTGTGATGAACATTTGTGTGCATGTGTCCTTATGGTAGAATGATTCATATTTCTTTGGGCATATACGCAGTAATGACATCACTAGGTCAAATGTTAGTTCTAAGTTCTTTGAAAAATCTCTAAACTGCTTTCCATCAATAGTGTATAAGTGTTCCATTTTCTCCACAACCTCCCCTGTATCTGTATCTGACTTTGTAGTAATACCCGTTCTGACTGATTATACATGATATAAATGATGAATTGATGGGTGCTGACGAGTTGATGGGTGCAGCACACCAACATGGCATAAGTATACATATGTAACAAACCTGCACGTTATGCACATGTATCCTAGAACTTAAAGTATAATAAAAAATAAAAATAAAAAAAATAATAAAAAAAAAGATGGCATCTCATTATAGTTTTATTTACATTTCTCTGATGATTAGAAATAAAGAGCATTGGTTATATGTTTTTTTGGCCCCATGTACGTCTTCTTTCGAGATGTGTCTGTTTGTGTACTTTGCCTATTTTTTAGTGGGGTTATTTGTTTTGAGCTTGTTGATTTACGTTCTCTATAGGTTCTGGATATTAGGCTTTTGTCAGATTCATAGTTTGTGAATATCTTCTCCCATTCTGTAGGTTGTCTGTTTATTCTGCTGATAGTTTCTTTTGCTGTGCAGATGCTCTCCAGTTTAATTAGGTCCCACATGTCAATTTTTGCTTTTTTTTTTTTTTTTCAATTACTTTTGGTATCTTCATCATCAAATCTTTGCCAGGTCCCACATTCAGAATGATATTTCCTAACTTTCTTCTTGAGTTTCTACAGTTTTAGGTGTTACATTTAAGTCTTTAATCCATTTTGAGTTAATTTTTGTATATGGGGAAAAGTAAGGCTTAAGGCTCAATATTAAGCATATGGCTTAACATTATGCTATTGGATTTATCCAAGCACAATTTATTGAATAGGGAGTCTTTTCCCTATTGCTTGTTTTGGTTGGTTTTGTTGAAGATCAAATGATGTTAGGTTTATGGTTTTATTTCTCAGTTGTCTATTCAGTTCCATTGGTCTATGTGTCTGTTTTTTTATTTTTACTTTTATTATTTTTTTTTGCTAGTACCAAGTTCTTTTGGTTACTGTGACTTTATAATATCATTTAAAATCAGATAGTTCAATGCCTCCAGTTTTGTACTTTAGTTATAATTATTTTGTGTATTGAGGCTCTTTTTTGATTTCATATAAATTTAAGAATACCCTTTTCTAATTTGTGAAGAATGACATTGGAATATTAATAAGAATATAATTGAATCACTAAATTGCTTTGGGCAGTATGGCCATTTGTAAAATACTGATTTTTGCAATTTATGAGCAACAAATGTTTTTTTTTTTTTTTTCATTTATTTGCATTATCTGGTTTATTTTAGCAGTGTTTTGTCATTCTACTTGTAGAGGTCTTTTACCTCCTTAATTAGCTGTATTCCTAGGTATTACGTTTTCCTTGTGGCTATTGTAAGTGGGATTGAGTTCCTGATTTCAGTCTTAGTCCGAACTTTTTATTTTTTTTATTTTTTTTATTTTTATTTTATTTTATTTATTTTTTTTTTTTTGCATGTAGAAGGGCTACTGATTTTTATACATTGATCCTGTATCCTGAAACTTCATTAAAGTAGTTGATCAGTTCTAGGGGCCCCCGGTAGAGTTTTTAGAATTTTCTTTGTATAGAATTATATCATCCATAAAGAGAGATAGCTTGACTTCTTCTATTTATATTTGAATGTCTTTTGCTTATTTGTTTTGCCTGATTTTACTGACTAGGACATCCAATATTAGGTTAAATACGAGTGGTGTGATTAGGCCTTCTTGTCTTGTTCCATTTCTCTAGGGAAATGGTTTGAGCTTTTGCCCATTCAATATGATGTTGCCTGTGGATTTGTCTTTGATGGTTCTTATTATTTCAAGGTATGTTCCTTCAATGCTTAGTCCATTGGGGGTTTTTATCATGAAGGGGTGTTAAATTTTATCAAAAAAAATTTTCCACATTTATTGAGATGATCACCTGTGTTTTTTTGTTTTTTTTTATTTAATTCTGCTTATGTCATAAATCCTGGGTTGAACCAGCCTTGCATCCCAGGAATAAAGTCTACTTGATCATAGTATATTCACTGATGTGCAACTGAATTTGGTTTGCTAATATTTTGTTGAAGACTTTTGTGTTTATGTTCATGAGTGGTATTGACCTGAAGTTTTTGTTGTTGTGTCTCTTCCACATGTTGGTATTAGCCTTATACTTCCTTGCTAGAATGAGTTAGGAAGGCAATCCTCCTCCTCACTTTTTTGGAATGGTTTTAGTATGATTATTATCATTAGTTTTTTGTTTGTTTGTTCGTTTGTTTTTCTGAGACAGAGTTTCTCTCTGTCTCCCAGACTGGAGTGCAGTGGTGTAATCTTGGCTCACTGCAACTTTTGCCTCCTGGGTTCAAGTGATTCTCCTGCCTCAGCCTCCTGAGTAGTTAGGACTACAGGCATGTGCTACCATGCCCGGCTAATTTTTTGTACTTTTAGTAAAGACAAGGTTTCACCATGTTGGCCAGGCTGACCTCCAACTCCTGACCTCAAGCAATCCACCCGCCTTGGTTTCCCAAAGAACTGGGATTACAGGCATGAGCCACTGTGCCCAGCCCAGTTTTTCTCTACATATCTGGTAAAATCTGGCTGTGAATCCATCTGATCCAAGGCTTTTTTTAGTTGGTAGTTTCTTCATTACTGATTTTATTTCAAATTTTGATAATTATCTATTGAGGGTTTAATGTGTACCCTGATTCAACCTGGTGAGATTGTGTGCTTCCAACAATCTTTTTATTTCCTCCAGATGTTCTAATTTGTGTGCATAGAGTAGTTCATAGTAGTCTCTGAGGTTTTTTGTATTTCTGTGAGATCAGTTATAATATCACATTTGTCATTTTTAATTGTGTTTATTTGTATCTTCTCTTTCTTTGTTTAGCTATCAGTCTGTCAATCTTATACATTTTTCAAATAAGCAGCGATTGGTTTTACTGATGTTTTTATAGATTTTTACATCTTCATTTCATTAATTTCTTCTCTAATTTTAGTTTTTATTTTGTTCTGTTGGCTTAAGTGTTGGTTTATTTATTTTTTTCTAGTTTCATTAGGTTCAAAGTTACATAGTTAATTTGAGATCTTTTTACCTTCTTGATAAAAGCATTTAGGGCTATAAACTTTCCTCTTAACACTGCTTTGGGTGCATCCCATAGATTTTCGTTAGTTGTTTCTCTACTTTCAATAATTTTAAAGAATATTTTGATTTCTGCCCTAATTTCAATGTTCACCAAGATTTTATTCAAGAATAAGTTGTTTCATTTCCATGGATTTTTGTAATTTTGAGAGATCTCTTTGATATTGATTTCCATTTTTATTGCACTGCTGTTTGAAATTGTGTTTGAATTCACTGAGACTTGTTTTATGAACAAGCGTGTAGTTGATTTTAGAATATGTTCCACTAGCATATGAGAAAAAAATTACATTCCAAGGTTGTTGGGTGGAGTGTACTGTATATATTTGTTACAGATAAGCATTAGAGTGGCAGGAGAAGGGCCCCCCTACTCTTCATCCACTAGAAATGTCGGATGATCAGGTGATGGTTTGAAAGTTATCCCATTGCCCCTCTAAAAATGATAATCGACAGCCAGCCTCAGGGAGAGACAATCTCCTAATGGTCCACAGCTGTTGACATTAAAGTGTTAATTGAATGCAGGTGGCAGGAAGAAGCAAAGGGAGCATTCCAATAAAATCTAATGTATTCGATGAGTGAGCCTAGGCATGTGCATTAATAAACAAAATGATGGAGTATGACCTTCCGGGGACACTCCACCAGAAAAGCAAAGAAAAGTCTCAGATGGGCATGTGTACAATTTCCTAAACACACTGCACATGTTCACTTCCCAAGTGTAAGATGGGCACTGTGCATGTGGGCAACCCACCCTAAGGGAAGAATTGTAGGAAAGGAGCCAACATGTGAAGTTCTATGATCAAGGTTAAACACTGCACTATTTCTTCAAGTTGCCCACTTGGATCTCTTCCAAGTGCACTTTTCTTTCTTTCCTGTGCTAAAGCATTTTAAAAGATTTGTACTCCTGCTCTGAAACTTACCTTGGTCTCTTTTTCTGCCTTATGCTCTTCAGTTGAATTATTTGTTCTGAGGAGGCAAGAACTGAGGTTGCTGCAGACCTATACTAATTTGCTACTGGTAAATCAGATACCTTCAACTGGTAATATGTTTATTAGGTAAGTGTCAAGTTTAAGTCCAGACTTTCTTTGTTAATTTTCTGCCATAATAATCTGTCTAATGCTGTCAGTGGGGTGTTGGAGTCTACTATTATTATTGTATGATTGTCTAAGTATTTTGTAGGCCAAGAAGAACTTGTTTTATGAATCTGGGTACTCCAATGTTAGATATGTATACATATAGGGTAGTTATGTCCTCTCGTTTGATCGTACTCTTTTTTGTTATGTAAAGGCCCTCATTATCCTTCTTCATTTTTATTCGTTTAAAATCTGTTTTTTTCTGACATAAAAATAGTGAGTCCTGCTCTTTTTGTTTTCCACTGGCATGGTAGATTTTACTCCACCCTTTTACTTTGAGCCCATGGGTGTTTTTACATGTAAAATGTGTCTCTTGAATACAACAGATGGTTGGGTCTTCTGTTTTTATCCAGCATGCCACTCTGTCTCTTTCAAGTGGGATGTTTAGTGCATTTACATTGAAGGTTAGTATTAATAACCATAATTTTAATCCTTTCATTTTGTTGTTAGCTGTCTGTTATATAGATTTGACTGCATAGTTGCTTCACAGTACTTTGAGCTACATGCATAAGTGTGCTTTTGTGGTAGCAGGTATCATTCTTGTTATTCTTTGTTTAGCAATCCCTTAAGGATCTCTTGTAAGAATAATCTAGTTGAAATATATTCCCTCAGCATTTGCCATCTGAGGAGAATTTTATTTTTCATTCATGTATGAAGCTTAGTTTGGAGATACAAAATTCTTTTTTGGAATGTCTTCCTTTTAATGATACTGAAAATAGGCCTCCATTTTTTTCTACAAGCATAATATTTCTGCTGAGAAGTTTACTGCTAGACTGGTTGGGTTCCCTCTGTAAGTGACCTGCCCCTGCTCTCTAGCTTTCTAAAAAATTTTTCTTTTGCATTGATCTCAGTAAATATAATGACCGTGTGTCTTGGGAATGCTCATATTGTATAAAATTAGTCTGGAGTTCTTTGTAATTCATGGATTTATCAACCTCTCTAATGAGATAATAAAGTTTCATGGACCTTATTCTCAAATATATTTTCCTAGTTCCTTATACTTTTTCCTCCTCTCTCAGAAATGTTGATAAGTTGTAGATTTGGATTGTTTACATAATCCTATATTTTTTTGGAAGTTTTGCTCATTTTTCCTAATTTTAAAAAAAAATTTGTCTGTTCAAATGCCTTGTCTTTGAGCTCTGAGATGCATTCCACAACTTGGTTTATATTGCTGTTAGTAAATCCAGTTTTACTGTGAAATTCTTGTTGTAAATTTTTCAGCTCATGAAGTTCAGTTTTGTTTTTTCCTAGAATGGCTATCTTTTATTTCGGCTCTTGAATGATTTTACTCTATTGCTTGGTGTCCTTGGATTGAGTTTCAACTATCTCCTCTATCTTGATGAGCTTCCTTGCCATCCACATTTTGAATTTCATGTCAGTTATTTCCGACATTTCAGATGGGTTAAGAAGCATTGCTGCAGAATTAGTGGGCTCATTTTAAAAGGACATACTGACTTTTTTAATTGCCCAAGGTTTTGTGTTGATTTTTTCTCATCCAGGAATGTTGTCATTCCTTTAATTTTGGTATAAATGACAGTATAGTCAGTTGGCTTCATTTTTGGAAGTTTTCAGAGCATTAAAGTTCTGTGTAGGGTCTTTGTAGTCAAATTTTTGCTTTTGGTTTCACAGAGGGGAGAATTAGTCAACACTTTTAGTGTTGTAGTTTGGGCAGCGATACAGTAAATGGTGCTTGTGAATAGCTGGCAGTAGACAGGCTCTTACTCAGCCACAGGCTCATTTGTGTAAACTTGAATTTTCAGTTGTATTCTGTGGTGTGAGATGAATAGAAGTGACCTCCTCACCAGTTTTGCTCTTAGGCCTTGGGGAACCCACCTCTGATCATTGGCACTCTACCCAAAATTTTGTCGTTGTTGCTGTTGTTAGGGCTTCAGGGCCATGGGGCTCCCTTATAGAGGGGTTCAGTAGAGAGATAGCCCACACTCCTACCAGACCAGCACTGTGGAGGGAGGCATGCTTAAGTTCCAGATCATCTGGTGAATCTGTGCAACTTACCATTCTCATTTTTCTGAGAGTGTGGGCTCGTACTCTACTCAAGTGCTGCGCACAGATTCTTGGCTTTGCACTCTTGAGCCACAAGCTACAGCTCTGGGTAATCAGGACCTGCTCATGGTTCCTTCCTACCAATCCTCAGGGATAGGTTCTAGGTGTGTTGGGGGTTCTGAAGGACTCCCAGACTGTTGGAACAAAATCAGGTGGAGCAAAGCATACAGACTGGGCAGCAGAGGCTGCAAAGTGTACACACTCCTGCGGAGTGACCAGGCAGAAGCTCTGGAAGGTTCTAGTAGGCCTGCAGCTCAGATATGTCTCAGTCCCAAGGGGAAGGAGTCCCTTATTTCTCCCTGGAAGTTATCTTGGGCCAGAGCCTCGCAGAGAGAGACGAGCATCCCTGGGGGATCGGCACTTATTGCTGGGCTCTATTAGAGCTGTCCCATGCCCAGAGGTCCCTGGCTGTATGCCTCCTGCAGCTTCATCTCTGTCTAATTCCTGAGGAGATCCCCCTGCCAGTTAAAATGCCTGTGGATGCTGCAGGATCCTCTGAAGCTAGGATCCCAGAGGTCCACGGCAAGAGTGGAAATTCCCTCAGTCTCTTCACTCACCCCTTTCCTAGGTGCTGTCTGGGGCCAGGGATGGACCCTGGCATTCAGGCACCCCATGCAGAGTTCCCAGTTTTCTTCATATGTAGCCTCAGCATCTGCATATTTTATCTATCCACACTGAGCATATTCCTTCTGGAGATCTGTTCAAATTATGTACATTAAATGAAATCCCAATCTCTGTGAGAGTGGTACTTCCTGGCTGCATCTAGTTGACCATCTTCCAATAGGTCTCCAATGTTCCTCTACTATTTATTGTTTTCCTCTTCTAATACATTTCAACTATTTGCTCTTCTTTTCCTAGTTTCTTAAGGTGTAAAGTTGTTAAAGAATCGAGATCTTTGTTGCAGTAGAATGTAGTCATTACTGCAATAAATTTTGCATTTACCACTACTTTCACTACATCTCATAAATTTTAGTGGTTGTGTTTTCATTTTATCTCAGTTATTTAAAAATTTTCTTTGTAATTTCTAATTTTATGCATTGACACTTTTAGTGTGTTGTTTAATTTCCACATGTTGTGAATTTTCTAGTATTCCTTCTGTTATAGATTTCTAGTTTTCTTGTGAGCAAAAATCATACTACATATAACTTAAAATTTAAAAAAATAATAATAATTAAGACTTGTTCTGTGGCTTAAGATATTGATAATCCACATGCATCAAGGGAGAGACCTGGTTGGAGGTGATTGGATCATTGGGACATTTTCCCTCATGGTGTTCTCATGATAGTGAGTGAATTCTCATGAGATCTGATGGTTTTATGAGGGGCTCTTCCATCTTCGCACTTTGCTCTTCTTTTCTCTTTCCTGTCACTTTATGAAGTAGGTTCCTACTTTGCCTTCTGCCATGATTGTAGGTTTATTGAGGCCTCCCCAGCCATGTGGAACTGTGAGTCAATTAAAGCTTTTTTCTTTACAAACTAACCAGTCTTGGGTATTCCTTTATAGCAGTGTGAAAATGGAATAATACCACATACCAGTAGGTCTTGGTTCTTTAACCAGTTTGTAATCCTGTGCCTTTTAATTGGGGAACTTAGCCCATGTACATTCAAGGTTCATATGATATGTGTAGCTTTGATCCTATCATCATGATATTAACTGGTTATTATGCAGACACTTTTGCAGTTGCTTTATAGCGTCACTGGTTTGTGTTCTTACATGTGTTTTTGAAAAGACTCAAAAAGTTCTTCCCTTTCAATATTTAGTGCTTCCTTCAGGAGCTCTTATAAGGCAGGTCTGGTGGTGATGGATTTCATCAGCATTTGCTTGTCTGGAAAATATTTTATTTATCCTTCAATTATGAAGCTTAGTTTGGCTGAATATGAAATTCCTTGCTGGAATTTCTTTAAGAATGTTAAATATTGGCCTCTAATCTCTTCTGGCTTTTAGAGTTTCTGCTGGGAGTTCTACTTCTCGTCTTATGTTGTTCTCTTTGTAGGTGACCTGACATTTCTCTCTCCCTGCCTTTAACATTTTTTCTTTCATTTGACCTTGGAGAATCTGATGATTATGCATCTTGGGAATAATTTTCTTAAGAAATGTCTTATTGGAGTTTTCAGCATTTCTTGAATTTTAATGTTGGCCTTTCTAGCAAGATTGGAGAAGTTCTCAGGGATATTATCTTGAAATAAGATTTCCAAGTTTGTCCCATTCTCCCCATCTCTTTCAGGAACAACAAATAGAGGTAGATTTGATATATACATACTACGATATTTCTGAGACATTTTGTTCATTCCTCTTTACTTTTTTTCTCTTTTTAAATTTTCTATTTTTTAATTTCTTTTCTTAATATTTAACATTTTTTCCTTATTTAAAAGGCAATTATTATTATTATTATTTTATTATTATTATACTTTAAGTTCTAGGGTACATGTGCATAATGTGCAGGTTTGTCACATACGTATACCTGTGCCATGTTGGTGGGATGAACCCATGAACTCGTCAGCACCCATCAACTCGTCATTTACATCAGGTATAATTCCCAATGCGATCCCTCCTCCCTCCCCACTCCCGGTGACAGGCCGCAGTGTGTGATGTTCCGCTTCCCGAGTCTAAGTGATCTCAATGATCAGTTCCCACCTATGAGTGAGAACATGCGGTGTTTGGTTGTCTGTTCTTGCGATAGTTTGCTGAGAATGATGGTTTCCAGCTGCATCCATGTCCCTACAAAGAACACAAACTCATCCTTTTTTATGGCTGCATAGTATTCCATGGTGTATATGTGCCACATTTTCTTAATCCAGTCTGTCACTGATGGACATTTGGGTTGATTCCAATCCTTGCTATTGTGAATAGTGCCGCAATAAAAAATACGTGTGCATGTGTCTTTATAGCAGCATGATTTATAATCCTTTGGGTGTATACCCAGTAATGGGATGGCTGGGTAATATGATACTTCTAGTTCTACATCCTTGAGGAATCGCCATACTGTTTTCCAAAATGGTAGAACTAGTTTACAATCCCACCAACAGTGTAAAAGTGTCCCTATTTCTCCACATCCTCTCCAGCACCTGCTGTTTCCTGATTTTTAATGATTGCCATTGAACTGGTGTGAGATGGTATCGCATTGTGGTTTTGATTTGCATTTCTCTGATGGCGAGTGATGCTGAGCATTTTTTCATGTGTCAGTTGGCTGTATGAATGTCTTCTTTTGAGAAGTGTCTGTTCATATCCCTTGCCCACTTCTTGATGGGGTTGTTTGTTTTTTTCTTGTAAATTTGTTTGAGTTCTTTGTAGGTTCTGGATATTAGCCCTTTGTCAGATGAGTAGGTTGCAAAAATTTTCTCCCGTTCTGTAGGTTGCCTGTTCACTCTGATGGTAGTTTCTTTTGCTGTGCAGAAGCTCTTTAGTATAATTTGACTCCATCTGTCAATTTTGGCTTTTGTTGCCGTTGCTTTTGGTGTTTTAGACATGAAGTCCTTGCCCATGCCTGTGTCCTGAATGGTATTATCTAGGTTTTCTTCTAGAGTTTTTATGGTATTAGGTCTAACATTTAAGTCTCTAAACCATCTTGAATTAATTTTCTTATAAGGAGTAAGGAAAGGATCCAGTTTCAGCTTTCTACTTATGGCTAGCCAACATTCCCAGCACCATTTACTAAATAGGGAATCCTCTCCCCTTTTCTTGTTTTTGTCAGGTTTGTCAAAGTTCAGATGGCTGTAGATGTGTGGTATTATTTCTGAGGACTCGGTTCTATTCCATTGGTCTATATTTCTGTTTTGGTACCAGTACCATGCTGTTTTGGTTACTGTAGCCTTGTAGTATAGTTTGAAGTCAGGTAGCATGATGCCTCCAGCTTTGTTCTTTTGACTTAGGATTGTCTTGGCAATGCGGGCTCTTTTTTGGTTCCATATGAACTTTAAAGCAATTTTTTCCAATTCTGTGAAGAAACTCATTGGTAGCTTGATGGGGATGGCATTGAATCTATAAATTATCTTGGGCAGTATGGCCATTTTCACGATATTGATTCTTCCTATCCATGAACATGGTATGCTCTTCCATTTGTTTGTGTCCTCTTTTATTTCACTGAGCAGTGGTTTGTAGTTCTCCTTGAAGAGGTCCTTGACATCCCTTGTAATTTGGATTCCTAGGTATTTTATTCTCTTTGAAGCAATTGTGAATGGATGTTCATTCCTGATTTGGCTCTCTGCTTGTCTGTTACTGGTGTATAAGAATGCTTGTAAAAGAACTAGAGAGGCAAGAGCAATCACATTCAAAAGCTAGTAGAAGGCAAGAAATAACTAAGATCAGAGCCGAACTGAAGGAGATAGAGACACAAAAAACCCTCCAAAAAATCAATGAATCCAGGAGTTGGTTTTTTGAAAAGATCAACAAAATTGACAGACCGCTAGCAAGGCTAATAAAGAAGAAAAGAGAGAGGAATCAAATAGATGCAACAAAAAATGATAAAGGGGATATCACCACTGACCCCATAGAAATACAAACTACCACCAGAGAATACTATAAACGCCTCTACACAAATCAACTAGAAAATCTAGAAGAAATGGATAATTTCCTGGACACTTACACTCTCCCAAGGCTAAACCAGGAAGAAGTTGAATCCCTGAATAGACCAATAGCAGGCTCTGAAATTGAGGCAATAACTAATAGCCTACCCACCAAAAAATGTCCAGGACCAGATGGATTCACAGCTGAATTCTACCAGAGGTACAAGGAGGAGCTGGTACCATTCCTTCTGAAACTATTCCAATCAATAGAAAAAGAGGGAATCCTCCCTAACTCATTTTATGAGGCCAACATGATCCTGATACCAAAGCCTGGCAGAGACACAACAAAAAAAGAGAATTTTAGACCAATATCCCTGATGAACATCGATGCAAAAATTCTCAATAAAATACTGGCAAACCGGATTCAGCAGCACATCAAAAAGTTTATCCACCATGATCAAGTGGGCTTCATCCCTGGGATGCAAGGCTGGTTCAACATTCGCAAATCAATAAACGTAATCCAGCATATAAACAGAAACAAAGACAAGAACCACATGATTGTCTCAATAGATGCAGAAAAGGCTTTTGACAAAATTCAACAGCCCTTCATGCTAAAAACGCTCAATAAATTCAGTATTGATGGAACGTACCTCAAAATAATAAGAGCTATTTATGACAAACCCACAGCTAATATCATACTGAATGGGCAAAAACTGGAAAAATTCCCTTTGAAAACTGGCACAAGACAGGGATGCCCTCTCTCACCACTCCTATTCAACATAGTGTTGGAAGTTCTGGCTAGGGCAATCAGGCAAGAGAAAGAAATCAAGGGTATCCAGTGAGGAAAAGAAGAAGTCAAATTGTCCCTGTTTGCAGATGACATGATTGTATATTTCGAAAACCCCATCGTCTCAGCCCAAAATCTCCTTAAGCTGATAAGCAACTTCAGCAAAGTCTCAGGATACAAAATTAATGTGCAAAAATCACAAGCATTCTTATACACCAGTAACAGACAAGCAGAGAGCCAAATCAGGAATGAACTTCCATTCACAATTGCTTCAAAGAGAATAAAATACCTAGGAATCCAGCTTACAAGGGATGTAAAGGACCTCTTCAAGGAGAACTACAAACCACTGCTCAGTGAAATCAAAGAGGACACAAACAAATGGAAGAACATACCATGCTCATGGATAGGAAGAATCAATATCGTGAAAATGGCCATACTGCCCAAGGTTATTTATAGATTCAATGCCATCCCCATCAAGCTACCAATGAGTTTCTTCACAGAATTGGAAAAACTGCTTTAAAGTTCATATGGAACCAAAAAAGAGCCCGCATTGCCAAGAGAATCCTAAGTCAAAAGGACAAAGCTGGAGGCGTCACGCTACCTGACTTCAAACTATACTACAAGGCTACAGTAACCAAAACAGCATGGTACTGGTACCAAAACAGAGATATAGACCAATGGAACAGAACAGAGTCCTCAGAAATAATACCGCACATCTACAGCCATCTGATCTTTGACAAACCTGAGAGAAACAAGAAATGGGGAAAGGATTCCCTATTTAATAAATGGTGCTGAGAAAATTGGCTAGCCATAAATAGAAAGCTAAAACTGGATCATTTCCTTACCCTTTATACGAAGATAAATTCAAAATGGATTAGAGACTTAAATGTTAGACCTAATACCATAAAAACCCTAGAAGAAAATCTAGGTAGTACCATTCAGGACATAGGCATGGGCAAGGACTTCATGTCTAAAACACCAAAAGCAACGGCAGCAAAAGCCAAAATTGACAAATGGGATCTAATTAAACTACAGAGCTTCTGCACAGCAAAAGAAACTACCATCAGAGTGAAGAGGCAACCTACAGAATGGGAGAAAATTTTTGCAACCTACTCATCTGACAAAGGGCTAATATCCAGAATCTACAAAGAACTCAAACAAATATACGAGAAAAAAACAAACAACCCCATCAAAAAGTGGGCAAAGGATATGAACAGACATTTCTCAAAAGAAGATATTCATACAGCCAACAGACACATGAAAAAATGCTCATCATCACTCGCCATCAGAGAAATGCAAATCAAAACCACAATGAGATACCATCTCACACCAGTTAGAATGGCAATCATTAAGAAGTCAGGAAACAACAGGTGTTGGAGAGGATGTGGAGAAATAGGAACACTTTTACACTGTTGGTGGGATTGTAAACTAGTTCAACCATTATGGAAAAGAGTATGGCAATTCCTCAAGGATCTAGAACTAGATGTACCATATGACCCAGCCATCCCACTACTGGGTATATACCCAAAGGATTATAAATTATTCTGCTACAAAGACACATGCACACGTATGTTTATTGCGGCACTATTCACAATAGCAAAGACTTGGAATCAACCCAAATGTCCATCTGTGACAGACTGGATTAAGAAAATGTGGCACATATACACCATGGAATACTATGCAGTCATAAAAAAGGATGAGTTTGCGTCCTTTGTAGGGACATGGATGCAGCTGGAAACCATCATTCTTAGCAAACTATCACAAGAACAGAAAACCACACACCGCATGTTCTCACTCATAGGTGGGAACTGAACAATGAGATCACTTGGACTCGGGAAGGGGAACATCACGCACTGGGGCCTATCATGGGGAGGGGGGAGGGGGTAGGAGGGAGGGATTGCATTGGGGAGTTATACATGATATAAATGATGAATTCATGGGTGCTGACGAGTTGATGGGTGCAGCACACCAACATGGCATAAGTATACATATGTAACAAACCTGCACGTTATGCACATGTACCCTAGAACTTAAAGTATAAAAAAAAATAAAAAATAAAAAAAGAATGCTTGTGATTTTTGCACATTAATTTTGTATCCTGACACTTTGCTGAAGTTGTTTAACAGCTTAAGGAGATTTTGGGCTGAGACAATGGGGTTTTCTAAATGTACAATCATGTCGTCTGCAAACAGGGACAATTTGACTTCTTCTTTTCCTAACTGGATACCCTTGATTTCTTTCTCTTGCCTGATTGCCCTAGACAGAGCTTCCAACACTATTTTGAATCGGAGTGGCAAGAGAGGGCATCCCTGTCTTGTGCCAGTTTTCAAAGGGAATTTTTCCAGTTTTTGCCCATTCAGTATGATATTGGCTGTGGGTTTGTCATAAATAGCTCTTATTATTTTGAGATATGTTTCCTTAATACCGAATTTATTGAGCGTTTTTAGAATGAAGGGCTGTTGAATTTTGTCAAAGGCCTTTTCTGCATCTATTGAGTTAATCATGTGGTTTTTGTCTTTAGTTCTGTTTCTATGATGGATTACATGTATTGATTGGCGTATGTTAAACCAGTCTTGCATCCCAGGGATGCAGCCCACTTGATCATGTTGGATAAGATTTTTGATGTGCTGCTGGATCCGGTTTGCCAGTATTTTAATGAGGTTTTTTGCATCGATGTTCATCAGGGATATTGGTCTAAAATTCTCTTTTTTTTGTTGTGTCTCTACCAGGCTTTGGTATCAAGATGATGTTGGCCTCATCAAATGAGTTAGGAAGGATTCCCTCTTTTTCTATTGATTGGAATAGTTTCAGAAGGAATGGTACCAGCTCCTCCTTGGACCTCTGGTAGAATTCAGCTGTGCATCCATCTGGTTCTGGACTTTTTTTCGTTGGTAGGCTATTAATTATTGCCTCAATTTCAGAGCCTGCTATTGGTCTATTCAGGGATTCAGCTTCTTCCTAGTTTAGTCTTGGGAGAGTGTAAGTGTCCAGGAAATTATCCATTTCTTCTAGATTTTCTAGTTGATTTGCGTAGAGGTGTTTATAGTATACTCTGATGGTAGTTTGTATTTCTATGGGGTCGGTGGTGATATCCCCTTTATCATTTTTCACTGGGTCTATTTGACTCTTCTCTCTTTTCTTCTTTATTAGTCTTGCTAGCGGTCGATCAATTTTGTTGATCTTTTCAAAAAACCAACTCCTGGATTCATTGATTTTTTGGAGGGTTTTTTGTGTCTCTATCTCCTTCAGTTCGGCTCTGATCTTAGTTATTTCTTGCCTTCTACTAGCTTTTGAATGTGTTTGCTCTTGGTTCTCTAGTTCTTTTAATTGTGATGTTAGAGTGTCAATTTTAGATCTTTCCTGCTTTCTCTTGTGGGCATTTAGTGGTATAAATTTCCCTCTACACACTGCTTTAAATGTGTCCCAGAGATTCTGGTATGTTGTCTCTTTGTTCTCATTGGTTTCAAAGAACACCTTTATTTCTGCCTTCATTTCGTTATGTACCCAGTAGTCATTCAGGAGCAGGTTGTTCAGTTTCCATGTAGTTGAGCGGTTTTGATTGAGTTTCTTAGTCCTGAGTTCTAGTTTGATTGCACTGTGGTCTGAGAGACAGTTTGTTATAATTTCTGTTCTTGTTCATTTGTTGAGGAGTGCTTTACTTCCAATGATGTGGTCAATTTTGGAATAAGTGTGATGTGGTGCTGAGAAGAATGTATATTCTGTTGATTTGGGGTGGAGAGTTCTGTAGATGTCTATTAGGTCTGCTTGCTGCAGAGATGAGTTCCATTCCTGGATATCCTTGTTAACTTTCTGTCTCGTTGATCTTTCTAATGTTGACAGTGGGGTGTTGAAGTCTCCCATTATTATTGTATGGGAGTCTAAGTCTCTTTGTAAGTCTCTAAGGACTTGCTTTATGAATCTGGGTGCTCCTGTATTGGGTGCATATATATTTAGGATAGTTAGCTCTTCCTATTGAATTGATCCCTTTACCATTGTGTAATGGCCTTCTTTGTCTCTTTTGATCTTTGATGGTTTAAAGTCTCTTTTATCAGAGACTAGGATTGCAACCCCTGCTTTTTTTAATTCTCCCTTTGCTTGGTAGATCTTCCTCCATCCCTTTATTTTGAGCCTATGTATGTCTCTGCATGTGAGATGGTTCTCCTGAATACAGCAAACTGATGGGTCCTGACTCTTTATCCAGTTTGCCAGTCTGTGTCTTTTAATTGAACCATTTTGTCCATTTACATTTAAGGTAAATATTGTTATGTGTGAACTTGATCCTGCCATTATGATATTAACTGGTTATTTTGCTCGTTATTTGATGCAGTTTCTTCCCAGCCTCGCTGGTCTTTACGTTTTGACATGTTTTTGCAATGGCTGGTACTGGTTGGTCCTTTCCATGTTTAGTGCTTCCTTCAGGGTGTCTTGTAAGGCAGGCCTGGTGGTGGCAAAATCTCTAAACATTTGCTTATCTGGAAAGGATTTTATTTCTCCTTCACTTATGAAACTTAGTTTGGCTGGATATGAAATTCTGGGTTTACAATTCTTTTCTTTAAGAATGTTGAATATTGGCCCTCACTCTCTTCTGGCTTGTAGAGTTTCTGCCAAGAGATCTGCTGTTAGTCTGATGGGCTTCCCTTTGTGGGTAACGCGACCTTTCTCTCCAGATGCCCTTAAGATTTTTTCCTTCATTTCAACTTTGGTGAATCTGGCAATTATGTGTCTTGGAGTTGGTCTTCTTGAGGAGTATCTTTGTGGTGTTCTCCGTATTTCCCGAATTTGAATGTTGGCCTGCCCTACTAGGTTGGGGAAGTTCTCCTGGATGATATCCTGAAGAGTGTTTTCCAACTTGGTTCCATTTTCCCCCTCACTTTCAGGCACCCCGATCAGACGTAGATATGGTCTTTTTACATCATCCCATACTTCTTGCAGGCTTTGTTCTTTTCTTTTTCTTCTTTATTCTTTAGATTTCTCTTATCGCTTCATTTCATTCACTTGATCCTCAATCACTGATACTCTTTCTTCCAGTTGATCGAGTCGGTTACTGAAGCTTGTGCATTTGTCACGTATTTCTTGTGTCATGGTTTTCATCTCTGTCAGTTTGTTTATGGACTTCTCTGCATTAATTATTCTAGTTATCAATTCTTCCACTCTTTTTTCAAGATTTTTAGTTTCTTTGCATTGGGTATGTAATTCCCCCTTTAGCTCTGAGTAATTTGATGGACTGAAGTCTTCTTCTCTCATCTCGTCAAAGTCATTCTCCATCCAGCTTTGATCCATTGCTGGTGATGAGCTGTGTTCCTTTGCAGGGAGAGATGCGCTCTTATTTTTTGAATTTCCAGCTTTTCTGCCCTGCTTTTTCCCCATCTTTGTGGTTTTATCTGCCTCTGGTCTTTGATGATGGTGATGTACTGATGGGATTTTGTTGTGGTTGTCCTTCCTGTTTGTTAGTTTTTCTTGTCACAGTTAGGACCCTGAGCTGTAGGTCTGTTGGAGATGGCTTGAGGTTCACTCCAGACCCTGTTTGCCTGGGTATCAGCAGTAGAGGCTGCAGAAGATAGAATATTGCTGAACAGCGAGTGTACCTGTCTTATTCTTGCTTTGGAAGCTTCCTCTCAGGGGTGTACTCCACCGTGTGAGGTGTGGTGTGTTGGTTTGCCCCTAGTGGGGGACGTCTCCCAGTTAGGCTACTTAGAGGTGAGGGACCCACTTGAGCAGGCAGTCTGTGCGTTCTCAGATCTCAACCTCCATGTTGGGAGATCCACTGCTCTCTTCAAATCTGTCAGACAGAGTCGTTTGCATCTGCGGAGGTTTCTGCTGCGTTGTTGTTGTTGTTGTTGTTGTTGTTGTTGTTCATTAGCTGTGCCCTGTCCCCAGAGGTGGAGTCTACAGAGACAGGCAGGGCTCCTTGAGCCGCTGTGAGCTCCACCCAGTTCGAGCTTCCCGTGGCTTTGTTTACCTACTTAAGCCTCAGCAATGGCGGGCGCTCCTCCCCCAGCCTTGCTGCTGCCTTGCAGTTAGATCGCAGACTGCTGTGCTAGCAATGACGGAGGCTTCCTGGGCAGGCGTGGGACCCTCCCGGCCAGGTGTGGGATATAATCTCCTGTTGTGCCCGTTTGCTAAGACCCTTGGTACAGCGCAGTATTGGGGTGGGAGTTACCCGATTTTCCAGGTGTTGTGTGTCTCAGTTCCCCTGGCTAGGAAAAGGGATTCCCTTCTCCCTTGTGCTTCCCAGGTGAGGTGATGCCTCGCCCTGCTTCAGCTCTCACTGGTCGGGCTGCAGCAGCTGACCAGCACTGATTGTCCGGCACTCCCTAGTGAGATGACCCCAGTACCTCAGTTGAAAATGCAGAAATCACCTGTCTTCTGTGTCGCTTGTGCTGGAAGCTGGAGACTGGAGCTGTTCCTATTCGGCCATCTTCTATTTTTTTTAAATTTCTTTTATTTCAATAGTTTTTGGGGATACAGGTGGTTTTGATTACATGAATGAGTTCTTTAGGGATTCATTCTAAAATTAGAGTGCACCAATCAGGCAAGCAATGTACACTGTACCCAATATGTAGCCTTTTTTTCCTCACCCTCCTCCCAGTATCCCACCTGAGTTCCCAAAGTCCATTATATCTCTATGTCTTTGTCCTCATAGCTTAGCTCCCACTTATAAGTGGCAATGTATGGTATTTGGTTTTTCATTCCTGACTTACTTTACTTAGAATAGCAACTTCTGAGTGCAGTGGTTCACGCCTGTAATCCCAGCCTTTCAGAAGGCCGGGCGCAGTGGTTCACGTCTGTAATCCCAGCACTTCAGGAGGCCGAGGCAGGCGGATCACCTGAGGTCAGTAGTTCAAGACCAACCTGACCAACATGGAGAAACCCCGTCTCTACTAAAAATACAAAAAGTTAACCAGGCATGATGGTGCATGCCTGTAATCCCAGCTACTTGGGAGACTGAGGCAGGAGAATCGCTTGAACTCGGGAGGTGGAGGTTGTGGTGAGCAGAGATTGTGCCATTGCATTACAGTATGGGCAACAAGAGCAAAACTCCATCTCAGAACAACAACAACAACAACAACAACAACAGCAGCAACAAATTCCAGCTCTAAGTAGCTGCAAAGACATTATTTTGTTTATTTTTATAACTGAGTAGTATTCTATGGTGTATACATAATCAAATTTTCTTTATCCACTCACTGGTTGATGTGAACTTAAGTCCATTCCACATCTTTGCAGTTGTGAATTTTTTTGTTATAAACATGTATTTGCATATTTCTTTTTCACATAGTAACTTCTTTTTCCTTTGAGTAATTACCCAGGTGTGAGATTGCTGGATCAAATGGTAGTTCTGCTTTTAGCTCTTTAAGGAATCTCCATGCTGTTTTCCATAGTGGTTGTATTAATATACATTCCCACTAGCAGTATAAAAGTGTTCCCTTGAAAATTTACTGAATTCCTTTATCAATCTATGAGCTTTATGGATGAGTCTTTAGGGTTTTCTAGGTATACAGTCACATGAGTGGTGAACAGTAGAATTGGTGAAAGTGGAAATCCTTGTCTTGTTCCATTTCTCAGGGAGAAAATGCTTTCAAATTTCTCCATTCAGTGTGATGTTGGCTGTGGGTTTGAAATATATAGTTTCTATTACTTTAAGGTAAGTCCCTTCTATACCTAGATTTTGAGAATTTTTATTAGAAAGGGATGCTGGATTTGATCAAATCTTTTTTTCTTTCTCTATTGAGATGATTATGTGGTTTTTGTTTTTAATTCTGTTTTTGTGAGGTATTACATTTATTGACTTGCATATGTTTTACCATTCTTGCATACCTGGGGTGAAACCAACATGATCATGGTATATTATCTGTTGAATGTTCTGTCAAATTCTGTTAGGTAGCATATTTTTCTGAGAACTTTTTCATCTATGCTTATCAGAAATAATGGTTTGTAGTTTCTGTTGTTGTTGTTGTTATGTCCTTTTCTGGTTTGGATATTAGGGTGATGCTGGCTTCATGGACTGTTTAGGGAGGATTCCCTCTTTACTTATATTTTGGAATAGTTTCAGTAACATTGCTACCCATTCTTGGAAAGTCTGGTAGAATTCATCTGTGAATCCATCTTGTTCTGGACTTTTGTTGTCAGTAATTTTTGTTTTTATCATTACTGATTCTATCTCACCTCTAGTTTTTGGTCTGTTTAGGGTTTCTATTTTCTTCCTGATTTATTCCTGTTTTGTTTTGTGTTTCTAGAACTTTATCCATTTTCTCTAGATTTTCTAGTTTGTATGTGTAAAAATGTTTATAGATTTGTTTTGTTTTTTTTTTTTTTGTATTGTCATTTGTAATGTTTCTAGTTTAATTTCTAATTGAGCTTATTTGAATCTTCTATCTTCATTTATTGGTTAATCTCACTAATGCTCCTTCAATTTTGTTTATATTTTCAGTAACTAACTTTTGCTACATTTATCTTTTGTATTTTTTTGGTTCAATTTTATTTAGTTTTTCTCTGATCTTTGTTATTTCTTTTCTTCTGCTGGCTTTGAGTTTAGTTTGTTTCTCTTCCTCTAGTTCCTTGAAATGTGACATTAGATTGTCAACTGGTGCTCTTTCAGACTTTCTAATGTAGTCATTTAATGCTGTAAACTTTCCTGTTCACATGGCTTTTGCTGTATCCCAGGCATTTAGATAATTTGTGTCACCATTATCATTCATTTCAAAGAACTTTTAAATTTCCATCTCAATTTTATTGTTAACCCCAAAATTATTCAAGGGCAGGTTATTTAATTTCCATATATTTGCATAATTTCAAGGTTCATTTTGGAGTTGATTCCTCATTTTATTCCACTATGTTCTTAGAAGATAGTTGATATGAGGTCAATATTCTAATTTTATTGGGATATTTTTGTGACCTAACATATGGTCTATCCTGGAAGATGCTCCATAAGCTGATGAGAAGAATGTGTATTGTTCAATTTGTGGGAATAATGCTCTGTAAGTATTTGATAAGTCCATTTTTTTTTCTAGGTATACTTTAAATACATTTTCTTCTTAGTTAACTTTCTGTCTTTATAATCTGTCTGGTGCTGTCAGTGGAGTATTGAAGTTTCCCACTATTAATGTGTTGCTATTTATCTCATTTCTTAGCTCCAATAGCAACTGTTTTATAAATCTGGAAGCTTCATTGATAGGTGCATATAAATTTAGGAGTGTAACATATTATTGTTGGACTGATCCTTTTATCATTATATAATATTCTTCTTTATCTTTTCTTTCTTTTCCTGTTTCTGCTTTAAAGTCTGTTTTGTCTGATATAAGAACAACTACTCTGCTCACTTTTGGTTTCCACTTGTGTGGAATAACTTTTTCCATCTCTTGACCCTGAATTTATATGAATTTTTATGTGTTAGTGCCATCTCTTGAAGAAACAGATACTTGGGTTTTGTTGTTGTTGTTGTTGTTCTTCTTCTTCTTCTTCTTCTTTTAATCCATTCTGCCATTCTGTATGTTTTAAGTGGAGGATTTAGGCCATTTATGTTCAATGTTAATAATACTAAGATGTATTGTATGTTAGTTGTTACCTAGATGATTTGTTTTTTAAGCTCTGTGAGTTTTATGCTTTCAGGTGGTTCTGTTTTGATGCATATTGAGCATTTGTTTCAAGATTTAGAACTCCTTTTGAGCACTTCTTGTAGTGGTGGTTTGTTAGTAACAAATTTCCTCAGCATTTGTTGTCTGAAAAGACTTTATATCGCCTTCATTTATGAAGCTTAATTTGACGGTATACAAAATTTTGGGCTGACAATCATTTGGTTTAAGGACGCTAAGAATAGGACCCTAAGTCTTCTCGTTTGTAAGGTTTCTGCTGAGAAGTCTGCTGTGAGTCTGATAGGTTTTTCGTTATACGTTACCTAACAATTTTGTCTCAGTTTTTAGAATTATTTTGTGTGTGTGTTGAGTTTGGATATTGTGATGAGTAAATGCCTTGGTAATAATTTTGCAACAAATTCCCCAGGAGTTCTTTGAGTTTCTTGTATTTGGATATCTAAATCTCTAGCAAGGCCAGAGAAGTTTTCCACAATTACTCCCTCAAATAGATTTTCCAAATTTTTAGCCTTTTCTTCTCCCTCAAGAATACCAATTATTCCTAGGTCTCCCTGTTTTACATAATCCCATATTTCTTGGAGACTTTGTTCATTTTTTAATTTTATTTTTCTTGATCTTTGCTTGATTGGGTTAATTTGAATGCCTTATCTTTAAACTTTGAAATTCTTTCTTCTACATGTACTAGTCTATTTTTAAAACTTTCTACTGCATTTTGTAATTCCCTGAGTGTGCCTTTCATTTTCAGAAGTTCTGATTGGTGTTTTTTTTTTTTTTTTTTTTCCTTCAACTTTTAAGTTCAGGGGTACATGTGCAGGACGTGCAGATTTGTTACACAGATAAATGTGTGCCATGGTGGTTTGCTGCACAGATCATTACATCACCTATGTGTTAAGCCCAGCATTCATTAACTCTTCTCCCTGATAGTTTTCCTTTATGATATATATCTTCTAAACATTTTTATTGATGTCCTAAATTATTTTTTAAAATGTATTTAAGTCAGTTTTTACCTTCCTATGGTATCTTCCCAAGAAGCTTAGTAATCAACCTTCTCAATTCTTTATCTGGTATTTCAAAAAAAAAAAATTCATCTTGGATTGGATCCATTGCTATGGAGCTAGTGTAATATTTTGGGATTGTTATAGAACCCTGTTTTGTGATATTACCAGAATTACTTTTCTGTGTTTTTCTCATTTGGGTAGACTATCTCTTCAAACTGTCATTGAATTTACTTTTGATTTGTGGGGTTGTTTTTTAATTTTTTTTTTTCTCTTAAAGTTGTGACTTTAATATGTATAGTTTATTATTGCCTAATTTGGTTCTTGGTGCTTTTTGGGGTGGTGATTATGTATGAGTTACTTAGTTATAGAGAGTCATTTTGTGCTGCTTGCTCAGATTCTGGTTGTAATAGTTATGCACTTGGTGTATGGGCAAAGTTCACTTTCTCCTATGGTGTCAGAATAATAAGGATCTGTTGAAACTTATTTTATACCCTTATGGTGTGCTCTTATTTATTTATTTACTTTTTCCCCAGTATTTTATTGATTGAGTTGGTGGTTCAGGCTTCAGACCAGTAGGAGAAGCATCCCTGGAGAGGAAACCAGTTGTAGCTAAAGCAGGCAGGGATGAAGGTGCCTGGGAGAGCTCCCAACTAGATGCACTGATGTTTTATCAGGGTGGAGGTTGATAACTACTTCAGCTCCTCTGCCAAACCAATAGAAAATCTATCCACCTCCCAGCCTCACTCCTGTGACAGTGTTCTGGCTATTCAGATCAGACAGGCACCTCTCCTTGTCTGTAGGGATGTTGATATCCTAAGTAGAGAGGAATTGTAACTCTACCTCTCATGCAAGCATGTCCCTGAGGAGTGCTCCTCCTGTGGGGATGCGATCACCCTGAATTGTTCCAGGAAGGCTATCTTTAGGTGCATTCATATTGATTTCCTGTGGGAGAAGTCCCAGCTGCTTGTGCAGTGGTGGACAAAGGGGAAACAAGGACCTCTTCTCCAAGACCCTTCATGATCACAGAGACTGCTTGACTGCTTGGGTAGAAGTGAGCACTTTACCTGATGCATGCAGCACTGCAATTGTGTCTCTGCTAATAAATAAATAAATAAATAAATAAATAAATAAATAAATAAATAACACTTTCTTCTAGCAGAAATATCTGGGATTCTAGGCTTGCCGTCCTGATTCTTTTGTTCCCTGGGGTGTTTCTTTGATGTAGTACAATTGCTCTTTCTTAGGAATAAGAATTCCTAAGAGCCAGACTACCTATTGCTCTTCTGGGTCTAGCCACCCGAGAGGCTGCCACACTCTGGGCTGCTGGTGAGGAATGTCTACCAGTGATCTGGTGATGTGACTTATCTTCAACTCTCCCAACAGTGGGTACCAGCACCAGCTCTTATGGGAGTGCCAAGAGAGTGACATAGACTCTTTGAGATTCCTTGGTTTCAGATAGGCTTAGTGTACTGAATTTCTTAAATGCTTGTTAGTGATAGCTGAATTCATGCGGTCATTTGCTTCTTTCTGCATGTAGTGTTATTTTATCTAGAGATGCTGTCATGGACTGTATTGGTTGGCTTCTAGACAGAAGGTGATGCTTGCAGGAGAGCACCAGCTGTAGTAGTAGCAGTAGGATATGAGCTTGCCCTAAGTTTCCCAGGAAAAGTATTCTGGATTCTCAGGTGATGTGGATGACTATAAAACTCACAAAAGTGCATGTTCTTTGTGTTAAGCTAACAAGGAGGGTGAAGGGGCATAACAAGGTTGGGGGAGGGTTAGGTGGGTTTGTGTCCAGTCTCTCTGCAAGGAGGGCAAGCTGTGAGAGTTGGGGGCTGGTCCTCGAGCTGCTATGGTAGTGTTCTAGAGACAAGTATAACTGTCTCTGCTGCACAGAAGAGTTTGAAAAGGGAGTAGGAAGTAGCAGGTGGCAGTAAGCCTAACTCAGCTGCCACACAGTGGTCAAGGTAAATCTCACTCCTGCAGTGCTCCACTAACAGCACCGGGTTATGATCAAGCCAGCCCACAGACAGAACTGAGACCTGCCCCAGGCCATAAAGTTTATCCTCAGAAATAGCAACCATGGCTTTTAAACCATGCCTCTCCCCATCCTCCTGAAAGGCTGGGCACCCAGCTCTTGCACTTACATCTGTAGTACACTTCCTGCTTGCTCCCAGGGTTCTGGTCAAGACAATGTATCTCCACTCAAGATTATTTATGAAATTTAGTTTTGAGCTCCTTTCACCCCATTACCCCTCCCTGAGCTTGTTGGCTGAATTCCCCTAGGTCGTCTGTGAGGTATAATCAGGAATGGCCTCCCTTGGTTCACAATGGAGACTGGGAATGCCTGCCAGGTACTTCCCACTGCTGCTTTTTACTTTCGTATTTCTTGCCACTCTGTAAATCAGTTGCAGCTCTGCACAGAATTATGGCTTTCTCCTGTGGCCTGGATTTTCAGATTCCCCAGTGGAGATGTACTTTCTGGAGGCAGTCTCTACCTGTCTCACCCTCTGGGGGATAACAGTTTTTCACCTGTCTAAAAGAGTAGGCTGCAGTGTGCCTACTCTTTCAAAGGGTTAGTGGCTTCTTTTGTTTTTTTTTTTCTGTTAAGTTCCAGACTGTTTCTTAGAAAAAAGTTCACCATGTGAATCTCTACACATTAGTCTGTGTTTCCAACTGCGAGAGGAATGCTAACACTGCGTCCAATCTGCTATTGTGGAAATGCTTTTCTTATTTTTTTTTTCTCTTTTCTTGTCTGACTATATTTCACATATTTAGTCTTCAAGCTCTGTGATTCTTTCCTCAGTTTTTTCTATTCTGCAATTAATATTGTGATTGCAATATGAAATTTTTGCAGTTGGTTTTTCACAATATCAGATCAGTTATTTATTTTCTATACTAGCTATTTCGTCTGTCAGCTCCTGTATCATTTTGTTGTGATTCTTAGCTATCCTGAATTGGGTTTCAATATACTTCTGCATCTCAATGATCTTCATTCTTACTCATATTCTGAATTCTATTTCTGTCATTTCAGCCATCTCAGCCTGGTTTGAAACCCTTGCTGGAGAGCTAGTGCAGTCATTTGGAAGAAAGAAGGCACTATGGTTTTTCAGTTGTCAGAGTTCTTGCACTTGTTCTTTCTCATCTTTGTGGGCTAGTGTTCTTTCAATCTTTAAATTTACTGTCCTTTGTTTTTTTCTTTTTTCCTTTTATCCTATTTGATGACACTGAGGGTTGATTGTGATATAAGGTGGGTTCAACTGACTGCCTTTATTTCTAGAAGATCTTAGGGGGCCAAGGCTCAGCTTCTAACTTCTGGACTGCATGCTGTAACTGTGGGGGACTTGTGTCAGATCCTGACTTTGTTCCCTTGCTTATTGAGGTTAGGAACCCGTTGTACTGGAGTGTGTTGGTGGTGTAGGGGTGCTGGCTGAGGTGGTCCCAGACCACTGCTCACAGAAATCCAATGGGTGGTGCCAGCCAAAGTATTTTTGCAGGTCTCTGTGCACCCACATGTTCCTGCAGACATCAGTGGCTGCTCAGGGTAGGGTAGGGTCCATTGTTCTCTTTGCCTAGTTTCACTCTGGTAGCAGTGTTGGCACAGGTGTAAGGTTGGAGTGCTCTGTGTCTCCAAGGCTCTGACTGCAATGTCATATGGCAGGAGAGGAAGGGTGGAATGCACTCCCACTGGCAGCTGTGACACTGCAGGGTGCATGTGAACATGTGTGCTGGCAGGACAGGGAAGGCAAGATCCACTTGTGCACACATGCACTGGGAGAAAAATGTAGGATTGGCCATGGGTATGGGGGAAGCTGAAGTGATGAGATAAAGTGGGCAGGCTGGTGCATGACCACGGGGGCTTCCCCACTGGATCTCCTTGCCCATTTGGTGCAATTGGCTAGTACAGGAGCTATGATGTATGCCTCCAGGGCACCTGAGATTACACTGCAAGCAGGCATGGCCAGCCTGGGGTCCAGGGGGAGGCCAAAAAACCAAGGGGGGTTCAGGTCAAATAGGTCCTATCTGATGGGTAAGACCACTCTGCCGAGTTCAGGTCCTACTATTCCCTTAGGACTAAAGTCTCCTGTGGGGAACACATTGCACGTAGGGGGATGGGCGTCCCTGACTGTGCTCTGCTACAGATGCTACCACACAGAACTCTCTGGGCTCACTATTTCTCCGGCTTTCTCTGCCAACTCAAATGTCTGTGGTGGTTGGTGGGGGGAGTGTTTGCCTCCTCCCAGGGATTACAGAGGCCTGTGGCTACACCAAGTTGCTTTTTGCCCATTCCACTCACTCACTCACCTGGAGATTTGGGGGACCAGGAATGTGTTTCCATGCATGACTGCCCTCTGCAGGGTTCCCGGCTTCCTCCCCCTTCAGCCCAGCTTCTGTGTCTTCTCTCTGTCTACTCTCAGTGCTGCCCCTATGAAGATCTGTTAGGAGTGTGCCAGTTGTCCTGGTACCTTGGTGTTAGCTTTTCTACCTGGATGTGTATATTTGACCATCTTGCCCAAATCTCCTTCTTTCAACACTTTAAATATAACTCCCTATTGCCTTGTGACCTCTAAGCTTTCTGGTGAGAAATCAGGAGATTGTCTTACTGTAGGTGATGGGTTGCTTCTATCTTGTTGCTTTCAAGATTCTCACTCTCTTTTTGTCTTTTGACAGTTTGAGTATAATATGTCTCAGTATGTGTCTTTTTGTGTTTATTTTACTTGATGTTTGTGTAGCTTCTTAAATTTTTAGATTTATGTCTCTTATCAAATTAGGAAATATATTGGCCATTAATTCTTCTACTTTTTAATCTTTCTGACCATTTTCCTCTCCTTTCTTTTTGGAATCCCCATAATGCATTTTTTTATTTGCTTGACGGTGCCTCTTAGGCTCTGTTTACTTTTCTTCTTTCATTTTCCTTCTGCTCCTTAGACTTGACAATTTTAATTGTCCTGCCTTAAAGCCATTTTTTTTTTTTGCCTTCTCAATCTCCTTCTAAGCCCATCCAGTGATTTTTTCCCAGTTATTGTTTCTTAGCTCTAAATTTTTCTGTTTTTTAAATAATTCTATCACTTTCTTGATATTGTCATTTTATTCACACATTATTTTTCCAATTCCTTCAGTTTTTTTGATCATTTGTTTCTTTAGCTCTGTAAGCATATTTAAGACAGTTGTTTTAAAGTCTGTTCCTAGTAAGTCTGATATGTAGACTTCCTCAGTGTTGGTACCTGTTTACATTGTTTTCTTGTGTCATGCTTTCCTGTTTCTTTTTTTGCATTGCAATGTTTTTGTTAAGTATTGGATTTTGGCTACTGTAATGTGGCAATTCTTGAAATAAAATTATCTCCCTTCCCATGGGTTTTTGTTTCTATTGTTAAAGGCTATAGTGGACCATTTACTTTGAGACCTTTTCAAAATATTATTTCGAAAGGCTGTTTTCTGTTATGTGTGATTACTAAAGTCTCTGTTCCTTTATCTTGTGTTCAGCTAATGTTTTGACAGAAGTTTATTTGAATGCCAGAAGCTCTCCCTTTCTTTCAAGATTGTCTCTGTGCTGTGGTGCTCCTTCAACACTTAGCCAAGCTTGCTCTGAGTGTATTGATCAACCCAGTGTGAAATCTTAAGGTCTTCTCAGGTTTTTTCTGAGAATATCTTGCCAGATCATATGTGAGGTTTTCTAAATTCCCTCAATATACATGGCTACTTTTGAAAACCCTACTTTCCCAAAGATTTTAAGCCCAGCTTTCCTCTGGGCCTTAGTTGGTCTATTGTATGTTTCCCTTCATAATTTTTTGTAGGCATCTGTGGGTCTGTAGTCTATTTGTAGTTTTTACAGGAAGTGCATGAAGGTTTTCTGTATGAGTTCCAAGTTAAGCAACACACAAACGAATGATTTGTATCACTCTTTCAGCTAAACTTGTTTTGTTTTTCTCAAACAAATAAACAAAATGCTCATCATCACTTGCCATCAGAGAAATGCAAATCAAAACCACAATGAGAGACTATCTCACACCAGTTAGAATGGCAATCATTAAAAAAATCAGGAAACAACAGGTCCTGCAGATGATGTGGAGAAATAGGAACACTTTTACACTGTTGGTGGGACTGTAAACTAGTTCAACCATTGTGGAAAACAGTGTGGCGATTCCTCAAGGATCTAGAACTAGAAATACCATTTGACCCAACCATCCCACTACTGGGGATATACCCAAAGGATTATAAGTCATACTGCTATAAAGACACATGCACACGTATGTTTATTGCGGCACTATTCACAATAGCAAAGACTTGGAATCAACCCAAATGCCTAACAGTGACAGACTGGATTAAGAAAATGTGACACATATACACCATGGAATACTATGCAGCCATAAAAAAGGATGAGTTCGTGTCCTTTTTAGGGACATGGATGCAGCTGGAAACCATCATTCTCAGCAAACTATCACAAGAACAGAAAACCAAACACCGCATGTTCTCACTCATAGGTGGAAATTGAACAATGAGATCACCTGGACACAGGAAGGGGAACATCACACACCGGGTCCTATTGTGGGGAGGGGGGAGGGGGGAGGGATAGCATTAGGAGATATACGTAATGTAAATGATGAGTTAGTGGGTGCAGCACACCAACATGGTACATGTATACATATGTAGCAAACCTGCACGTTGTGCACATGTACCCTGGAACTTGAAGTATAATAATAATAAAAAAAACAATGAAAAGTAAACAAGAAAACATTACTTACAGATGTATACCAACTGGTGGAGTAAGAATAAAAATGTTCATGAATTGGGAGCTATGGTATAAGAGTATATGATAACTAGCAATGAACATTGAAATCAAGTAAACATACAATGGGATAAATACGGTTATGAGCTATTATATAAATGTTAAAAAATATTTTGGAAAGCACTTTGGGAGGCCAAGGCGGACAGATCACAAGGACAGGAGATCGAGACCATCCTGCCTAACATGGCGAAGCCCCCTCTCTACTAAAAATACAAAAGAATAGCCAGGTGTGGTGGCAGGCACCTGTAGTCCCAGCTACTCAGGAGGCTGAGGCAGGAGAATGGCGTGAACCCGGGAGGCAGAGCTTGCAGTGAGCCGAGATCGCGCCACTGGGCGACAGAGTAAGAGTCCGTCTCAAAACACACACACACACACACACACACACACACACACACACACACACACACACATATATATATATATATGAAAAGAGAAGTTAAATGTGAAAAATAGTAATTATGGGTCCACACCCTAGATTTTCCTATGAGCCCAAGAAAGCCAGAAATCAGCAGGGAGATGTGCAAAGAAGTAATATAAGTGATATAATTATTTTATTTAACCTTGGGACTACTCAGTAGAAACTGTACCTTCTTGTAATTGGTAAATAAAGAAATATAAGTGTGTGTGCATGTGTGTGTTTTAAATACACCATTCTTTCTTTTGTAGGACAAATAGGTGAAAAATGAATTAGGCTAGAAAATATTTAAACTTGCCGGTTAAGTTATATATTATATAAACTTTCATACTTCATGAAAATTTTTATATAAATATATAAACTATATATTTATTTGTACTATATCTTATGTCTTCTAAAAATGAAAGTAAGATGCAGTTCCTTTCAAGCATCGATGGAGTATTTACAAGGACTAATCAGTATTAGATCCCAAGGAAACTCTCAATTCCAAAAATGAAACCATTTATAGTGTGTATTCTCTGGTAAACTGTATTACAATTAGAAACTGAACTTATTGAAAGATTTCATTATTCTTAGATCAAAGGAAAAGTAAAACTGCAATCATAATTTATGTGATAAGAAAACTACTGAGTGTTTAAAACTGAAGGGTTAGGGCAAAGCTATAATAAGTAGCAACTTGAGACTTTTTATACTTCCTTTGAATAACACTTTATTATTACAAGAAATAAAATAGTTGAACTCAAATATCCAAAAGAAAACACTAAATGATGCCAAGAAATGTAGGAAGATGAAAATAATAAAAATTAAAAGCAGAAATCAAAGATTAAGAAGAAATCAAACAGTAGAATAGATGAATAATTTCAAGAGGTTGTTATTTGGAAACCTTAAACAAAGTGGACAATCATTTGAAAAAGTAAATCAAACCACAATGAGAACTAAAGAGAGGAAGACAGTGACAGAGAGAGAGAAAAAAAGAACTAATTTGTAAACAGCATAATGAGAAAGGGATATAATCACAAACATGGTGGAGCCAAAAAATTATTAAGAAATAGCGTATATAGCACTATGCTAAAAAAAAAAATATAAAATCTTGATGAATAGAAATTTTGGAGAATATGTAAATTACTAACATTGACCAAAGGAGGACTTTCAAAAGTGAAAAATACTCATGTAAAACTGAAAACTTTTCAAAACTTCACCCAAAGGACTAACATTGATAATGGTGTGATGAGGCTCACATTCTTGCATGCTACTGGTATGAATGTAAATTGGTATAACAAATAAATTTACCAAGAAATTGTAAGAGCATTATAAGGGTTTATTTCATTTGACCTAGTCTTCCCAGTTCTACAACAGTGTTCTAAATAGCTTTTTTTCTCTAAGGAAGACTATAGGGAAATTTATACAACAATTTTAGGGAAAAGAGATGTTGGCCCACGTATTCTGTAAAGAGAAAAATTATTACATACATGTGAGGAAAAAGGAAAGTTACAGCAAACATACATTCCCAGTACTACAGGAGTTAAAGTCAAATCAAATTAAACCTCAATCAAAATAAAGAACTCAAGTATGAGAACAGAAAAATTATAAACAATAAAACTCTATAAAGTTAACATTTAAACAATCATGTATATGGCTATAAAGCTTTATATCAATTTCAAAAATAAGTCTTGAAATAGAAGACATGTAACATAATAAAGAATAAAACACTTTACATCTCCATCTTATAGTCTATCGACAGATACTATTTTATCCTTGATCTTGAAAGACAATAATAGAATTTTGTTATATTTAAAAATACCCCCATAAGTATTTTAAAATACTAGAATAACTTCCAATTGTTAGAAAAATAAAAAGAGCCAATAAAACCCGAGCTATTCAGCAGAAAGAAAGTTGTAACCTGTATGTTAAAGTCTACTATCTCTAATATGTAGAGTCTAGTGAGCTCATATGGAGCAAGTACCCTATCTCTTCATTTCTTTAAACCCATACCAGTGTTTTAAGCTCTTACTGATACTCTAGTAGACCACATGAGGTAATGGGGATAATAGGAGAAGGGAGTTTCAGCACCCATTTGAGAGAAGAAAATATAATTAGGTCTCCTTCTGACATTTTATATAATCACATGGAAGAAGAAATAAATAAAACAGATCTATAACGGGTGTAGCATTATAATGCAAAGTGTCTTGGAATCTGACTAGAGTTGTATTTCCACCTTTAGGGGAAGATCAATGAGGAATGTAGAAAGGGAGTGGGGATTTTTTTTCACCTTTTGTTATAAAACATGCAACAAAATATTTGTTTAGAAATGGTGGTTTACCATATTTCTGTAAACTTCCACTTTATACTTTGCAAATTTTTCATTTTAGATTGTAGTGAGCATGTACTGATTTTAAAATTAGAATAGGTAATATATATTAAAGATAACATGTCTTTTATTTAGAAGTGAATTGCATGTGTTTTTTTTTTTTTTTTTTTCCTGTGGAAAGGGTGACTTTGAAAAGCCCCGTAATAAACTTGTGTTTCTACAATGAAAAACAAAAGCATGAACTCATTCTTCAAGTTTATTTTTTCATTCTATTTATTTGTTCTGTTTCTGAATTGGATTTCTAATTGTTGATAAATTTTTAAAGTCACTTTGTCCAGTCTCATTGAAAACTGTGGCATAACCTTATGTGGCTGTCTCACTAACAGTACACATTGATGAAGAATCTATCATATATAAGTATATGGAATTTATTTTAAAAAATCAAAGATTATCTGTTTGTAGACCTTCTAACTTAGTGTACTCCTTTTACACACTGAATTATAGCCAGCTTATTGGTAACATTAGCCTGATTAATTTCCAAGTCAGTAGGTGTGCAGTGTGTTCAGAATAAATTTCATTTAATTACTAAAATCAGCAGCTGAAGGGTTATGTGCCATAGGGCTGGGAATATAAAGTTAAATTAAACATGGCCACTGACTGATATGTTTTGGCTGTGTCCCCACCCAAATCTCATCTTGAATTGTAGCTCCCATAATTCCCACGTGTTGTTGGAGGGACCCTGGTAGGAGGTAATTGCATCATGGGAGCGAGTCTTTCCCATGCTGTTCTTGCGAGAGTGAATAAATCTCATGAGCTCTGATGGTTTTGTAAAGGGGAGTTTTCTTGCACACACTCTCACGCCTGCCACAGTGTAAGATGTGACTTTGCTCCTGCTTCATCATCCACCATGATTGTGAGGCCTCTCCAACCTTGTGGAACTGTGAGTGAATTAATCCTATTTTCTTTATAAATTACTCAGTCTTGGTATGTCTTTATTAGCAGTGTGAGCACAGACTAATACAGTAAATTGGTACTGGTTAGTGAGGCACTGCTGTAAAGACACCTGAAAATGTGGAAGTGACTTTGGAACTTCATAACAGGAAGCGGTTACAACAGTTTAGAGGGCTCAGAAGACAGGAAGATATGGGAAAGTTTAGAACTTCCTGGAGACTTGTTGAATGCCTTTGACCAAAACGCTGATAGTGATATAGACAATGGAGTCCAGACTGAGGTGGTCTCAGATGGAGATGAGGAACTTTTTGGGAATAGGAGTGAAAGTGACTCTTGTTATGATTTAGCAAAGAGATTGGTGGCATTTTGACCTTGCCCTAGAGATCTGTGGAACTTCCAACTGGAGTTATTTAGGGCACCTAGTGGAAGAGATTTCTAACCAGCAAAGCATTCAAGGAGTGATTTGGGTGCTGTTAAAGCATTCAGTTGTATGTCTCCACAAAGATATGGGTTGGAATTAGAACTTATTTTTAAAAGGGAAGCAAAAGGATAAAAGTTTGGAAAATTTGCAGCTTGATGGTGTGATAGAAAAGAAAAAACGAATTTTCTGATGAGAAATTCAAGCCAGCTGCAGAAATTTGCATAATTAATGAGGAACCACAAATTAATCATCAAAATATTGGAAAAAATGTTTACTGGGTATGTCAGAGGTCTTCACAGCAGCCTCTCCCATCATAACTCTACAGGCATAGGAGAAAAAAATGGTTCTGTGGGCTGGACCCAGGGCTTTGCTGCTTTGTGCAGTTTTGGGACTTGTTGTCCTGTGTCTCAGCCATGGCTAAAAGGGGCCAACATTCAGCTCAGGTCATTGCACCAGAGGAAACAAGTCCCAAGCCTCGGTGGCTTACACATAGTGTTGGGCCTGCAGGTGCAGAAAAGTTAAGAACTGAGGTTTGGGAACCTCCATCTAGATCTCAGAGGATGTATGGAAATACGTGGATATCCAGAGAGAGGTGTGCTATGGGGCAGAGTCCTCAGGAGAGCTTCTACTAGTGCAGAGCAGAAGGGAAATGTGGGGTAGGAGCCCCCACACAGAGTCCCCACTGAGGCACTGCCTGGTGGAGCTGTGAAAAGAGGGAAATCATCCTCCAAACCCCAGAATTTTAGATCCACAGACAGCTTGCACTATGCACCTGAAAAAGCTGCAGACACACTCAATGCCAGCCTGTGAAAGCAGCCAGGAGGGGGCTGTACCCACAGGAGTGGAGCTGCCAAGGCCATGGGAACTCACCTCTCACATCAGCAAGACCTGAATATGAGACACAGAGTCAAAGCTTTAAGCTCAATTTGGAGCTTAAAGATTTGAATGCCCAGCTGAATTTCAGGCTTTCATGGGGCCTGTAGCCCCTTTGTTTTGACCAATTTCTCCTGTTTGGAATAGATGTATTTACCCAATGCCTGTACCTCCATCATGTCTAGGAAGTAACTAACTTGGTTTTGATTTTACAGGCGCATAGGTGGAAGAGACTTGCCTTGTCTCACATGAGACTTTGGACTGTGGACTTTTGAGCTAATGCTGAAATGAGTTAAGATTTTGGAGAACTGTTGGGAGGGCATGATTGGTTTTGAAATGTGAGAACATGAAATTTTGGAGGAGCCAGGGATGGAATGATATGGTTTACCTGTGTCACCACCCAAATCTCATCTTGAAATGTAGCTCCCGCAATAGCCACTTTTTGTGGGAGGGACCCGGTGGGAGGTAATTGAATCATGTAGGTGAATCTTTCCTGAACTATTCTTGTGATAGTGACTAAGTCTCATGACAACTGACGGTTTTATAATGCGGAATTCCTCTACACATGCTGTCTTGCTTGACGCCATGTAAGATGTACTTTGCTTCTTCTTCACCTTCTATGATGATTGTGAGGCCTTTGCAGTCATGTAAAACTGTGAGTCAGTTAACCCTCTTTCCTTTATAAATTATCCAGTCTCAGGTATGTCTTCATTAGCAGTGTGAGAATAGAATAATACATTGACCATCAACAACTCATAAAGTTCTGGTTCCAGAGATATGTTATTTAAACATTATATTCTCAAGTGCTGAATGCCTTATTTTACTATGATATATGTATATTATTGTTAAAACAATTTATGCATTACTATTTTACACAATTATATTGAATCTACTGTGTCTGTCAGTGTCAACCTCTACAAAGCTATAAAATGAACTATGGAATACCTCATTCATTTAAATTACTAAAAAACTAGAAGGGCACAAAATATTAAAAATACACATTTCTTATTTAGATGCTTTTACATGTGATATGGTTTTATTGGGACACAATTCTTTTTTATATTTTATATATTTTTTATTTTTTAAATACCTTAAGTACTGGGGTACATGTGCAGAATGTGCAGTTTTGTTATACAGTTATATACATGCCATAGTGGTATGCCGCACCTATCAACCCATCACTTACATTAGGTATTTCTCCTAACGCTCTCCCTCCTCTAGCTCCCCACCCACCAACATGCCCCAGTGTGTGATGTTCCCCTCCCTGCGCCCATATGTTCTCATTGTTCAACTCCAACTTATGAGTGAGAACATGTGGTGTTTGGTTTTCTGTTCTTGTGTTAGTTTGCTGAGAATGATGGTTTCCAGCTTAATCTATGTCACTGCAAAAGACACGACTCATCCTTATTTATGGCTGCAGAGTACTGCATGGTGTATATGTGCCAGATTTTCTTTATCCAGTCTATCATTGATGGGCATTTGGGTTGGTTCCAAGTATTTCCTATTGTGAATAGTGCTGCAATAAACATATGTGTGCATGTGGCTTTATGGTAGAATGATTTATATATCTTTGGATATATACTCTGTAATAGGATTGCTGGGTCAAATGGTATTTCTAGTTCTAGAACGTTGAGGAATCACCACACTGTCTTCCACAATGGTTGAACTAATTTACACTCCCACCAACAGTGTAATAATATTCCTATTTCTCCACATCCTCTCCAGCATCTGTTGTTTCCTGACCTTTTAGGGATCACAATTGTAACTGGAGTGAGACAGTATCTCACTGTGATTTTTGATTTGCATTTCTCTAATGACCAGTGATGATAAGCCTTTTTTCATATGTCTGTTGGCCGTATAAATGTCTCCTTTTAAGAAGTGTCTGTTCACATTCTCTGCCCACTTTATGATGAGTCTGTTTGTTTGTTTTTCTTGTAAATTTGTTTAAGTTATTTGTAGATTCTGGATATTAGCCCTTTGTCAGATGGATAGATTGCAAAACTTTTCTCACATTCTGTAGGTTGCCTGTTCCCTCTGATGATAGTTTCTTTTGCTGTGCAGAACCTCTTTAGTTTAATTATATCCCATTTGTCAATTTTGGCTTCTATTGCCATTGCTTTTGGTGTTTTAGACAGGAAGTCTTTGCCCATGCCTGTGTCCTGAATGGTATTGCCTAGGTTTTCTTCTAGGGTTTTTATGGTTTTAGGTCTTACATTTAAGTCTTTAATGTATCTCAAGTTAATTTTTGTATAAGGTGTAAGGAAGGGGTCCAGTCTCAGTTTTCTGCATATGGCTTGCCAGTTTTCCCAGGGTCATTTATTAAATTGGGAATCCTTTCCCCGTTGCTTATTTGTATCAGGTTTGTCAAAGATCAGATGGTTGTAGATGTGTGGTGTTATTTCTGAGGCCTCTGCTCTGTTTCATTGGTCTATATATCTGTTTTGGTACTAGTACCATGCTATTTTAATTACTGTAGGCCTGTAGTATAGTTTGAAGTCAGGTGGTGTGATGTCTCAAGCTTTGTTATTTTTGCTTAAAATTGTCTTGGCTATATGGGCTATTTTTTAGTTCCATATGAAATTTAAAGTAGGTTTTTTCCAATTCTGTGAAGAAGGTCAGTGGTAGCTTGATGGGGTTAGCATTAAATCTATAAATTACTTTGGGAAATATGGCCATTTTCATGATATTGATTCTTCCTTTCCATGAGCATCGAATGTTTTTCCATTTGTTTGTGTCCTCTCCTATTTCCTTGAGCAATGGTTTGTAGTTCTTTTGAAGAGGTCCTTCAAATCCCTTGTAAGTTGTATTACTAAGTGTTTTATTCTCTTAGTAGCAATTGTGAATAGGAGTTCACTCATGATTTGACTCTCTGTTTGTCTATTATTGGAGTATAAGAATGCATGTGAGTTTTACACATTGATTTTGTATCCTGAGACTTTGCTGGAGTTGCTTATCAGCTTAAGGAGATTTTGGGCTAAGATGATGGGATTTTCTAAATATGCAATCAGGCCATCTGCAAACAGGGATAATTTGACTTCCTCTTTTCCTATTTGATTACCCTTTATTTATTTATCTTGCCTGATTGCCCTGGACAGAACTTACAATACTATGTTGCATAGGAGTGGTGAGAGAGGGCATTCTCGCCTTGTGCTGCTTTTCAAAGGGAATGCTTCCAGTTTTCGCCCATTTAGTATGATATTGGCTGTGGGTTTGTCATAAATAACTCTTATTATTTTGAGATACATTCCACTGATACCTAATTTATTGAAAGTTTCTAGCATGATGGGCTTTTGAATTTTGTCAAAGGCTTTTTCTGCATCTATTGAGATAATCATGTGGTTTTTGTCATTGGTTCTGTTCATTTGATGGTTTACATTTACTGATTTGCATACGTTGAACCAGCCTTGCATCCCAGGGATGAAGCCAACTTGATTGTGTTGGATAAACTTTTTGATGTGCTACTGGATTTGGTTTGCCAGTATTTTATTGAGGATTTTTGCATCGGGGTTCATCAGGGATATTGGCCTGAAATTTTCTTTTTGTGTGTGTGTCTCTGCCAGGTTTTGGTATCAGGATGATGCTGGCTTCATAAAATGAGTTAGGGAGGATTCTTTCTTTCTCTATTGTTTGGAGTAGCTTTAGAAGAAATGGTACCAGCTCCTCTCTGTACCTCTGGTAGAATTCAGCTGTAAATCCATCTGTTCCTGGATTTTTTTGGTTGTTGACTATTAACTACTTCCTCAATTTTAGAACTTGTTACCTATTATTGGTCTATTCAGAGATTTGACTTTCTTGTTTAGAATTGGGAGGGTGTATGCTTCCAGGAATTTATCCATTTCTTCTTGATTTTCTGGTTTATTTGCATAGAGGTGCTTATAGTATTCTCTGATTGTAGTTTGTATTTCTGTGGGATCAGTGGTGATATCCCATTTATCATTTTTTAATTGCATCTATTTGATTCTTCTCTGTTTTCTTCTTTGTCTGGCTAGCAATCTATCTATTTTGTTGATCTTTTCAAAAAACCAGCTGCTGGATTCATTGATTTTTTGAAAGGTTTTTCATGTCTCTATCTCCTTCAGTTCTGCTCTGATCTTCCATGTGATATGTTTCACCGAAAGAAAAATGTTTAAGACTAACAGTGTAATAACTTGGCCACTACTTATTGACTTTCCTGCTATATAATCTTTCCTTGATCAAAATATTGCTATACATGTGGTTCATCTTCATCATTAATTTAACAAAGAAAGAAAGAATAAAATTCTATGTAAACCAAAACATTGAATTCTTAAAAGTTACACCATAGAGTAGTGGAAGAAATTATGAGTTAATAATTTTCTGACCTTGGCATGGAGAAGTCCTTTCTAGCTTCAAAGTATGAGCCGAGTGGGGAAAGAAAGGGCAAAATACAAAGCTGAATATTGTTAGGTTTGATTACAACCTAATTTTAAATTACTGTATATTAAAATGCACTATCAAAATGGAAAGCAAACATTCTGCTGATGAAGTCTGTGCAACATATTCCGTATATAAATGGTTAATACACTAGTAGGTAAACAAAACTTATACATGCCTATGAAAGTCATATGAAGGACAGCATTTGTAGTAGAGATTTCCATCTAGAAAACTGCTGCAACTATTAGATGAGAAATAGTAAGTTCCTGAACTAAAACAGTAGAAATGGAAATGGAAAACCAGCAGGATTTGTTGTTTGATTAAAGTGCAGGCTAGAAAGGGAAGTATCAAGATATAGGTACTGGCCATTTACCTTTAAATCTACCAAAATCATATGGTATAGTATAGGTTTCCAAATGTACTGTCATGTCCTCATAAAATAGAGTATACAAAAAATTAAGCAAAAAGAATTTCATGTCATTCCAAAACCACTCACATCCAAATCAATGTTTAACCATAATAAATTTTTCACAAATGGTTTCTGTAGTATGCACATCTAGCAAATTTAGACTAGTACTTCACGTCAACACCTGTGGTTTTCTTTTTAGGTACACTGCCAGGCTTTTTGCTACACTGATTGTCATCAGGGTAATTCCTGTTCCTTGTCCTTCTACGCATTATTATCCTGTCTGCCAGTGGTGTACTAAATTAGTAATCAGCAACAGTTTTTCCCAGCACAAATTATGTCTTATGTCCCACTTCAATTTCTATCCTTTACCACCACACACACAGTGTTGATAAGTTTTGTGTTCATATATGACCCTTTCACCACCCATTTCATTATCTTGGCTGTGCTTTTATGATTTTTCTGCTCACTTAATCAAACCAGCTTACATCAGTGAATATCATTTTTATTTTTACTGAAAAAGGGTCAAATTTATAAAATATGCCTCTTCTAGATTTAATTTCTATTATGTATATTTTATTTGTATTGTTAACATTAACTGAGTGAATATCTTTATTGATTTACAAATATGTTCATAATATGTTGCTGAGTGGGGAAACAAAATCATGCAATTATGACACATTATTTAATTTTTGTTTTATGCACACAAATACACAAATGTTCACCAAGTCTAGAAAATAAAATACCAAAATAGTAAGAGATGTTTTATCTTGTAGGGGATATTATGGATTTTTTTCTGTTTTGGCCTATCTACATTACCTAATTTTTCATCAAAAAATGGACATTATTTGTAGAACAAAAATCTTAAAATGAAGCAATATAATAAAAGCAATATAGAGTTCTTTAGAGACTTAAGTTTACTAACATGGAGAAAAACTGATCTTATACTTCTTTTTTCTTATCTTTTTTCATAGTTCTGCTGATTGAGGAATAGATCTGGAGCAAATTCTGAAAGTCTCAACTACTCTGGACTCTCTACATTTACAAACTGCTTAAAAACAATTATTTTTTTCTTTTGGATGTATTCCAAATGTGTTGGTGCATGTGTGTGTGTGTTTGTGTGTGTGTGTGCACGAGTGTAACATCACTGTTTATGCATGTTTGCACAGTTATTCCTTATATACGGCATGCTTTATTTTCCTCCTCTTTCTGAGGTATGCCACAACACATCAGTACATTTTTTAAAAATTCATTGAATTTTGAGTAAAAATGTTTGAGTAGTCCTAAAATGTTAACTATGTTTTGTCAACATGTACCTAAATAAATTTTGTAAAACTGGTTCAAAGATCTACTAAAAACATGATTAATTTAGCACATACTGACACTTTTAAAAATCTATGTATCTCATTACTTAATCATAATTTGCATGACGTGATCGGTATCTCATAAAGTCTTGGGCTTTAGGTAGTGAAAAGTTATTATTTGTAGAATAAAATCCTAAAATTTTAAAAAACTAATTGAAGGTGTGTAATAAAAGTAATATATAGTTTCTTTAGAGACATAAATTTGCTAAAATGGAGAAAAACTGATCGTATGCTTCCCTTTTCTAATAACTTCATGCACATTTCCTAATTGATGAATAGGTCTGTTGTATTTTAATTTAAATTACCTAATGCCTTTTCCAGGGAATGGACTCAAGTTAATAGATTTATCATTTCTAAAGTTGTACTGTTTCTAGTAGACTTGTATTTAGTTTTCTCTTGAAAATCTGTATATGCTGTTTCATAGTTCTAAGTTTCCTCACCCATCCTTCTATTACATAAATATAATAATATTTAAATAATTGTTGTAATGGGGAAGTGTTAGAGCTTTGAAAGTAAAAATTCTGATATAATTTAAAAACAATTTTGCATCAAATAATTTATTATAACTGCTAATAGGTAAAAAAAAAAAAGTTCAATATGAAATGCATGTTAGGCTGTCTGTGTCCAGGAAATTGACTTAGAGAGCTGGGTCACAGATTGAAAAGTCATAGTTGATGCTGAAAATATGAAGGGAATAAGGTTTTTTTCCATTAGCAAAATAGTGGTAACATTTAAAGAAACATAGCTTTTGATAATTTGGAGCTAATGAAACTAGAATATGATTACATTTGTTTACTGCTAATTATCTTTCCATTAATTATTGGTCAGTATTCAAAATAATTAGCACTTCCAGAAGATAGCAATCATGGGCAAGAAGAAAAGAGTAACTCTTTATATGACATGGAAGTTCCAATTCACAAATAAAAACTAAGCCAACCATCTGGATATTTCTAAACACCCAAACATCATCTAAGCAAAACATACAAATAATATGACCTAAACAAAGATTTTTTAAATGTATACTTTTCATCGAGTTGATTCTTCATTTCACAGCATATCCATTGTGTCTGTCCTACGTGTTAAAAATTGGAGTCATGAGATACTTCCTATTCCCTCAGATTCCTGATCTTACTTCTTCTCTATTTCTGGTCTCATTCGCTACCAAAGTTCAATTGATCACCCACTATTGTCAATTCCGGCTCAAAAGTAATCCTCAAACCCTTTTAACTGAAGTTATCTGAATCCTGGAACTCCTCATTTCTTACCTTGACTGTTTCAAGAAACTTACAACTGATCTTCCCACCTACAATATTCATTTTTTTCCAAATTCTCTTTCACACTTACAATAGACATATTTGCAAGCACATATTTGATCATCAAAGCTTGTTTTTGATATTATCCTATTTTATTTATGTAATACTACATTGAAGTCATTTATTTTTACTTATCTTTCTCACTAGACTCAGCTCTTTAAAGGCACTGAGATTATGAATTATTTGCAATTGTCTCTCTAATGCCTGTGTCTTAGTAGGTTCTCAGGAGTTTTTCTGTGAATGAATGAACAGGCAATATATTTCAAAACTCCATGACTTTGCATGAATTATTCCCACTCCTGCAAAGCTTTCCTCCCTCTTATTGTGCTTATTTCTCCCTATTTCACTGTAGCCAAGCTTCTTCTCATTTCAGGGCATTTGATACTTTCTTCCCTTCTGTGATGGTCTTGCCCTCAATTCCCATCTCTATAATCTACCTAGATCTTAACAATTATTCAAATATGATTTTAAATGTCATTTCTGCAGATAGGACTTCCCTGACTATCAAGTCCACAAGCCCCTGCCTCACCAAAATAGTCTTTCTCACAAGAACATGTTTTTATTTAAAGATAAATTACCACCAATGTAATTTAAATATTTATTTTTAATTTTTAGAATTAAGAAGTTACTGTATTCCCACAGTATACTATAAGCTCCACTAGAGCAGGAGTCATGGTTTGTTCACTACTGTATGGTTACTCAGAGCACTACTTGGCTCATAGTAAGCACTCAACAAATGTTTTCAATAATAAATATATGCATGATTGCACAAATGAATAAAAGCAGTTCTAGCCTCTTGACCAATGGTTTGTAGGTCTCAACTTAATCTAATAAAAATGGTAAATATACTTTAGACCTTTTTTTGCCTAAGGAAAGGTCACGTCCTTACAAATTAGCAAGTTGGTACTTTCTAACTTCCTCCTTTCTTATCAGTTTCTCTTTTATGTTACACTTGAGAAACCCTGGAAAAGAAGATGGAGGATGGCCTACATTTGCCTGAAGTAATGAAAGGTGCTAAAGAAAACATAAATAAAATGATGCAGATTATCTAAGAAAAAGGAATAAGCCATCAACTTAGATGACTGGAAAGCAGGATATCTCAAAAAGCATGTCACAGAGCAGGAAGGAGGTAGGTGCATGGCACTGAAGTAGTACTACTCCACTGGTAAGCTTAACAGAATAACTATTCTAGAGAAAGGAAGGGATGTCTCTCAAATAGGTCACCTACTCTTCATGCTTAAACACATGATATCAGTTACACAAACACTTGCTTCTTCACAGTAATCAGTGATCAATTTTAAATAAATTCTGTTCATATTTATCTCTTTTCAAATGAAAATAAATATTTTACCTGCTGTCATAGTCTCCAATGTGCATAAAAGGGTAGAGTATCTGAGAGCTTTTTCTACTATTTTAACAGCAAGGGCAAGATTGTAGCTGGGATACATACTAAAGGTCAGTTTGACACAAAGATGGCAGATGCATAGCAGGGAACTACTCAGTTTCATGCTGCATTTCATTGTAAATTAATATCTTAACAATAATTTTTAATTATCTTCTTGGCACTGTCTATTTAAAGGTATCCAAGAAATTCAAATTAATTTTGCCAAGCTTTTGGTGAATGATTCTATTGGCTCCAGTGCAAAATCCAACCAGGAGGTGGCTCTTTTAGCAAGTATAAACAGCTTTCAGGAAATAAACACTATTATTTTGTGGTGACTTTAAGATTTGCTTTTATGAAAATATTTTATACAAAGCAATTATGCAGTCAAAAGTACCATTTGTTTTATTTTGAATTTTAAAACCAGCCAGCAAACATGGACATGGAAATGGCATCTATCTAATAGGAGTGGCCAGGGACTAGTTACTTTGGCTGGTTGAGTGTTTTGTTTAACTAAGAAGTTTCATTTCCCAGTCAACTAGATTTTGCTCCTAGAAGATCCAACAGCAAGAGAACTTGGGACTTCAGGGATAATGATGGGTGAGCCTAGTCCCATGAGAAACACTGAACTAGGTCAGATATGCTTCTGTATATCTAAAGCTTAAGCCCCAAATGAGGGAACAAATCAGAATACAAGCATGCTAACAGTAAGAACAAAGAAAAGACAGTGACTACTGAGATTATTTTTTCAAGAATTACAGTTTGTAAAATTACCTTCATAACATGGTAATACAATGCAGTTCTTAAGAGTGTAATTTTAGATATGGGAATCGAGAGGAGAGAAAGGTTGTGTAAAATAAAATTTTCAAAAAGGTTTTCTTAAGCAGGTAAGATTTGTGATGGGCCTGAAGTAATGAGGGTAGTAATTGCTTGGGCGAGCTGCAAGTAGAGAGGGTGACGTTTTGGTAGAAAGCCCGCTTGAGCAACATTTTGAGGAATAGGAAGAAAACCAGCCTGAGCTGGTAATAGAGAAAAATGAGAGATAAAACATTAGAAGTTTTCAGAGAGCATCTATCTCTGAACAGAAAATCATAGACTAATTTTAAAGTGCAGAGTACTCTGTGGGAACCACACACATTCATCTCTGCCTGTACCCTTGAGAAGTATGGCCAGACCCACTCACTCTTGATGCTGGTGTGCATTACGTGACAAAAGCAAATGCAATTTTCTCATTTTGGAATTCAACACAACAGTCCTGGATGCTGTTATAAACTCGAGGTATATATTTCAAGTGAGTGAACTTGCCATCAGCAAAGCAGTAGTTGCTGTTTGAGAAAAAAAAAAAAAAATCGAAACCAAAAAGGTCACTTGTTCTCCAGCCCATTTCTCCTGCCCTGTAGTTTTCACCTCCTCCTCTTCCCAGCCCAAATAAAAACAAAAAAACACTAAATTTACTTATATATTGATGTGGTAGGTCTCTAGGTGAAAAAAAAGTATCAGTGGTCTAAGAAAATAAAATACAGAGTATAAGCTGTGAAGGGCAACCTGTTTAGCTTCTCTGCTATAAGGCACACAGTTAATGGCATGGATTTTGAATTTTTATATAGCAGTTATTTATTTTCAGCTCATTTAGATATTTTAGCAGAAAACTTCTTATTTCTTATTTTCTTAAGGTTTTCTTACACAGGCTTGCTCCTTGTTTGAGTGAGACTTTTATCGCATTTCAACTTTCAATGATACTTCGTTTTCTTTGGAATAATTCGCAAATTTCAAAATGGAAACCTTTAAGAAAATATAAAGCATTCAGCGTGGATCTGTAGCCGTGTGTATTTCATGAGACCTGTGTTTCCCACCAGTCAGATCTGAATTTTTGCATAATGCTTCATGACTTAATTATGACAGATAAGGCAATGAGAAAGGCTAAAACCAGAAGACAGTTCAGAAACAAGCCATGACTTACCCTGTTGGGTGAGGGGTCAGAAGAGGGCGCCACAGCCTTTAGGAGCACCTCTGTCAAGCTCGTGCTAACCCTTTAAGTAGGAAGGCAGTCAGAATGATGAAACCACATTATTATTGTTTTAAAATAATTATTGGCTGTTCCTGTGTAGGCAGTTACAGGAAACGTTTCCTCAGAAAATGGAAATAATCATGCTTGAAACTTATTTTACTATTTTTAAAGTTTCTACTTCTAACTAGAGTTCTTAATGAAATTAGTGTTTAAAGATGGGAAGTTCCAATCTTTTGTCTGTGCCTAGCTAATAGAGAAATACAAAATAAAAATTCTCAAGCTTAATTATTGTTGTTAATTTAACCCAGAATACCAGAGATTAAAGGTATCTTAGAGATTGTATTCAAATCTTTTATTTGATAGCATGAGAAACTGAGGCCCTGAGGAGCTACACATTGAGTGTTGATAGAGTTGGAAAAAGATTCCAGGATTCTTAGCCTTTTGTGATGCTTTTTCTAATATAGCAACTAGTAAATCCAGTAACAATTTGTGTCTATGGTGGCAATATATAGAGGAATTTTTCTTATCAGTTAGTGATTCTTAATCAAGCATTTATGGATGAAATGGCATTTACATATAATTATTTTAAAATACTTCAGTAGAAAGTGGGAGGAAGGACAGATAAATACAACAAGATTTGAAACATGTTCTTAATCACTGAAAGTGGGTTAGGGTTCACTACACCATTCTCTCCATTTGTGTGTGTGTTCAAATATTTCTATAATAAAAAGCATTTTTCTGTTTTTGTTGTTGTTTGTTTGTTTTTCTTTTTTGGAGGTCTTGCTCTGTCACTCAGGCTGGAGTGCAGTGGTGCAGTCCAGTCTTGGCTCACACACTGCAAACTCCATCTTCTGGGCTAAAGCAATCGTCCCACCTCAGCCTTCCAAGTAGCTGGGACTAGAGGTATGCATCACCATGCGTGGCTAATTTAATTTGTGTTTGCATGTGTGTGTGTATAGAGATGAGTTATCAAGCCCAGGCTGGTCTTGAACTCCTGGGTTCAAGTGATCCTTGCACCTAGGCCTCCTAGAATGCTAGGATTACAGGTGTGGGTCACAGTTTTCGGCATAAAGAGCATTTTCTAAAAGTAATATGTGTTAGGGGAAAGAATATGTAACAGGAAATTAAACCATTATGTATAGATTATGTATAATCTATGGATTTTAAATATCTATGATTATGACCATAATAAATATTTTTAAATAAGAGGTTTCTTAATACCAATAAAAGTTTTATAAATACGCACCTGCTAAAGAGAGTGTGCCTTTTCACAATATTGTACACTGCCATGTGCTAACATGAGGCCTTTTGTTTTTGAGAGAAATATAATTAAGTTCACACTGTGGAAACTAACTTTATTGTTTGCACTGTGTTGCAAGATTCCTTCAATTTTATCCAGAAATATAAACATATCTAAGGTGGGTGTGTATGTTTATAAATACAGGGGGATACTTCTCAGGTGCAGGTGGGATACTTCTCAATACAGTTTGATTATGTAGCAATTGATTTGAGAGTGTGTTTCCAAAGCAATTTGAACATCATCTGTGCATAAAAAATTTTCAAGACGAACCAATCACCAAGAAGCAATTCCTTTATTGTCATACACACATCTAGATACGCAGATGTGGAATGCTGATGGTCATCAAAAAGAACCAGGGGAGCATCAGTTAAATGGATTCAGGAAGGGAATTTGAGACTCTGGCTACAGAAAAATGTACTGAATTATATTGGGTAAAGGGGATATATTTTAAACACTTGCAAACAAGGGCCATATATGCCTACTGGTTGTACAACACAGATGACAACCAATAATTTTTGTAATAAAAAGCTAACTTAAAATATAGAAGCAGCCCCTCCCCCTAATTAATGAATTAATAAACAAAAAAACTCTGAAAGCTGAAAATTTAGGGGATGGAGAGGATCATGCTGTGCAAATCATTTTTCCAACTGTTTCTCTATGATTTTTCTGCTTCAGAAGACCGGATAGGAGAGTGTTTTCACTTCATAAAATGCAATGAGCATCTCACTTTCCAAGATTAAATAGATAATTTGGCTTAAATCTACTAACACCCCAATACACTAGCATTTTTTTTTTCTACAAAAGAAGCTAGGTTTTGGTAATTTTTTGTTCCAATTTTCATATTTCATAAATTCATATTTGTGTTTCTTGGTACATAAGGAGCAATATACCAAGAAAGGAATTAACTCCATGGTACACTAACCATTTGCAAATAATAGTTCTTCCTATAAAGATTTGCTCTCTGTTTTTGAAGGAAGTTTCTGGGCAAACAACATTTTGAGAAAGAAATTCAGATACGGGGAAGGAAAGATCATGGGGAGCAGGAGGCTTTAAGAAACCTGGCTTGTGCATGTGATTTACTCATGTTGAAAAGTATGAAGATTAATGAAGCCAAGTGCATGAAAGATAGAAGAATATCAGATTTCAATTACAATTGAGTTACCCACTTGGGAGTCAGTTTTAGATTGCAGCTGGTATGAGGGAATAGGGCCAAAATATGAAATCTTGGGTACGCAAAAGCTAAAATAAGATTGATGGATTTAGGAATTGTGTTTTATTTGGAATAAATGCTTACCTTAACTTCCTTTATGGACCACTGCAATTTTGGTTTAAAAGAAAGGATTATCACTTTTAAATTATCCTGTAATGTTGAGAGTGCAAGCATTCTGTAAGTAATAGTGGAGAAGGAGGTGTTGTGTGGGAAATGAGAGAAAGAGGGGAAATACTGATGTCCAAAAAGAATATGGTACTTAGAAATAGAATTGTATTGGCAGTCAGGAGACCTGTATTTTAACCACAGTACTGATAATAACTTTATACGTTACTGTAAGAAATTTTCTTTTCTCTCTGGGCCTTTCTTTCCTGATGTAATCATTTAAGATGATTATACTAAATGGTATAACCCTTTATAATTCTGCAATTCAAGTTAACGTTATTTGGAATCATTTATTGCAAATTTGCTTGGTTTTGACTAATGTTCACTTATACCTGATAGCAACAAATAAAGCTAACACATTAATATAAATTTTAGTTGGAGTCTCCTGCTACCATTCTAATCTTGTTAATGCTAAATGAAGGTTACACTTGATCTTGAAGCATTATACTGAGCACAACTTCTCACTGCCTGCAGCTGGAGATAAAAGTGGAGTAACTATACGTGATTGGGCTGTTTACTAAATCCAGAAAAACACAACCTGGAAATGGTGGATTCGGAGTAATCTCCAGCATTAGCTTTTTTTCTTCTATGTTCTAAACTCCTCCTGGGTTTTTACGGTTTCCAGTTAAAGTCTGATGTTCCTGTCCTAGTTGGCTTCTCTGCTGTCTCCTTCATGGATCCCTGAGATTTATGCAGCTGTTAGGGAAGTGATCCATTTTTAGATATCTCTTCTGCCTATAGAGATTATAGACTTTGCACATCTGAATCCATCTATATCGAGACTCTTTCCCCGGTCCAACTCTGTTCATGCCTTGCCCTATATTTTGGTTCCTCTCTTTAACTCACTATTAACATCTTACATCAACACCCCCTGTAACTGGCATTACAGGTTCAAATATGCCAGTAAATTTAACAAGGAAAAATTATATGCCAATCTACTAAGACTCAAGCAATAGCTCTTCTTTATAAAAAGCCACTAATGCACGACTTGTCTCCATGAGCTATATAGTAGGTTGGTGCAAAAGTAATTGCAGTTTTTGCCATTAGAAATAATAGCAAAAACCACAAATACCTTTGTACCAACCAAATAGAAAAGAGATTGTCTTTCTCACATAGTGAAACATTCCTGTGACCACATCAATCTCATTTCTGCCAGGCCTTGCTGTGTGATTTCTGAAAACAAAAAAAAAATCTACCCTTTCTGAGAAATAGAAGTTATTTTCTATATATTCCAGGGACACAAAGCAAATTTAGACCCGACCCCGCCTGCCAAAATTGGTATATGTGATTATTTAGCAGATTTTTGGACAAATACTTTATCCTAATAATTAACTTATTAATATTTATAATGTAATCAATTTTATTTTTTTGCAGTTACTATTATTTCTTGATGTCAGTTGTTACATTTTTTCAAACACATAGTAATATAATGTTTCCTTCCAAAGAAGTTAAATAACTTTAAATAAAATTAAAATTGCCTAAGTTAAAAAATATATGCATACTACTATGCATATTAAGTGGTGATAAGCAAGTATGGAAAAAACATGCAGGAGTTACAAAATGATTAAAATTTGAGAAATACAGGACCAGATAACCTCAAGGTTGCCCTTAGATTTTGTGATTTCATCAATTGTGACTTAATGAAGAATGAAATTATAAAGTTATTTTATCTCTACCTCCTTCTTCTCCATCTTCCACTCAGTGCTATGTGTTTTAGTACTGAGTCCTTACTTGTTCCAAAAGTGTCAGCTCTGCCTAAGTCATTTTCAACAAGAGTTATTCACCTTCCAAATGAAAGAGTGTCTTCCCACATAATTACATTGCTCTTCTTGGAAATCACTGCAACAAATATATTTTTTAAAAATCTATTTTAAAATCTACCTTTTTTTGTGTCAGAACTTTAAGACAGACGAACCAGACATTCTCATTTCGCTGTAAATGCTCATCTAAATGCCATCTTCAGCTGATGGGTAGAGTAAGCCTCAAATGATCGCCTAAAATCTGGGGCCGCATGGTTGTTTTACAAGCTGGGGCATAGATTCTCTACTATTGTGGAATGAGTGAACCATGAATGGTAAGGATCCATTTGAGCATCTGAAGTTCAAAATAAAGCTAAAAGAAGAAGCTAATGTTCCAAACAAAAGATCCATTATGGCCACCATGCAGAGGCAATTCCAAATGTCCCTCAAAGAAAGCAGGGCTGGGCTTGTGACTCATGCCTGTAATTCCAGCACCTTCGGTGGCTGAGGTGGTGGATCACCTGAGGTCAGGAGTTCAAGACCAGCCTGGTCAAGATGGCAAAACCCCATCTCTACTAAAAATACAAAAATTAGTTGCGCATGGTGGTGCACACCTGTAATCCCAGCTACTCGGGAGTCTGAGGCAGGAGTATGGCGTGAACCCGGGATGTGGAGGGTGCAGTGAACTGAGAACGCACCACTGCACTCCAGCCTGGGTGACAGAGTGACACTCCATCTCAAAAAAAAAAAAAAAAAAAAAAAGGAAAGAAAGCAGTGTACTAAGATTCAGTATTTTTAAAAATCCCTTGGGGTTTATGACACCCACCTACCTTTGCTTCACTAGGGCGAATAGAATTCTTAACATTTCGCTCAGGAATCTATGATTTTTCAACCCATGTCAACATTTGTCAAGGTTGTGTTTTTGTTGGATCTTTGAACAATAGAAATGAATGAGAATCTTTTACATGTGAATGGCACCCATACTTTTTTTTTTTTTTTTTTTTTTTTTTTTTTTTTTTTTTTTTTTTTTTTTTTTGAGACAGAGTCTCACTGTTCACCCAGACTGGAGTGCAGTGGCACAACCTCGACTCACTGCAACCTTCACCTCCTAGGTTAAAGTGACTCTCCCAACTCAGCCTCCTGAGTAGCTAGGACTACAGGCACAAGCCCCCACGCCACGCCCAGCTATTTTTTTTTTTTTTCTTTTTAGACAGGGTTTTACCATATTGGCCAGGCTGGTCTCGAACTCTTGATCTCAAGTGCTCTCCCTACCACCTCGGCCTCCCAAAGTGCTGGGACTACAGGCATGAGCCACCGCACCCGGCTCTAGTACCTATAATTTTATTTACTTCTTAAGTTTCACACAACCTAGGAAGGTAGGCAGAGTAGGTACTAGTATCCTTATTTAGGAGAAGACAAAATTGAGAACTAGCCAGAGAGGTACTTATGATTTATATTTTACATTAGAAGCAGAGTAGGCAGCATAACTCTAGAGCTAAGATACTTTGGTGTCTTATGAGATCCTAGGTTCTATCTGGACTAATTTGTCACTGGAAGTAGCACTAGAAAGGGTTTTAGAGAATACAACAAAAGGTAGAGGTAATAGCCCTGAACACTTCCTTCAATGTTCAGATACATCTTGAAAAGCATGCACAGTCTCATTCTCCCAACCTAACCTGAGAACTGAGCACCTCTGGAAGAAGCTTCCTTGCTACCCTGGTGTAAACTGGTAGAGGGAATTCTCCAACTACCTAGTTGGAGAATATGACTAAATAGACCATTGCACACTATTTTTGTTTTGTTTTGTTTTCAGATGATGAAACCTCAGATTTTCACTTTCAATAACATATAATATGGTAATAAATTCCCTCCAAACATTGATAAAGCCAGAAGAGTTAAGAACAACATATTTTCAGCTATCCTTTTGTCTCTTATCAAAACAGATTCTAGCATATCGCTGGGAACCAAAGGAGAAAGAAGACCAGGCCAGAATTAGAGATTTAGGAATCATCAGTATTGAGATGGTAGTTGAAATCATAAAAGTAAATGTGTCTAGCGTGAATAGGCAGCATGAGAAGAACAATAATTGCCTGGGAAGTAATATGGGGAAGAACAATATTAAAGTGTTGAGCAGAGGGGGAGTTTACCCAGAAAAAGAGAACAAAAGGAAATAGAAAAAAGGTAGCAATATCAGTATGGCTACTTAATAAAACTAAGGAAGCAAAGCTCCAAAAAGTGGTGATGAACAGTGTAAACCACTTTAAAAATGTCATGAATAACGATGACTTGAGGAAACATCACATTATACATTAATTGGGAAGCCGCTAGTGACCATCAAGTGAGTATTTTCATTAAAAATGTTGAAGCCAGGTTTTAAGAGACAGAATAAGAATATGGATGCAGTGGGTAAAGGTTATTTTAGATGTTTGGGTATGAAAAAATATAACAAAATTATGATAATTTTGGAAATTATCAGTGGAAAACAATTTCACTATGTTTAATAATTTATAAACCCTAGAAGAAAATCTAGGTAGTACCATTCAGGACATAGGCATGGGCAAGGACTTCATGTCTAAAACACCAAAAGCAACGGCAGCAAAAGCCAAAATTGACAAATGGGATCTAATTAAACTAAAGAGCTTTTGCACAGCAAAAGAAACTACCATCAGAGTGAACAGGCAACCTACAGAATGGGAGAAAATTTTTGCAACCTACTCATCTGACAAAGGGCTAATATCCAGAATCTACAAAGAACTCAAACAAATATACGAGAAAAAAACAAACAACCCCATCAAAAAGTGGGGAAAGGATATGAACAGACATTTCTCAAAAGAAGATATTCATACAGCCAACAGACACATGAAAAAATGCTCATCATCACTGGCCATCAGAGAAATGCAAATCAAAACCACAATGAGATACCATCTCACACCAGTTAGAATGGCAATCATTAAGAAGTCAGGAAACAACAGGTGTTGGAGAGGATGTGGAGAAATAGGAACACTTTTACACTGTTGGTGGGATTGTAAACTAGTTCAACCATTATGGAAAACAGTATGGCAATTCCTCAAGGATCTAGAACTAGATGTACCATATGACCCAGCCATCCCACTACTGGGTATATACCCAAAGGATTATAAATTAGTCTACTACAAAGACACATGCACACGTATGTTTATTGCGGCACTATTCACAATAGCAAAGACTTGGAATCAACCCAAATGTCCATCTGTGACAGACTGGATTAAGAAAATGTGGCACATATACACCATGGAATACTATGCAGCCATAAAAAAGGATGAGTTTGCGTCCTTTGTAGGGACATGGATGCAGCTGGAAACCATCATTCTTAGCAAACTATCACAAGAAGAGAAAACCAAACACCGCATGTTCTCACTCATAGGTGGGAACTGAACAATGAGATCACTTGGACTCGGGAAGGGGAACATCACACACTGGGGTCTATCATGGGGAGGGGGGAGGAGGGAGGGATTTCATTGGGGAGTTATACATGATATAAATGATGAATTGATGGGTGCTGACGAGTTGATGGGTGCAGCACACCAACATGGCATAAGTATACATATGTAACAAACCTGCACGTTATGCACATGTACCCTAGAACTTAAAGTATAATAAAAAAAAAAAAAAAAAAAAAAAAAAAAGAAATTTAAAAAAAAAAATAATAATAATTTATAAGTACTTCTTACCTTAGAAATCAAAACAGAATGATAGTTTGATGAGGCAACATGGTAAATGTAACTTACATTTGTCTGTTTTTAAGCAAATAAACAAAAGCACTTAAGTGTGTGCTTTTTGCATTTAGTTAGGAGAAAAGAGAAATGAGTTCATTGACACCTTAGGGTGGCATAGGATTGTATATAAAAATATTCTTCCTTTCATTTCCCACTAAGACTGAGTAGTGCCACCCACACTGTTCTTTTACTCTGGGGACATCTTTTCACAGTTCTGATGGTACCATTTTTAAAAACCTTCTGAATGTTCTAGCTATTTCTGTCACCTCTTGATGACTCTCTATTTGCCTCTGTTTACAAATTTTAGTGAAAAAGGAGGTTAAGTGAAATAAATGGGTCAGTGCTGATTTGACTAATCAGTAGTCTAGAAATAAAAAATAGTTATTTCCAATTTGGCCCCAGTATCTTAAATTTCATTAACAAATCCGTGACTTTGCATGTGTATTCATATAGAGTGTATGCCTCTTCTTTAATTTTTATTTTTTGCATAGCAGCTTCTCTCTGTAGCGTTCAGTGATGAGGGTCTCAAAATTCATATGAGGATCTAGAGAAAGTCTGACTAACACAATTTGTCCCCCATCTCACACCTTCTCTTTCCTCTTCCTTGTATTTCCCTGACTTTTGGGGGGGGGTTAATTCCCAAGTTGAATCATAGTCTTTCAATGCCTGCCAGTTCCAATTTCTCTTTAAATGTGACTGAAATCTGAATTCATGCAATCCCCAATCTGGGGTGAAACATGTTCATGGCCTGGGCAAATGATCAGGCAATATTTCATAGGCAGCAGTGAGTATTATCCAAGAATGTAAGGCATTCATGAGAAGCCTGAATTCAGCTTAGCTTGAGTTTTATAAGTGGAGACTTCAGGGATTTCTTGGCTTTTCCTCATTAGAAAAATATACATGTTTCAAATCACTAGTAATCCCCAAATGCAACTTATTGGCACCTGTTTGTTGAAAACCATTTCCTGTTCAAGGAACTCAGTACTTTCATTTGATCACAAAATTTTCCACCATCTGTAAGCCTCTTATCCTTCATTTTAATATTTTCAGTAATTCTGCTTCATGTGTAGATAGTTGGTAATGTATTTCAAGTGGCAATATTGATGTTAAATAACTTTTGTGTTATTTCTATGATAATGATAATCATATTGCATTGTTACGCCATTCAAAATCTCATGCTGCCACATCAGAAGGGGTGACCACTATTTTCCACAGGAAATATTCTAAACACTTTATATGGGAAACTTAATTTGTTTAATAAGTACCCTTGTATCCACTTTCACGTTTAACTTATCCTAAAGACAAAACTCCTTGCTGACTGGCAGGCTCTTAGATCTGCTCAATAAGAATCATAGCTCAGCTATTAAGTCCTTAGCACCTATATGCAGGCCCAAGACTGCAACCAGAAGAAATAATAAAAAGAACTCTGCCTTAAAACCTGAGATATTTCTTTGTCCCCTTTACTGAAGCAATGGACCAACTTTATTGACTTAGATGTGCCTATTATCGAGTTTTTGTTTAACTGATATTTATGTCATACCACCTTTCAAAAATATTCCTGCTTTCTTGTCCCTTAGCCACCATTTAAATACCATCAATAGATAAACAAGAAAAGCCTCAATCGTTTGTGATAATTTCTCCTTGCAATTAAATAAAGCAACACAAGCAAGAAATGATAAACAATAATAAAGTCAGCTCATAGTCAAGGCCAAATTATTCTAACTACTTTGTGCATTTCATTTGTGATTAAGGTGAGTGAGAGGACTATCGGAATTGCCTATCTTTAGACAGTTTTGGTTTCTCTGTTTCATCTGTTTTACTATTGTATTTGTATAGGTGAGTATTCAAAGGAAAACAGTGTTATGCTTAGTTTACACATTTCCAATATCCCAAAGTTTACTCAGAGAGAGTGACAACATTAAAACTTCTCCGAAAGAAGAATCTGAGGAAAGTTGACAACATTTTGCTTATCAAAGATCTTACTTACAAATGGAAACATATGTCCATTTGTGGAGATTCAACTAGCTGGGGTAAGCTTCCTTGAGCATGACAGAATACGGAAAAAACTGGCTACATAAAGAGTGCCTTAATCTGTCTACACCAAATGGTAATCCACCAACTAGCTTGCCTGTGAATACAAATATTACAGTTAAACCCCAATTCCAGCAAATTAGAACAGAAGATCATGGATGCCAAATTCTCTCCACAAACCAGGAAATAATAACCAAGGGAAAATGAACCTTGTGTATTTGAATAAAACAGTATTCTCAAAAATCATTTGAAGCATGTTTTTCCTCTGTTTAAGGAAATGCAATCTAAAGGAACATCTAGATCATTCACTGTTTTAACAGTCAAAGGCTAAGCAAGAGGAAGAGTCTCTGCTGAGTTCATTACAAAAAGTTTATTCTCTTGTCAAATAGCAATTACTTTTAAAGCCACCCCACCAAAAATATCCCCACCATCTTAATTCCCACCCACCTACTCACTAACATAGAACAGCATCTCACAAAAATATCTAGACACTTAGGAGAGGAGAAGAGTGGGACTGGTTCAGCATCCACTTCTTTCTACTGGACTATGAAACTTTCTTTCCATTTGTTAATTATAATGGTTGAGAACACAGACTTCGGTACCAGACTGATGTCAAAATATGTCTCGGCTCTCTTTCTCAGCAGTGTGACTTTTGGCAAGTCATTCAACACCTCTGTGCCTCAGTTTCCTCATCTGTAAAATGTAATAATAATAGAAACTAATTCATAGGGTTGTTATGAATATTACATCAATTGAAATATGTGTTTGTTATTTTAATGCATGTAATCCCTCATCATCTACTCTTTGTGACTTGGGTTTCATCGAGGCCAAGAATATTTGTCTGGTTGGTCACATTGAAGTTCAAAGCAATCCCTAGTATGAGGAACATTCGTATACATGCTGTGTTCAAGTGGGATGTATAGCAATTAGCATGGTTTGTGTAGTGGGTGTACACGAATCCCTCTTAATTATATGTGTGTTTTTATGTGTGTGTGTGTGTGTATTCATACTTTTTTGTCATGGCTATAACTGAAATTCCTAGGCCAGTTGACAAGTGTGTTTTTTTTTTCACAAGAGTAAATTTTTAAGATTATTATTTTTCTTTTTCCTTTGTATGGAAACTTCTACTACATTGTTAGTTTCCTATATTCTCAGCAGACAAGTGATTTCAAACCTAATTTAATTCGATTATTTTCTTTAACTGTTGCTGGTTCAAGTTCAAAATTAAAGCACAGTTGTGGGCTGTGAATTTCATTAACTTGTGTTCTAGGTTTCTTTCAGTGCCCACACAGACTCCCACACTCTATCGCCTTCCCTCTGAGTCCCCAGGGACCCACAGCTCTGTTTCAGAAAAAAAAAGGGGGGGCTTGCGCTTTCATTTTACACTTGTGAAACAGCCAACTTCAAGCCACTATTGCCCCACCCCCACTCCCGAAAGACAAGGATGAAAAAAAGTCACTCATTTTTTGTCTGCTTTTGCCTTGTTTCATATGGATCAAGTTGGGTTTGTTTAACTTTGAAACTCCTAATGTTGCATTACTGCTGCATTACTGTTGGTTGAACTGCTCCCACCCCTCTGTTCTGTTGCACACAGACAGGAAGGTAGATAAGCCATGCCTGTTAGACACATGGTAAAACAGTTCACAGCTGCTGAAGCCAAAGCCTGCATTCTTGTTCAAATGTGGTTAAGCTGGGAAACTGAAGTGTGGGTGTCTATGGAAACAGTCGCTCGAGAGATTATGAAATGAGACATAGAGAAACCAATTTGTAAAGGGGATGTGCTAACTCCATCCTCCTCCTCCACTTTGTGCTTATCAAGTGGCAGTACAGACTAGGAAGGCCACCTTCAAATTTTCCTTCAAACACACTTAGCTGCTGTGTTACTGCTTTTCCCTTGGTGGAATAGTTTAGTTCTGAGTGCTCAGGGCTATAAGCAGATTTTACTGGCTGCAGGCTTCAGAAACCTACCTCTCTCCACAAAGACACAATCCCTCTGACCATCATCCTTTCAAAGCATTGACTCCAAACTTATTTGGTGGTGCAAGGAGCCTTCTGAATTGTAGAATGGAAAGAGCATTAGTGTTACAGTTAAGAATTTTTTTTTCTCAAGTCCTAATTTAGCCAATCATTAGCAGTAGCTAAGGCAGTTATACAGACCATGGAAGTCAGACTGCCTGGGATCTTAATCTCAGCTCTGCAAAATAGTAGTTATATAACCTTAGGCAAATTACTTAACCTCTTTTTTACCTCAATTTTTTCATCTATGAAATAGTTACAGTAATAGGTCCTATACCTCACAGGGTCATGTGAGAATTCAATGATATAATACATATACCTGCTCCAAGATAAGATGGTAACATTTTAATAAGTAAATGTTATATTCTTCCTCCATCATCACCATCATCATCATCATCATTTCTATATTACTATCTGGGGAAAATCAAATAATCTTGCTTCTCCTTAGTGAACTTAGTTATATATTGATAGTCATGAACTGAAGATGCTGTGAAAATTTCAAAATTTACTAGTTCCTAGCAAACACAGTAATCTCTGAAATGTCATATGAACTAAAGCATGATAATAACTTTTTATTGATTATTATTAAGTATAGAAGCTAGCAAGTGACTGCATGCCTTTTTTTTCTGGAGTGAAGTCAAATCTAAAAGTGAGAACACAAGCACTTATTTCACAGTTATTTTGGTAAAATGAATCCTAGTTATCCCCTTCATTGGCATTTCTTCCATGATTCTTGCAAATTTACCCATTAGATTCCAGAGATAGTCATGTCTTCAGAGAATCAGTTCAGATCTTCTAGAGTATACAGGACTTGGCTGAAAGATCTTTTGATCTTGGCATGAAATATCAGAGACAATTCTAAGATTGGTTTTCTTCAGGTGCTTTGATTAGATAAGCCTCTGCATTATCTATGAAATCTCAAAAAAAAATTGGAAACTTTGTAGACTCTTCTTGATTGTCCTATTAATTCAATGTCATGGTTTCTCTGTAGGCATTCCTTCACCAGAATAGTCAAAAGACCCTGAAATTAAACTCTAATATCACAGCTTTTTACAGTCTGTGGATGGGGCTCAAAGAATCTCAGCTTTTTCTTTTTTTGTAATATACTTTTGTCTATTGACAAAATGAGCTGGATGTGTGTGGACTTATGTTTTAATGTTTGACTCAAGTGAAACTTTGATTGTTCAAAGTTCCTAAAAATGGTCACCTATCATCATTTTCATGATTACTTGCACAATTGTACATAAGGCTTCACTGCCAAGATCTAGGGAGAGGCATTACTCGCCATCATTTCTTCTTATTCAACCTTGTGCAGCTAAGAACAAAGAGGACCAGTAGCTATGTTGTATGGTCCATGGGAGTTTTTTAATTTGAATTTTTAACTATAATTTTTTTTTATTTTTATTTTTTGTGGCTATATCATAGATGCATATATTTATGGGGTACATAAGCTACTTTGATACAGGCATACAATACAATATGCAATACCCACATCAGAGTAATAGAGTATCCATCACCTCGAGCATTTATTCTTGATTTGGGTTATACACACCCTAATTGTACTCCTTTAATTTTCTTAATGCACAATAAATTATTGTTCACTGTAGTCACCTTGTTCTGCTATCAAATACTAGATTGTATATATTCTATCTAACTATACTTTTGTGTCCACTAACCATCCCCTCTTCCCTTTTCTACCCTCACTACCCTTCAAAGCCTCTGGTAACCATCTTTCTACTGTCTATCTTCATGAGTCTGTTTTGATTTTTAGCTCCCACAACCAAGTGAGAACACGCAAAGTTTGTCTTTCTGTGCCTGGCTTATTTCACTTAATGTAATGTCCTCCAGTTTCATGTAGTTGCAGATGGCAAAATCTCATTATTTTTGTGGCTAAATAGCACTCCATTGTGTATATGTACCACATTTTCTTTACCTGTTCATTTTTTGTGACACTTAGGTTACTTCAAAATCTTGACTGCTGTGAATAATGCGGTAATAAACATGAAAGTGTAGATAACTCTTTGATGTACTGATTTCCTTTCTTTTGAGCATATAGCTAGCAGTGGGATTGTTGAATCATATGGTAGTTCTGTTTTTAGATTTTTTTAATTTTTAATTTTTGTGGGTACATAGCAGATATATATATATATATATATTCTTTGACACAGGCTTACAATGTTTAATAATCAATCACATCAATGTAAATGGGATATCCATCACCTCAAGCATTTATTCTTGTTTAACAAACAATCCAGTTGTACTCTTTTAGTCATTTTGAAGTGTATGAGTAAGTTATTATTGACTGTATTCACCCTATTGTGATATGAAATGCTGGATCTTATTCTTTCTGACTAATTCTGCACACATTAATCATCCCCACTCCATCCACCACACCCAACCTCTCACTACCCTTTCCAGCCTCCGGTAAATGTCTTTCCACTCTCTATCTCAATTAGTTCAATTATTTTAATTTTTAGTTCCTACAAAAAAGTGAGAACATGTAATGTTTGTCTTTCTGTGCCTGCCTTATTTCACGTAACACAATGATCTTCAGTCCTATCCATGTTGTTGCAAATGACAGAATCTCATTCTCTTTTATAGATGAATAGTACTCTGTTGTGTATATATGCCATATTTTCTTTATCTGTTTGTGTGCTGATGAACACAGGTTGATTCCAAATCTTCGCTATTGTGAACAGTGCTGCAGCAAACATAGGACTGCAGATACTGTCTTGTTGTACTGATTTCTTTTTTTTGTTGTTGTTGTTATATACCTAGCAGTGGAATTGCTGAATCACATGGTTGCTGTAGTTTTAGTTTTTTTGAGGAACCTCCAAACTGTTCTTCATAGTGATTTCCTGTGCTTTGGATAAAAGCCATTTTAACTGGGGTGAGATGATATCCCTTTGTAGCTGTCATTTACATTTCTCTGATGATCAATGATGTTGAGCACCTGGTCATGTATTTGTTTGCCATTTGTATGTCTTTTTTTGAGAAGTATCTATTCAAATCTTTTGCCCATTTTTTAATCAGATTATTAGGTTTAGGTTTTTTCCTATAGAGTTGTTTGAGCTCGTCATATATTCTAGTTATTAATCTCTTGTCAGATGGATAGTTTGCAAATATTTTCTCCCATTCTGGAGTTTGTCTCCTCACTTTGTTGACTGTTTCCTTTTCTGGATAGAAGCTCTTTAATTGTGATGATGCCATTTGTTCATTGTTTTCTTTCTTGCTTGTGCTTGTAGGATATTACATAAGAAATCTTTGCCTAGTTTAATAACCCGGAGAGATTCCTCCATTTTTTTAGTAGTTTCACAGTTTGAGGTCTTAGATTTAACTCTTTAACCAATTTTGATTTGATTTTTGCAACAGGTGAAAAATAGGGTTTTAGATTCATTCTTCTGTGTATGAATATCAGTTTTCCCAGGACAATTTATTGGAGACTGCCCTTTCCCAATGTATAATATGTTCTTCGCACCTTTATTGAAAATGAGTTCATTGTAGATGTATAAATTTATTTCTGGTTTCTCTATTTTGTTTCATTAGTTTGTGTCTGTTTTTATGCTAGTACCATGCTGGTTTAGTTACTGTCGCTCTAGAGTATAATTTCGAGTCAGTTAATGTGATTCTTTCAGTTTTGCTCTTTTTGCCCAGGATAGTTCTGGTTATTCTGAGTATTTTGTGATTCCATATAAATTTTGGGATTATTTTCTCTATTTCTGTGAAGAATGTGATTGATATTTTCTTGAGGATGTCATTGAATCCATAGATTGTTTTAGGTAGCATGCACAGTTAAACAATACTGATTTTTCTTTCAGATTTTCAAAATAGCCTTTATTCTTAAAAAGTTAATATGTACATTATAAGAAACTAAAAAACACAAGAAGCAAAGAACAAAGTTATTCACAATCACCAGCAGTTTACGGTTTGCCATGTCTTTCTAGGTCTGTGTATATATAGACAAAACATTCAATTTTATGAGATTGAGGTTGTATAGTATGTGCCATGCTTTTTCACACATCATGAATATTTAACAATTCAAAATTCCAGACCAGATGCAGTGGCTCACACATGTAATCCCAGCAATTTGGGAGGCCGAGACGGGTAGATCACTTGAGGTCAGGAGTTCAAGACCAGCCTGGCCAACCTGGTGAAATTCCATCTCTACTAAAAAGACAAAAGTGGGCTGGGCATGGTGGTGCATGCCTGTAATCCCAGCTACTCAGGAGGCTGCAGAAGGAGAATTGCTTGAACCTGGGAGATGGAGGTTTCACTGAGCCAAGGTTGCACCACTGCACTTCAGCCTGAACCACAGAGTGAGACTCTGTCTTGAAAAAAAAAAAAAAAAAAAAAAAAGCTTCCGGCTTCCAAAGCTCTATGAGAATTTTGATAACCAAGAATACACCACACCAAGTCAATATGTTAGAAAAAAGATGCTATCCTGCCTTTCTTGAAACAAAAATTTTATAGGAAGCAAAAATGGCAACATGCCTCTAGGTAAAAATATTGGTAGAGTTCTGATTAAAATACTTCATTCTCTTAATGCCCAATTTAAGATAAAACATAAAACAACAGAATACACTAAATATGATGTTTCCAAGATAATTAGCAGAGCTAATTAATTCATTAAAACATTATCAGAAAGATATGTTTCCATTGAATTACTTAATGTATTTTTATGGTACAGTCCAAAGAGATTAACATATATCAATGGCTATCATCAAAATGTTAATATGAACACATCTGCATACTTCTCTCCCTTTATACTTACTTCTGTCCCTCTGTTGTCTATCTAATAAAGAAATCCTGACATACACTTCTCAGAGGTAGTTTAACAATTCTATGTCCAAGATGCATATTTTCTATTAAATATAACAAAAAGTTATTTACAAATTGACTAATTCACTAGCTCTACTTTTTGTCATACGTTTTCACTCAGGACATTCAGAAAGATTACATGTTGCAATAATGTACTTCGTCCACAATAAACATAGGAACTTTGCTAGAAATGCTAATGTAGACCTACGGTTATCATCTAAAACCATCTTTAGATATAGAGTTACTACAGGGGAGATTTTTCCTTCATGTTTGATCTTCTCCCTCTTCCACCATCCCAGTGGCTAAGTATGGGACTATGTCTAACTCCAAATGGTAGGCTAATGAAGTTTACTCCCAGAAGACAGGTCTTTCTAAAAACTAACAAAAGGACATTTATAAATGGATTTTTTTTTTTTTTACTACTCTACTTTTAACACACTTTGAGCATTGGGAATTGTTTATCTTTTAAAACACAAGAATATTAACTAAAATGCACATATAGAAAAATGGTTAAACCATTTAAACTAATCTAACTCACAGTTACAGAATCCTTCTCCTTGCATACTTTCTCCTCCCTCCATCCACCACCTAATGAACAGCTAGCTTACTCTTCAAAACATCAAATTTAACAATTTCATTTCCAAAAGCAACCACTCCTAGGAAATTAAAAAATGCATAAAAGGTGTTACTTTAGCCCTCCACTTTAACCTATGTTAAATATCTAGAAAGGCTATATGTTTCTAGAAAGGCTATATGTTTCCAATCAGACTTCAGTTTTCCACTAGAGAGTAGCACTATTTAGTGGAATAAATGTTGCACATGTATAACAAAGACTATGATTTGAAAATGTCTTCTAAATAGAAACATCCTGGCCTAGACTCTTTTCTCTTCCCAATTCTATCCACCCAATGGACAGGAATAATCATCTGTAATGCTTAGAGGGGATTTTTAACAATTTCACTTATGCAAGTGCTTTTCAGAACAGTCTTTTCTATAAATTTTAACACAACATACACTAGATGTATTAATTTACTTACTCTACTTTTGTCATACACTGGCAACCTCTTTATTATTTGTATGTTGCAAATTAGGACTCATTTGTGTATTTATATACACTATATACACAGCACAGTAAAACAAATGCAGACCTAAGGGACAATGGTCGATCGTGCCTCATCATAAAAACACTAGTATAAAGCTCTTTGTACTTTCTTCTTCTTCCCAGGAACAGCACAAACATAATAATGTGTACTGCTCTGAGAAATGGTTTCATAAATTTTCAAATGACAATATTTCATATGAATCAAAATGATATCTACACGATGTGTTCTTTACTGACTCTAATCTTAACATATTTTATGCATTTCTAAACATCTAGAAAGACTAAAGTGAACATTTAGAATGGGGGAACATTCTCCCTGTTCTCTGTATGAGAATTTCTCCCATACAGAATGGAAGGAAATTGTTGCAATCTACCCATCTGACACAGGTCTAATATCCAGAGTCTACAAGGAACTTAAACAAATTTAAAAGAAAAAAAAAACCACATCAAAAAGTGGGCAAAGGATATGAACAGACACTTCTCAAAAGAAGACGTTTATGTGGCCAAGAAACATGAAAAAAAGCTCATCATCACTGGTCATTAGAGAACTGCAAATCAAAACCACAATGAGATACCATCTCACGCCAGTTAGAATGGCCATTATTAAAAAGTCAGGAAACAACAGATGCTGGCAAGGATGTGGAGAGATAGGCATTCCTTTACACTGTTGGTGGGAGTGTAAACTACTTCAACCATTGTGGAAGACAGTGTGATGATTCCTCAAGGATCTAGAACCAGAAATACCATTTGACCCAGCAATCCCATTACTGGGTATATACCCAAAGGAGTATAAATCATCCTACTACAAAGACACATCCATATGTACATTTATTGCATCATTATTTACAATAGTAAAGACTTGGAACCAACCCAAATATGGAATATTATGCAACCATAAAAAAGAATGAGTTAATCTCCTTTTCAGGGACGTGGATGAGGCTGGAAGCCATCATTCTCAGCAAACTAACACAGGTATAGAAAACCAGACACCACATGTTCTCACTCATAAGTGGGAGTTGAACCATGGGAACACTTGGATGCAGGGAGGGGAACATTACACACAGGGGTCTGTCGGGGAGTGGAGGGTAAGGGGAGAGAGAGCATTAGGACAAATACTTAATGCATGCGGGACTTAAAGCCTAGATTATGGATTGATAGATGCAACAAACCACCATGGCACATGTATACCTATATAGCAAACCTGCACCTTCTGCACATATATCCCAGAATGTAAGGTAAAATTAAAAAGAAAAAAAAGACTAGTGTTTCAAATAAAGCCTTAAGTTTGTCCACTATATACCGTGAATAAATGACACACTTATAACACTGGTTACATCGGGTGTCTTCTAAACAGAGACATTCTAGTATAGATTCTTTAATTTCTTCCAACTTTTCTTCACAACCAACCCAGTGGATACAGGAACTTGTGTCCCTTAGAGCTGATGTTATCATTTCACTTCCACAATTGCTTTTCAGAATACAATCTTTCTATGAATTTTAAGACAAAGTGTACAAAATGTGTTACTTTACCAACTCTACTTTCATCATTTATTGTCAATCTCTTTAATATCTACAGAGTAGATATTATAAAATTAGGAATCATTTGTTCAGTATATATACAATATATACAGTATACCAAAAATAAATGAAATGAACATAACATACAGGGTGATGGATAAACTTAAATTTTCTAGTGCACACTAGCAAAAACACATTTTTCAATATATTTCCTCCCATATCCCTCAAGTCAGTGAACAAGTACAGAGAATACACCGTTCACAGGGTTGGTTTAACAATTCCACTTTCAAACAGAGTATTTCCTATCAGTTTTTGTTTACAAAAAGTGTTATCCTACTACTTCTAATTTAAATACATCAAGCACTTCTAAATATCTAAAATGGATAGATATTTCACATTGACTTGTCCACTATGCGCACAGCACTGTAAAACTATACGCATACAACAATGGTGATAATCTGAGGTGTCTTCTAAATATGACCATTTTGGCCTTGAGCCATTCCCCCTTCACTTCTTTCTGTCTTCAATCCAGTGGTCAAGTACAAGCTTAAGAGTTGTTGAACAAATTCATATCCAAAAGTCACTTACGGAGAACAAGCTTTCCTATGAATTTCATCACAAAATGCGCTAAATGCACTGACTTTACTAAGACCTTTGTCATACACTGGCAAACTCCTTAACATCTAGAGACTAGATATTGCAAGATTAGGACTCATTCATCAATTATATATACTATAAGCACAAGCAAAACAAAATGCACAAAACATATTGGAAAACGGTGTCTGAAAAATGTCCAAATATGAACACACCCATATGTTACCTTTTGCAGTTTGTTCTAAACAAGTATAGATGGTACTATGCTGCTCACAGAGGCAGTTTAACAATTTGAAATCCAAAAGACAATACTTACTATGAATTCTAGCAAAAATATATTTACAAAGTGATATTTTACTGCCTCTACATTTAATATATGTCAGGCACTTCTAAACATCTAGATAGACTAAATGTTTCAGGTAAGATGTTAACTTGTCGACTATATACCCAACTTTCTTGAATAAGCTGCACACATGCAACAATAGTTATAATTTGAAGGAGTCTTACAAATATGAACATTCTAGCCTATAAACCCTCCCATTTTAATCAACCCAGTGGGTAGTAATGCTTAAATTTTCAGAAGACATTTTTTCCCCTAGGAATTTTAAATCAAAATACACATAATATATTAGTTTACTAACTCTACTTTGGTCATACACTGGCAACCTCTTTAACATCTAGAAAAACAAGATGTTGTAAATTGGGGCTTGATTTTTCTTGATATATACGATTTACTCAAATAAGTAAAAGAAAATGCACAGATATAGGGAGAATGGTTAATTTTTTTTTTTTTTTTTTTTTTTTTTTTTTTTTTTTTTTGAAACCAGGTCTCACTCTGTTGCCCAGGCTGGAGTGCAGCCGGACAATCTCAGTTCAATGCAACCTCCGCCTCTCAGGTTCAAGTGATTCTCTTGACTCAGCCTTCTGAGTAACTGGAATTACAGGCACCCACCACCACACTTGGCTAATTTTTTTTTATTTTCAGTGGAGACAGTGTTTTACCATGTTTACCTCACTGTAAGCACACTGGCATCGAGCTCTGTGCACTTCCTCCTCCTTCCTCTTCCCCTGAACTAGTGTATAAACATAATATGTATTACTCAAGAAGTGGTTTGGTCATTTCCCCCAAAGAACAACATTTCATGTAAATTTTAACAAAAATATAATTACAAAATACGTTATTTTACTGACTCTAATTTTAACACATATAAGGCACTTCAGGATATCTAGAAAAACTAGATATTTCAAAAAAGTATTTAGCAGTGTCAATCATATATACAGTAGTGAGGAATAAAATGCACAAAAAAATGGTTGTGATATAAAAATGACTTCTAAATATGACCAATCTGGCACACAACCACCTTCTCTTCCTCATCAAGTCTTCTGCTCCATGTCCACTGAACAAATGTTGACATGTCGCTTCTGGTGTTGCTTTCAGAAATGGTCTAACAATGCCATTTCAAAAATTCATTCTCAAAAGACATTTATTTTCTATGACTTTTTAAAAAATGGGAATTTACAAGATGCGTGATTTTCTCACTCTACTTCATCATACGTCAGCAACCTCTTTACACCTAGAAAGGTAGATGTAACAAATGTTTTCTTTTAAAAGGTTTGGGTGAAAGTTGAGAACAGCTTTTACGTATTATATACATAGGCCTTCTATAAAGAGCCAGTAAATCTTCACAAAGAGTGGTGGGGTATTTCCAATTGGCCAAATGTGGTATGTCATTCTATAAGTTTTATCTTATAAGACAATGGTCTGGTAGAATGAAGACCCACCACCCAACCACCTGCTGACCATTCTACCTGTGATCATCTGGGAGTCCACTCACCTTCCTAGCCCATTAATTCCTTTGTTCCTTGTCATCAGGACTATGTAGGTCTCGCCCAATTGGGACAAAGCAGTCATGCAAGGACTCGGATTCCCAAGGCTCCATGGCCTAAAGAGGTGGGTATATTTGTATCCATAACCCACCTTCTCAGGCCCTCTAAACCCTAAGGGTCCCTCATGGTGTCTGGGCCACCACCATTCTTCTCACTCCACCACCACCCAAAGGCACCTAGTTTTTGACCCACATCCTTGTCGTGTTCTAGATAGTAGAGGTAAAGCTCCCAGGATTTCCCCATTCAGTTTGATACTAGCTGTGCGTCTTTCATGTATGCTGTTGTTGTGTGGAGGTATGTTCCTTCTATTCCCAGTTTTTGGAGGGTTTCTATCATGAAGGGATGTTGAATTTTATGAAGTATCTTATGAGCATCAGTTGAATGGATCACATGATTTATTTCTTCATTGTATTTATATGGTGTATCATATTGAGTGATTTCTATATGTTGAACCTTTCTTGCATTGTAGAGAGAAATCCCACTTGGTCATGATGAATGATCTTTTCAATTTGTTGTTGAAATTGATTTGCTAGTATTTTGTTGAGGATTTTTACATTACTGCCCATCAAAGCTATTGGCCTACAGTTTTCTTTCTTTTGATGTGTCTTTTTAGAATTTAGGTATCAGGGTAATATTGGCCTCTTAGAATAAGTCTGGAGGTATATCCTCCTTTTTTGTTTTTTGGAATAGTTTGAGTAGAATGGGTATTAATTCTTCTGAAATGTTTAGTAAAACTCAGCAACAAAGCCATCGGATCTCAGGCTTTCAATTGCTAGGAGAATTTATGTTATCATTTTGTCTCATTACTTGTAATTGATTTATTCGCGCTTTGGATTTCTTTATGGTTCAATCTTGGTAGTTTGTATTGTCTAGGTATTTATCCATTTCTTTTAGGTTTTTAGATTTATGAGCATATAGCTACTCATAGTAATCTCTAATGTTCGTTTGATTTTTTTGCAGTATCAGTTGCAATGTTTTTTTTTTTTGTCTTTCATTTTATGTATTTGGGTCTTCTTTTTTCTTAGTCTGGCGAAGGTTTGTTGATTTTGTTTATATTTTCAAAAAACAAACTTTTAATTTTGTTGATCTTTTGCATATTTTTGTTACAATTTCATTTATTTTGCTCTAATCTTCATTTTTTTCTACTAATTTTCAGTTTGCTTCACTCTTGCTTGCCTAGTTCTTTAAGATGCATGATTGTATTGTTTATTTGAAGGTTTTCTACTTTTTTGATGTAGGTGCTTTTTACTATAAACTATCCTCTTACTACTGCTTTTGCTGTGTCTCATAGGTTTTACTATATTGTGTTTCCATTTTCATTTGTTTTGTAGAAATTTTTAAATTTCCTTCTTAATTTCTTCATTGACCCACTGGTCATTTAGAAGCATATAGTTTACCTTCCACGTGTTTGGTTAATTTCTAAATTTACTCTTGTAATTGCTTTCTAATTTTATTCCATTGTTGTCAGGGGAGATGCTTGATATGATTTCTAATTTTTGGAATACTTAAAAACTTATTTTATAGTGTAATATATGGTCTATCCTTGAGAATGATCCATGTGCTCAGAAGATGTTGTATTCTGCAACCATTGTATGAAATGTTCTATAAATTTCTATGAAGTCCATTTGTTCTATAATGCAGAGTAAGTCTGCTTTTTCTTTGTTGATTTTAGAAGGTCTGGATGATCTGTCTAATGCTGAAAGTAGAGTGTTGAAGTCTCCCACTATTATTATATTGAGGTCTATCTCTCTCTTTAGCTCTAATAATATTTGCTTTATGTATCTGAGTGCTCATGTTGGATGAATATATATTTATTATTGTTTTATTATCTTACTGAATTGACTTCATTATCATAATATAATAAACTCTTTTACTTTTCCTATAGTTTTCATTTTGAAATATGCTTTTTCTGATGTAAGTATAGCAAATTCTGTTCCCATTTTTTTCCCATTTGCATGGAATATTCTTTTCCATCCATTTATTTTCACTCTATGTGCGTCTTTATAGCTGAAGCGTGTTTTTTTTTTTTTTTTTTTTTTTTTTTTTTTTTTTTTTGTAGGCAGTGGATAGTTAGTTCTTTTATTTTTAATTATCTATTCAGCCGCTCTATTTCTTTTGATTGGAGAATTTAGTCCATTTACATTCAGTGCTATTATTGATAAGTAAGAACTTATGCCTGCAATTTTGTTATTTGTTTTCTGGTTGTTTTGTGGTCTTCTCTTCCTTCCTTCCTTTCTGTTCTTTGTGTGAAAGTAATTTCTCCCTGTAGTATTTTTTAATTAATTTCTTTTTATTTATGTGTATCTCTTGTAGGTTTTTTGATTTGAGGTTACCATGAGACTTGCAAATAATGTATTATAACCAGTTATTTTAAAATTATGACAACTTAACTCTGACCTAAAAACAAACTAAGAAACCAAAAACCAAGCAACAAGAAAACTATTAAAAATTTTACACTTTAGCGTTATCCCCCTACTTCTTAAAATTTTGTTGTTCATGTTGATATCTTTTTATACTACATCTTACTAAGTAGTTGTTATTATTTTGGATAGATTCATCTTTTAGTCTTCCTACTGATGATACAAGTAGATTGCACAGCACAATTACACTGGCATAATATTCAATATTTGGCTGTACATTTACTATTACGAGTGAATTTTGTACCTTCAGATGATTTTTTCTTGGTCATTAACACATCTTTATTTCAGACCGAAGAACTCCCTTTAGCATTTCTTGTAGGATAAGCCTGGTGTTTATAAAATCCCTAAGTTTTTGTTTGTCTGGAAAAGTCTTCATTTCTCTTTATGTTTGATGGATATTTTTGCTGGATGTGATATTCTGGGATAAAAGTCTTTTCCCTTCAGTATTTTATATATGTCATGGCACTCTCCAGGCTTGTAAGATTTCCACAGAGAAATTTGCTGCCAAATGTATTGGAGCTCCCTTAAATGTTGTTTTTTCTTATCTCTTGCTGGTTTTAGAATCCTTTCCTTATTCTTGACCTTTGGAAGTTAGATTATTAAGTGTGCTTAGTTAGTCTTGAGTTAAATCATCTTAGTGTTCTGTAACCTTCTTGTATTTGAATACTGATATCTTTCTCTAGGTTTGTAATGTTCTCTATTATCTTTTTGAGTAAATTTTCTACCCAGATCTCTCTCTCAATCTCCTCCTTATGACCAATAACCCTTACAATTTGAAGCTAATTTCCAGATCTTATATGCATGTTTCTCTCTTTTTTATTCTATTTTCTGTTGCCTCCTCTATGTTTTTTCAAATAGACTGTCTTCAAGTTTCTGAATTCTTTCTTCTGCTTAATTAGTTCTGCTGTTCAGAGTCTCTGATGCATTTTCAGTTTGTCAAATAAATATTTTAGCTCCAGAATTCCTGCCTTTTTTTTTTTTTTTTTTTTTTTTTTTTTAATTTTCCGGAGTCTCGCTCTGTCGCCTAGGCTGGAGTGCAGTGACGCGATCTCGGCTCACTGCAAGCTCCACCTCTGTGGTTTACACCATTCTCCTGCCTCAGTCTCTCGAGTAGCTGGGACTACAGGTGTCCGCCACCACACACGGCTAATTTTTTTGTATTTTTAGCAGAGACAATGTTTCACCGTGTTAGCCAGAATGGTCTCGATCTCCACCTCGTGCTTCTGCCTGTCTTGGCCTCCCAAAGTGCTGGATTACAGGTGTGAGCCACCGCACCCGGCCAATTCCTGCTTGGTTTTAAAAAATTATTTCAATTTCTTTGTTAAATGTATCTGACAGGATTCTGAATTCCTTATCTGTGTTATATGGAATATTATTGAACGTCCTCAAAACAACTATTTTGAATTCCCTATTGGAAAGGCCACATATCTCTGTCACTCCAGAATTGGTCATGGTTCCTTACTGAGTTTGTTTGACGAGGTCACGTTTTTCCATATAATTTCGATGCTTGTAGATGTCTGCCAATGTCTAGGCATTGAAATGTTAGGTATTTAATGTAATTTACACAGTCTTGACTTGTTTATACCCATTCTTTTTAAGAAGGTTTTCCAAGTATTCAAAGGGAGTTGACTGTTGTCATTTAAGTCTTTGGTTACTGAAGCCATATGTTCATTAGGGGGCACTCCAAGCCCAGTAATGCTGTGACTTTTGTAGACTCATAGACATACCATCTTGGTGGTCTTGGGTAAGATCCTGGAGAACTTTCTGAGTTACAAGGCACTGTCTCTTATTGTCTTCCTTTACATTTCCCCAGACAAGTGGAGTCTCTCTCTCTCTCTCTCTCTCTCTCTCTCTCTCTCTCTCTCTCTCTCTTTCTCTCTCCATGATGAGCCACCTGTAGTTGGTTGGGGGGAGGGGTGGTGGTGACACAAGCACTCCTGTGGCCACCACCACTGGGACAGTGCTGAGTCACAGCTAAAGCTAACACAGTAGAGGGTCTCACCCACAGCCTGTGGCAACTATTGCCTGGCTACCATTAATGTTTATTCAAGACCCAAATCTCTTTAGTGAGCAGGTGGTGAAATCTGCCAAGACAAGGTCTCCCTTTAGGGCAGTGGGTTCTCTTCTGGTTTTGAGTGGGTCTAGAAATGTTGTCCTAAAGCTTTTGGCCTGAGATTGGGGCTTCAGGGCGCTATAGGGTTTTATCTTACTATGACTCTGCTGGTTTCCAAGTTGCAAGACAAAGTCTTCTTTACTCTTCCTTATGCTTTCCTCAAGCAGAAGGTGTCTCTCCTGGAGCTATAAGCTGTGCTACCTGGAGTTGGGGGAGAGGTAATGCAAGTATGTTCTTGGCCACCATAGCTGATGCCTCACTGGCTCCCATGCACCCCAATCCCACTGGCTCCAATCCCAGTACAACACCAGGACTTGCCCAGGAATTTTGGTTCTTGTAACCTAGACTTCCTTTCAAATTTATTTAGGACCCCAAAGAACTTTAGTCCATGGTTGTGGGGCTAGATGGAACTCAGGTTCTGACTGGTAGGATGGATGATTTCCCACTGGCTAGATCTGGTCTAAATGCTCCCTCCATGGTTACCAGTTGAATTCTGCTCTGGGTTTGTTGCCACTGTAACATGGCAACACTGAATTCCAATGCAAAGTCTCACAATCACTTCATTCTCCCTCCCTCAAGCACACAAATTATCTCTCCCAGTGCCATATGGAACTACCATGGGGTGAGGGAGGGACAGTGTAGGCAATTCAAGACTGTCTTTTCTACCTCCTCAATGCCATTTTGCTTAATATGATGTCAAAACTATGTATTATTATAACTCACCTGTATTTTGGTTCTTATTTATGTGTTTTTTGTGTAAATAGTTATTCAGTTTGGTTTTTCTGTGGGGGAACAATCACTGGAGGGTTCTATTCAGTCGTATTGCACTGCTTTTTACTGTAGTGCTTTTTGTTTGTTTCTGTATAAAAGTGTTGCACTGTATCGTGTTTATGGAGTGCTTCACTAGAAGTCACTGTGAATATTCTCATTCATAAAAGTTAACTGGGCTGGGTGCGATGGCTCATACTTATAATCCCAGCAATTCGTGAGTCTGAGGCAGGTGCATCATTTGAGGTCAGGAGTTCGAGACCAGACTGACCAACATGATGAAACCCCATCTCTACTAAAAATATAAAAATTAGTGGGGCGTGGTGGTACATGCCTGTAAACCTAGCTACTCAGATAGCTGAAGCAGGAGGCTTGTTTGAATCTGGGAGGCAGAGGTTGCAGTGAGCCAAGATCATGCCATTCCACTCCAGCAAGACTCTGTTTCAAAAGAAAAAAAAAAAAAAGTTAACTGACAGAAAACTTATCCACATATTCTCAAGCAGCTAAAAAGACATGTTGGCAACTCTTCCAAGGATTAGATTGTTTTTCCACCCTCAACATGATACTTTATTTGCTTCTCCAGAATATTTCTGTCTCAGAAAAAAGAAAACAAACTACCTTGCATTTCCAATCGAAACAGCTTGTGGAATGTTAGAAAGAATGAGTAAGGTAAATTCACTGCTTTACCCACGTACACAAATATAAACACTTGGGGAAGGTTTCTCATCCAAATAATTTTGAAACTTCCAAAACTTTTACTCATGTCTGAAAGCTGTGCTCACTAATAATGTCTTGCCATTTGCTATAGACTTACTGTTAATGTTTCCTCAAAATTCTTATGTTCAAACTTGAATTTCCAATGTGATGTTATTTGGAGGTAAGCCTTTGGGAGGTAATTAGATTTAGATGAAGTAAAGAAGGTAATGCCCCATCATGATGGGAATATATATATATGGAAGACACCAGGGGCTTTTCCTTCTCAATCATGTGAGAATACAATAAGAAGACAGCTGTCTGCAAACCAGGGAGTGGGCCTTCACCAAACTGAATCTACTGCACCTTGATTTTGGACACCATAGCCTCCAGAACTGTGAGAAAGAAATGTCTATTGTTTAAGCTACACAGTCTATAATATTTTGTTATAGCAGCCTAAACTGAGACATCCTTACATGCTGATTTTAATGTTTTACACACACATACACATACACACACACATACAACAAAACAACAACAAAAAGGAGGAAAAGTATTGTTTAGATTATTTTATACTGAAGGGATGGGACAACTAAAACTTAAGTGAGTTTGGAAAATTGCCTAAGGTCATACAGCTAATGGTGAAAGAAATGTTATCAGGTCAGTAAGGGTAGGAACAATCTCTGTTTCAAATATCAGTGCCTTCTTTAGACCTGAAGGTTAAAGATAAAAGTGAAAGCCCCAGATGACTTAAGCCATAGACTAAAGAGAGAGATACAGACACAGAAGAAAAGAGGGAAGAGGAAGGGAAAATAAACACAAATGCAGGTGGGGAAAGAGGCATATGCATTGAAGAGTTAGAAAGCCAATGGTCATGGCCTCAGTCAGAGTTATCCCTTTGGCATTTAAATACATATTTCACCTTGGTCACAGGCTATCCTATCGACTGAAAATTCTTACAGACCTAGTATCCCTTATATATGTATTTTTTTTGCATAACAGGCAACTTTCTTCAAACTACCATCTATTTCATAAAGTAAATAAAAGCCAATCTCAATGAAACCTTCTTCGTTGATAGATAACTTTCTTCTATAAGAATGCGGTCCCATTGTTTAAAAATGTTGGTTTTATATTGTAAGCTGAAAACGATCTCCACCTAACTTCCAGATATTGATCCTATTCCTTCCTGCTAAAGAATCAGCTTCCTCCACTCTTACACATGACAGCCATTTTTAATATGAGAACAGCAGACATGCTTTTCTCTCCCCTTCTCCAGCATCAAAGTTTTCACTTCCCAGGATATTCATCATTGGTGTTATAATATATTCTTCATGAAGCCTGCTTTCAGCCCCTTACTATGATCACATTTCTCTGGATGCTTGAATTTATTTAAGTCTGTCATTAAATGTGACATCCAAATTTATCTGACTAACATGAAGTGGAACAAGAATACCAGATTCTTAAGTATTTTGCTGGCTTCTGGATAACCACATCACACTGTAGAGTTGTCATACTCAAAGCTATTCCTTAAACATGAGTTGTTATCAAGCCAGCTATCTTCATATCAAACTTGTACAATTATCTTACTGAACCTAAATGTAGTATTTACATTAATTAAAATTTGTTTAGTTTTTGTTTTTCCATATTTCATAATATTTAAATAATTCTAAACTGATTGGTTCCTGTTTCACAAATACTTTTAGCAGGCATTGTTATTACAGAATAATTAGAAGTATTATATTAGGGAAAAGAAAGTAGATGCTAATGCAGAATCATGAAATTACAACTGATGAAAATTTTAAAAAGAAACACTCCAAAGATCAAACATAGTAACTAAAGAAGCAATCTTAGTCCTTAAGCATTCACTGCAGGAGTAAAGGAGTTTTGCTGTATTTATAGGCCACACAGTAACAGGTTTGAGCCATTAGGACATCCTTCTCTTATGTTAACTGTCCTGTATTAAATAAGGCAGTCATATAACCGTCTTGGCAAATGGCTTGGCTTAAGAATATTTTAGTGCCTCTAGTGGGTTGAATGGTGGCCACCAAAAAGATATGCCCACATATTAATTCCTAGAACTTGTGAGTGATAAGTTATTTGGAAAAAGGGGTCATTGCATATGCTATTAAATTAAACATTTAGAACTGAGGAGATTATCCTGGATTATCTCAGTGACAAGCATCTTTACGGGACTAAAAAAAGAGGAAACATATACATAGAGAAAAGGGCAATATAAAAATGGAGGCAGAGAGTGAAGTACTTTAATGAGGCTGTGAGCCAAGGAATGCTAAGAATTGTGGGAATCCATTAGAAACTAGGAGAAATAAGCATAGAATGGACTCTCAGCTAGAACCTTGGGAGAGAGTGCAAACTTGGAGACACAGAATTTGAGTTTGTGGCCTCCAGAACTATGAGAGAATTAATTGCTGTTGTTTCAAGCCACTGAGTTTGTGGTAATCGGTAACTCCAGGTCTAGAAAACTACTATAGTGCTTAAAGTGCTAAATATCACTATCTGGCAAATTTATTTACAATGCAAATTGTTTAAAACTATATAAATGAACAATTATAGGTAAATAATCAATATAATAATAATATGAATTACACAATCTGAACAACATAGTATCATTATTATTTTAACCAATAAAATGAACTTACTCAACATGTAATGAAATAATATTTACTCATTTATCTGTGCAACCATTTATCCATCTATACATTCATCAATTTAGCCCATCATCCAGTCAGTATTTATCTAAACATTGTTGAGTTTAACTTTAAATGAAAATTATTGCATGAGTTTATCCATCAATGTTGTTGATCACAAACATATTTTATAGGTTGTGATAATTTCAATCACCCAGATGCTTGCACATACCTGAATATTAAGAGTTATGTAGGGCAGAGCAAGATGGCTGTACAAAAGCCTATACCATTCATCCCCCACAAGCAGGAAAACCAAATTTTAACAACTAACTACACACAAAAAACACCATCACAAAAACTAAACACCAGGTAAGCACACACAGTACTTGGGTTTTACTTCATATCACTGAAAGAGGCACTGAAGAGAGTAGGCAGTCACTCTTGAATGGCCAATGTCACCCTTTACCCAACCCCTGGCAGTAGCCACATGGCAAGAGAGAATCTACCCTTGTGGGAGGGAGACTGCAGCAAGTAGGGTACTTTACATTCAACTTAGGGCTACCCTGTCACTGCAGAGAGAAAACCTGTGCTAGGCTCAGCAGGCACCCACGCACAGAAAGTACATTTTGACTAACCCTAGCCAGAGGAGTATCCCCCATCTCAGTGGTCAGAAGCTGAGTTTCTTGGCAGGTCTCTTCACCACAAGACAAAGTGCTCTGGAATCCTAAGTAAACGTGAAAGGCAATCCAGGACACAAGGACGGCAATTACTGGGCAACTAATGGTGCTGGGTTGGGGTTAGAGCCAGTGGACTAGGGTGGCATGTGACCTAGAGAGAGAGCAGATGAGATGGTTAAGGGAGTGCTTGAGCCACACATTCCCAACGCTATGCAATGTTTCTGGCAGTAAGAAAGGTAACTCCTTCTTTCTGCTTGAGGAAAGGAGAGGGAAGGGTAAAGAGGAAAAGTAAAGAGGACTTTGTCTTGCATCTTGGATATCAGCTTAGACACAATAGGACAGGGCAGTGGGCAGAGTTGTGAGATTTCCCTTCCAGGACCTACCACCCGGATGACATTTCTAGACACACCCTTGGTCAGAAGGGTGGAACCCATGGCCTTGATGGGAAGGGGCAAGTCGTGGCAGGATTCATCAACTGCTGACTAAAGAACCCTTGAGCCGTGAATAACCAGCAGCAATATACAGATAGTATATGGACTCACCTGGAGCCAGGTAGCACTCTGTGGGACTTGGGCTCTGGGACATGCTTGCTTCAGGTGTGACTCAGCATATTCCCAGCTGTGGTGACTGTGGTGAAAGCCTCCTTCTGTTTGAGAATAGCAGAGAGAAAAAGTAACAGAGACTTTGTCTTCCACCTTAGGTTCCAGTTCAGCCATAGAAGGTAAAGAATTAAGTGGGATCTTGGCATTCCTGAGTCCAAGCCTAGACTCTTGGACAGCATACCTGGGCCTCCCCTGGCCCATAGGGAAGCACACTGCCCTTAAGTGTGAGTCCCAGGCCAGGCAACATTCATCATAAGCTGAATGATAAGCTCTTGGGCCACATCACTGGTGGCCTGGGAGAAACCCCCATTGGCTGGTGGTGGAAGTGGCCAGAGAGAGAAAGAGAGACTCCTTCACCTGTGGAAATGGGTGGGTAGAGTGGGAAGTACTTTGTCTTGTGGTTTGAGGGACAGCTTAGCCACAGTAGAATAGAACAACAGGTAAATTTCTAATGTTTTTGACTCCAATCTCTGGCTCCCAGACACCATCTCTGGACACACTCAGGTCCTGGGGGAACTCACTGCTCTGAAAAGAGAGATACAAACATCGGTGGCTTTTCCACCTACTGATTGTAGAGCCCTGCAATCTTGAATGACTATAAGTAGTAGACAGGTAGTGGTTACAGTGGGTCTTGGACAAGACCCAGTGAAGTGTTGGTTTCAGGTCTGAAGCAGCAAAGTCCCAGTGGTGCTTTGCACATGGGTGCTTTTTTCCCTCACCCCCATTTTCATGCAGTTCCAGCACAGAGATACTCCATTATTTGGAAGAAAGTAAGGAAAAAGTACAAGAGTCTTGGCCTGACAATCAAGAGAATTCTTCTGGATCTTATCCAAGACCACCATGGTTGTACGACTATGAGTCTTGATATGGTTTCGTTGTGTCCTCACCCAAATTTCATCTTGAATTGTAGTTCCCATAATCTTCATATGTCATGGGATAGGCCAGGTGGAAATAATCGAATTATGGGGGAGATTTCTCATATCCTGTTCTCATGATAGTGAGTTAGTTCCCATGAGATCTGATGGTTTTATAAGGGGTTTCTCACTTCACTGGGCACTCATTCTCTCCCATGCCATCCTGTGAAGAGGTACCTTCCACCATAATTGTAAGTCTCCTGAGGCCTCCCTACCTGTACATAACTGTGAGCCAATTAAAGCTCTTTTCTTTATAAATTACCCAGTCTTGTGTATGTCGTTATAGCAGCATGACAATAGACTAATACAGTAACTTGGTACCACATAGAGTAGGGTGCTGTAATAAGGATACAAAAAATGCAGAAGCAACTTTGGAACTGGTTAACAGGCAGAATTTGTAAGAGTTTAGAGGGCTCAGAAGAAAAAAGAAAGATGTGGGAAGTTTGTAACTTCCTAGAGACTTGTTAAATGGGTTTGACCAAAATGCTGATAATGATATAAAAAATGAAGTCCAGGCTGAAGTGGTCTCAGATGGAGATGAGGAACTTGTTGGGAACAGGAACAAAGATGACTCTTGTTATGCTTTAAAAAGAGACTGGCAGCATTTTTCCCCTTCCCTAGAGATCCATGGAACTTTGAACTTGAAAGAGATGATTTAGCATGAAGGGCTGTTGAACTATGTCAAAAGCTTTCTCTGCATTTATTGAGATAATCATGTGGTTTTTGTCTTTGATTCTGTTTATATGCTGTATGACGTTTATTGATTTGCATATGTTGAACCACACTTGCATCCCAGGGATGAAGCCCACTTGATCCTGATGGATAAACTTTTGGATGTGCTGCTGGATTTGGTTTGCCTGTATTTCATTGAGGATTTTTGCGTCGATGTTCGCCAGGGACATTGGTCTAAAATTCTCTTTTTTTGTTGTGTCTCTGCCAGGCTTTGGTATCAGGATGATGTTGGCCTCATAAAAATGAGTTAGGGAGGATTCCCTCTTTTCTATTGATTGGAATAGTTTCAGAAGGAATGGTACCAGCTCCTCGTTGTACTTCCGGTAGAATTCAGCTGTGAATCCATCTGGTTCTGGACGTTTTTTGGTTGGTAGGCTGTTAATTATTGCCTCAATTTCAGAGCCTGTTATTGGTCTATTCAGGGATTCAACTTCTTTCTGGTTTAGTCTTGGGAAGATGTATGTGTCCAGGAATTTATCTATTTCTTCTAGATTTTCTAGTTTATTTGCATAGAGGTGTGTAGAGTACTCTCTGATGGTAGTTTGTATTTCTGTGGGGTTGGTGGTGATATCCCCTTTATCTTTTTTTATTGCATCTATTTGATTCTTATCTCTTTTCTTCCTTATTAGTCTTGCTAGTGGTCTGTCAATTTTGTGGATCCTTTCAAAAAACCAGCTTCTGGATTCATTGATTTTTTTGAAGGGTTTCTTGTACCTCTATCTCCTTCAGTTCTTCTCTGATCTTAGTTATTTCTTGCCTTCTGCTAGCCTTTGAATGTGCTTGCTCTTGCTTCTCCAGTTCTTTTAATTGTGATGTTAGGGTGTCAATTTTGGATCTTCCCAGTTTTCTCTTGTGGGCATTTAGTATTAAAAATTTCCCTCTACACCCTGCTTTAAATGTATCCCAGAGATTCTGGTATGTTGTGTCTTTGTTTTCATTGCCTTTCATGCTAAAAACTCTCAATAAATTAGGTATTGATGGGACACATTTCAAAATAATAAGAGCTATTTATGACAAACCCACAGCCAATATCATACTGAATGGGCAAAACCTGGAAGCATTCCCTTTGAAAACTGGCACAAAACAGAGATGCCCTCTCTCACCATTCCCATTCAATGTAGTGTTGGAAGTTCTGGCCAGGGCAATCATACAGGAGAAAGAAATAAAGGGTACTCAATTAGGAAAAGAGGAAGTCAAATTGTCCCTGCTTGCAGATGACATGACAGTATATTTAGAAAACCCCATCGTCTCAGCCCCAAATCTCATAAAGCTGATAAGCACCTTCAGTAAAATCTCAGGATAAAAAATCAATATGCAAAAATCACAAGCATTCTTATACACCAATAACAGACAAACAGAGAGCCAAATCATGAGTGAAATCCCATTCTGAATTGCTTCAAATAGAATAAAATACCTAGGAATCCAACTTACAAGGGATGTGAAGGACCTCTTCAAGGAGAACTGCAAACCACTGCTCAAGGAAGTAAAAGAGGACACAAACAAATGGAAGAACATTCCATGCTCATGGATAGGAAGAATCAGTATCATGAAAATGGCCATACTGCCCAAGATAATTTGTAGATTCAATGCCATTCCCATCAAGCTACCAATGACTTTCTTCACAGAATCGGAAAAAAAAAAAAAAAAAAAAAAAAAACTACTTTAAAATTCATATGGAACCAAAAAAGACCATGTGTTGCCAAGACAATCCTAAATCAAAAGAACAAAGCTGAAGGCATCATGCTACCTGACTTCAAACTGTACTACAAGGCTATAGTAATTAAAACAGCATGATACTTGTACCAAAACAGTGATATAGACCAATGGAACAGAACAGAGCCCTCAGAAATAATACCACACATCTACAACCATCTTATCTTTGACAATCTTGACAAAAACAAGAACTGGGAAAAGGAATCCCTATTTATTAAATGGTGCTGGGAAAACTGGCTAGCCATATGTAGAAAGCTGAAAGTGGATCCCTTCTTTACAACTTATATGAAAATTAATTCAAGATGGATTAGAGACTGAAATGTTAAACCTAAAATCATAAAAACCCTAGAAGAAAACCTAGGCAATACCATTCAGGATATAGTCATGGGCAAGGACTTCATGTCTAAAACACCAAAAGCAATGGCAACAAAAGCCAAAATTGACAAATGGGATCTAATTAAACTAAAGAGCTTCTGCACAGCAAAAGAAACTATCATCAGAGGGAACAGGCAACTTACAGAATGGGAGAAAATGTTTACAATCTACTCATCTGACAAAGGGCTAATAACCAGAATCTACAAAGAACTCAAACAAATGTACAGGAAAAAAACAAACAACCCCATCAAAAAGTGGGTGAAGGATATTTTCAGACACTTCTCAAAAGAAGACGTGTATGCAGCCAACAGACACATGAAAAAAATGCTCATCATCACTCGCCGTCAGAGAAATGCAAATCAAAACCACAATGAGGCACCATCTCACACCAGTTAGAATGGCGATCATTAAAAGACCAGGAAACGACAGGTGCTGGAGGGGATGTGGAGAAATAGGAACACATTTACAATGTTGGTGGGATTGTAAACCAGTTCAACCATTGTGGAAGACAGTGTGGCAATTGCTCAAGGATCTAGAGCTGGAAATACCATTTGACCTAGCCATACCATTACTGGGTATATAGCCAAAGGGTTACATATCATGCTGCTCTAAAGACACATGCATACGTATGTTTATTGTGTCACTATTCACAATAGCAAAGACTTGGAACCAACCCAAATGTCCATCAGTGATAGACTGGATTAAGAAAATGTGGCACATATACACCACAGAATACTATGCAGCCATAAAAATGGATGAGTTCATGTCCTTTTGAGGGACATGAATGCAGCTGGAAACCATCATTCTCAGCAAACTATCACAAGGACAAAAAAACAAACACTGCATGTTCTCACTCATAGGTGGGAATTGAACAATGAGAACACTTGGACACAGGAAGGGGAACATTGCACACTGGGACCTGTTGTGGGGTGAGGGGAGGGGGAAGGGATAGCATTAGGAGATATACCTAAAGTAAATGTCGAGTTAATGGGATGGGCACACCAACATGGGACATGTATACATACGTAACAAACCTGCACATTGTGCACATGTAACCTAGAACTTAAAGTACAATTAAAAAAAGAAAAAGATAATTTAGGGTACCTGGTAATGGAAATTTAAAGCAGCAAAGTATTCAAGAGTAAGCAGAACATCAAAGTTTAGAAAATTTGCAGCCTGAAGATGCAATAGAAAAGAAATACCCATTTTCTGGTGAGAAATACAAGCCTGTTGCAGAAATTTGCGTAAGTAAAAAGGAGCTGAATGTTAATCACCAAGACAATGGGGAATAGGTCTCCAGGGAGTGTCACAGACCTTTGCCCATCCAATCATAGAGCCAGAAGCCTAGAAGGAAAAAAAGTTGTTTGATGGACCAGGTCCAAGGGCCTCCCTGCTCTCTGCCGCCTTGGGACATGGTGCCTTGTGTCCCAGCTGCTTCAGCTCCAGCTGTGGCTAAAGGGGGTCAAGGTACAACTGAGACCATTGCTTCAAAAGGTGCATGCCGCAATGCTTGGCAGCTGCTACATGGTGTTGGGCCTGCCAGTGCACAGAATACAAGAATTAAGGTTTGGGAACCTCCATCTAGATTTCAGGGGATGTACGGCAATTCCTGGATGTCCAGCAGAAGTCTGCTGCAGGGTGGAACCCTCATGAAGAAACTCTGTTAGGGCACTGTAGAAGGGAAATTTGGAGTTGGAGCCCCCACACAGAGTTTCCACTTTGGCACTGCCCAGTGGAACGGTGAGAAGAAGACCTCTGTCCTCCAGACCCCAGAATGGTACAATCTACCAAAAACTTGTACCTTCCACCTGGAAAAAGCAACAGACACCCAGTGCCAGCCCCAAGATTATTTATTCCACCAACATCATGTCACAGATGGCAGAACTGAGGTCCGGAGAAGGAAAAGGACTTTCACAAGACCATCCCTTAGGATGATCACAAAAATACTCGGTGACCTTTATTGTCTCTAAGGCAGAAAATACCGTGGTTCCCAGAGTTTAATTTTCATAATCAAAATATACTCTGTTCTTATTTTCTGCTGGACAGAAAACTGAACATTACAGCTGTGGTATATGTGCTTGGTGTAAAATGAAACTTTTAACTACCCACAGCATCGGGGACGATGCTGGAGTTCCACCTCTTATGCTTGTTTGCTTCTATTTCTAGATGGCAATAAAACATAGCTCACAGATCATGTGTATGCTCTGACAAGTGGCTTCAAGCCCCAGGTGGACATACACAGGGTTTGCATAATTTTCCAGCTCAAATTATTGTGGAACAATTGATTATGAGGCATAAAAAAAAGAGAGCATAGCCACGTATAAGATTACATGGTTTACTAAGGACATAAAAGACAACAGATACTGTTGGGTGAGATAGGAAGATGAACACTGGGGAGGGATAACCTAAAAGCCCTGGTATTCTAAGGGTCTTCTCATGTGTGGGAAAACCCGAAAGAAACCAGGCTTAAGATCAGGTCTGACACTCTCTAGCTCCTTTGTGCCCTTCCCATTATAAGATAAAAGTGATCTCATAAACTCCATTAATCTAAGGGATGGAGAAAAATGTTTTTCTCTTTCGGGTGACTAACATTAGCAAAGAGACATCTGGTCCAGAACAAGAGGTAACTGAATGAAATGGCTCCCTAAAGCGAAATTTAGGCATTAGTAAATGAGATGTTTGGAGACAGGGAGATTTATTTTAAATTGACTTTGAGGAGAGACAAAAGACAGCTTTGTTTAGTGTAAACTCCAAAGTCAGTATGTTCCAGGGAGAAGAGATAGAGTAATGCTTGCAAGCATATGTCTTTTCTTTCCCCTTACTATTGCACTGCCCACTCCTTCCCCTGCCGCCTCTGCCACAACTGTTGAGGTAATATCAAAGAAGAAATCAAAGAAGAAAGCACTCTTGTCTAGTGATCATAGTAATCCAAGCACAGTGTACGTTGATAAAAATTTTTATTGTGAACACCTGCATATGGGAATAAGGTTGCCAGGTGATTTGTGCTAAATCAAATAATTTTTTCTTTTAGTTTTCTGAATAGTAAAACAAAACAAAACATATGTAAATGCTTTTTGTTATTATACTTTCAGATTTTTGTGATCAATTTCTCATTCATATGCACTCAGAAAGGGCCTAGGAAAATTAAGCTTTAAGTTTCTTCTATTGTAAAATACTTAACAATCTATGAAAAAGGTACTATTTAAAGAAACACAGAGATATGTTTGTAATTGTGATATAATTATATTTTCCTGTAATTTAACCATTTGCCAAGAAAATGATGAGCTATTAGAATTAACTATTCAATTTGAAACCTATGGGTATACATGAAGGAGATATATTTCTGCTTAAATAGCTGCTTAACTCACTGTACCCTGGTGACTTCATATTTTTGTGATAATCCTATGAGTTGTAAGTATTTTATCTTCCTGAGCTAGTGTAATTGAAGTGTTTGTAGCTCTTCTTGATTTTGTTTCCCAATTTGATGAAAATATTAGAATTCTTACAATGTGAAAAAAAAAAAAAAACAAAGAAATGAACTTACTATTTTTCAATGTAAATATAAAGAGAGAATTGGGCCATTCAGAAATAACCTAGGTAATACTGGTTAGTGATTAGTTAAGTTCCAAAACAAAGCAAAAGCTAAAATCTATTATCTTACTGTCTTTCCTGTTACAAATGCCATAATGTTAATTTCATGAAGACAGGCTACTGGTTTTAGGGTTTCTTGTTTACCTCTGTAGCCTCACTATCTAGAGCACTGTTAGGCTGAGAATAGGCATACATTCAATAAATATTTATTGAATGAATATTGAAGAAGTAGTCATATCAGACTGTAGAGAAGATTTTTAAATGAGAATATGATGAGGTGGCTGGCAAGATAGCCAAATTGGAACAGCTCAGGTCTGCAGCTCTCAGCGAGATCAATGCAGATGACGAGTGATTTCTGCATTTCCAACTGAGGTACCTGGTTTATCTCATTGGGACTGGTTAGACAGTGGGTGCAGCATAAGCTAAAAACATTGAAAAAAGGTTAGAAGAATCACTAACTGGAATAACCAGTGTAGAGAAGAATATAAATGACCTGATGGAGCTGAAAAATACAGCACGAGATCTTCATGAAACATACACAAATATAAATAGCCAAATTGATCAAGCACAAGAAAATATATCAGACACTAAAGATCAATTTGAAATAAAGTTCCAAGAGAAGATTAGACAAAAAATAATAATAATGAAAAGAAGCAAATAAAGCCTCCAAGAAATATGGGATTATGTGAAAAGACCAAACCTATGTTTGATTGGTATACCTGAAAGTGAGGGGTAAAATGGAACCAAGTTGGAAAACATTTCAAAATATTATCCAGGAGAACTTCCACAGCCTAGCAAGACAGGCTAACATTCAAATTCAGGAAATACAGAGAACACCACAAAGATACTCCTCGAGAAGAGCAACTCCAAGACACATAATCATCAGATTTAACAAGGTTGAAATGAAGGAAAAAATGCTAACGGCAGCCAGAGAGAAATGACAGGTTACCCACAAAGGGAAGCCCATCAAACTAACAGAAGACCTCTCTGCAGACCTAAAATCCAGGAGAGACTGGGGGCCAATATTTAACATGCTTAAAGAAAAGAATTTTCAATCCAGAATTTCATATCCAGCCAAATTAAGCTATATAAGCAAAGGAGAAATAAAATCCTTAAAAGAGAAGCAAATGCTGAGATATTTTGTCACCATCAGGCCTGCCTTACAAGAGCTCCTGAAGGAAGCACTAAATATAGCAAGGAAAAACCAGTACCAGCCACTGCAAAAACATACCAAATTGTAAAGACCATCAACACTATGAAGAAACTGCAACTAATGGGCAAAAGAACCAGCTAGCATCATAATGAAAGGATCAAATTACCACATAACAATATTAACCTTAAATGTAAATGGGCTAAATGCCCCGATTAAAAGACATAGACTGGGAAATTGGATAAAGGGTCTAGACCCATTGGAATACTCTCTTCAGTAGACCCATCTCACGTGCAAATACACACATAGGTCCAAAATAAAGGGACGAGGGAAGCAGGGAAAGAAAAAAAAAACAGAGGGTGCAATCTTAGTCTCTCATAAAACAGACTTTAAACCAACAAAAATCAAAAAAAGACAAAGAAGGGCATTACATAATGGTAATGGGATCAATGCAACAAGATGAGCTAACTATCCTAAATATATATAAATGCAATACAGAAGCACCCAGGTTCAAAAAAGGGAGTTCTTAGAGACCTACAAAGAGACTTAGACTCCCACACAATAGTAGTGGGAGACTTTAACACCCCACTGTCAATATTAGACAGATCAATGAGACAGAAAATTAACAAGGATATCCAGGACTTGAACTCAGCTCTGGACCAAGTGGACCTAATAGACATCTACAGAACTCTTCACCCCAAATCAACAGAAGATACATTCTTCTCAGCACAACATTGCACTTATTCTAAAATTGACCACATAATTGGAAGTAAAACACTCCTCAGCAAATGCAAAAGAATGGAAATCATAATAAGCAGTCTCTCAGATCACAATGCAATAAAATTAGAACTCTGGACTAAGAAACTTACTCAAAACCGCACAACTACTTGGAAACTGGACAACCTGATCCCGAATGAGTACTAGGTAAGTAGCGAAATTAACGCAGAGAAAAAAATAAGTTCGTTGAAACCAATGAGAACAAAGACACAACGCACCAAAATCTCTGGAACACAGCTAAAGCAGTGTTTAGAGGGAAATGCATAGCACTAAATGCCCACAGGAGAAAGTGGGAAAGATCTAAAATTGACACCCTAACGTCATAATGAAAAGTACCAGAGAAGCAAGAGCAAAGACATTCAAAAGCTAGCAGAAGACAAGAAATAACTAAGATCAGAGCAGAACTAAAGGAGACAGAGACATGGAAAACCCTTCAAAAAAGTAATGAATCCAGGAGCTCGTTTTTCGAAAAGATTAACAAAATAGATATACCACTACCCAGACCAATAAAGAAGAAAAGAGAAAAGAATCAAATAGACACAATAAAAACAGGATAAAGGGGATATCACCACCGATCCCACAGAAATACAAACTACCATCAGAGAATACTATAAACACCTCTATGCAAATAATCCAGAAAATCCAGAAAAAAATGGATTAATTCCTGGACACGTGCACCCTCCCAAGACTAAACCAAGAAGTCAAATCCCTGAATAGACCAATAACAAGTTCTGAAATTGAGGCAGTAATTAATAGTCTACCAACCAAAAAACCCCAGGACCAGACAGATTCACAGCCGAATTCTACCGGAGGTACAAAGAGGAGCTGGTAACATTCCTTCTGAAACTATTCTAAACAATAGAAAAAGAGGGACTCCTCCCTAACTGATTTTATGAGGCTAGCATCATCTTGATACCAAAATCTGACAGAGGCACAACAAAAAAAGAAAATTTCAGGCCAATATCCCTGGTGAACATTGATGCAAAACTCCTCAGTAAAATACTGGCGGCCGGGCGCGGTGGCTCAAGCCTGTAATCCCAGCACTTTGGGAGGCCGAGACGGGCGGATCACGAGGTCAGGAGATCGAGACCATCCTGGCTAATATGGTGAAACCCCGTCTCTACTAAAAAATACAAAAAACTAGCCGGGCGACGAGGCGGGCGCCTGTAGTCCCAGCTACTCGGGAGGCTGAGACAGGAGAATGGCTTGAACCCGGGAGGCGGAGCTTGCAGTGAGCTGAGAGCCGGCCACTGCAATCCAGCCTGGGCGGCAGAGCAAGACTCCGTCTCAAAAAAAAAAAAAAAAAAAAAATACTGGCAAACTGAATCTAGCAGCACGTCAAAAAGCTTATCCAACACAATCAAGACAGCTTGATCCCTGGTTTGCAAGGCTGGTTCAACATATGTGAATCAATAAACATAATCCATCACATAAACAGCACCAATGACAAAAAGCACATGATTATCTCAATAGATGCAGAGAAGGCTTTCCATAAAATTTAACACTCCTTCATGTTAAAAACTCTCAATAAACTAGGTATTGATGGAACGTAATTCAAAATAATAAGAGCTATTTATGAGAAGCCCACAGCCAATATCATACTGAATGGGCAAAAGCTGGAAGCATTCCCTTTGAAAACCAGCACAAGACCAAGATGCCCTCTCTCACCACACTCCTACTCAACATAGTTTTGGAAGTTCTGGGCAGGGCAATCAGGCAAGAGGAATAAATAAAGGGTACTGAAATAGGAAGAAAGGAAATCAAATTTTCTCTGTTTGCAGATGACATGATTGTATGTTTAGAAAACCCCCGTGGTCTCAGCCCCAAATCTCCTTAAGCTGATAAGCAACTTCAGCAAAGTCTCAGGATGCAAAATCAATGTGGAAAAATCACAAGCATTCCCATACACCAATAATAGACAAACAGAGATCCAAATCATCAGTGAATTCACATTCACAATTGCTACAAAGAGAATAAAATACCTAGGAATACAACCTGTGAGGGATGTGAAGCAGCTCTTCAAGAAGAACTACAAACCACTGCTCAAGTAAATAAGGGAGGACACAAAGAAATGGAAAAACATTCCATGCTCATGGATAGGAAGAATCAATGTCGTAAAAATGGCCATACTGCCCAAAGTAATTTAAAGATTCAATGCTATTTCCATCAAACTACCATTGACTTTCTTTTTTTTTTTTTTTTTTTTTTTATAGAAAGGATCAGAAACTTTTATTTTGTAAATTGTAAAGGTTTATGTGCCTGTTTGTTCTTTTTTTTTTTTTTTTTTTTTTTTTTTTTTTTTTTACATTTCTGCAAATTTTATTCATGGTAGGTGCTCTATACAGGTATACCATTTTACATTTTTTTTTTTTTTTATTATACTTTAAGTTCTAGGGTACATGTGCATAACGTGCAGGTTTGTTACATATGTATACTTATGCCATGTTGGTGTGCTGCACCCATCAACTCGTCAGCACCCATCAATTCATCATTTATATCATGTATAACTCCCCAATGCAATCCCTCCCTCCTCCCCCCTCCCCCCTCCCCATGATAGACCCCAGTGTGTGATGACTTTCTTCACATAATTAGAAGAAAACTAAATTTCTTATGGAATCAAAAAAGAACCTGTATAGCCAAGACAATCCTAAGGAAAGGAACAAAACTGGAAGCATCATGCTACCTGACTTCAAACTATACTACAAGGCTACAGTAACCAAAACAACATGGTACAGGTACCAAAACAGATATATAGACCAATGGAACAGAACATCGGCCTCAGAAATAACACCACACATCTACAACAATCTGATCTTTGACAAACTGGACAAAAACAAATAATGGGCAAAGGATTCCCTATTCAATAAACGGTGTTGGGAAAACTGGCTAGCCATACGCAGAAAACTGAAACTGAACACCCTCCTTACACCCTACACAAAAGTTTTCTCAAGATAGATTAAAGACTTAAATGTAAGACTTAAAACCATAAAAATCCTGTAAGAAAACCTAGGCAATACCATCCAGGACAGAGGCATGGGTAAAGACTTCATGACTAAAACACCAAGAGCAATGGCAACAAAATCCAAAATAAACAAATGAGATCTAATTAAGGTAAAGAGCTTCTGCACAGCAAAAGAAACTACCATCAGAATGAACAGGCAACCTAGAGAATGGGAGAAAAATTTTGCAATCTATCCATCTGACAAAAGGCTAATATCAATAATCTACAAGGAACTTAAACAAATTTACAAGAAATAAAAAACTCCGTGAAAAATTGGGCAAAGGTTATGAGCAGACACTTTTTGAAAGAAGATATTTATGGGCCAACAAACATATCAAAAAAAGCTCATCATCAATGGTAATTGGAGAAATGCAAATCTAAACCAAAACAAATTTACAAGAGAAAAACAAACCCATCAAAAAATGGGCAAAGGATATGAACAGAAACTTCTCAGAAGACATTTATGTCGCCACCAAACATATGAAAAAAAGTTCATCCTCACTGGTCATTAGAGAAATGCAAATCAAAACCATAATGAGATACCATCTTAGCTGGTTAGAATGGCGATCATTAAAGTCAGGAAACAAGAGATTCTGGAGAGGATGTGGAGAAATAGGAACACTTTTACACTGCTGGTGGGAGTGTAAATTAGTTCAATCATTGTGGAAGACACTGTGGGGATTCCTCAATCATCTAGAACCAGAATTACCATTTGACCCAGCAATCCCATTGCTGGGTATATACTCAAAGGATTATAAATCATTCTACTATAAAGACACATGCACACATATGTTTATTGCAGCACTATTCACAATAGCAAAGAGTTGAAACTAACCCAAATGCCCATCAATGATAGACTGGATAAAGAAAATCTGGCACATATACACCATGGAATACTATGTAGCCATACGAAAGGATAAGTTCGTGTCATTTGCAGGGACATGGATGAAGCTGGAAACCATCATTCTCAGCAAAATATCACAGGAACAGAAAACCATACACCACATGTTCTCACTCATAGAGGGAGTTGAACAACGAGAATACATGGACACACAGAGGGGAACATCACACACCAGGGCCATTGGGGGGTGGGGAGTTAAGGGAGGGATAGCATTAGGAGAAAAACCTAATGTAGATGATGGGTCCATGGGTTCTGCAAACCATCATGGCACGCATATACCTATGTATCAAACCTGCACACTCTGCTCATGTATCCCATAACTTAAAGTACAATAATTAAATGAATAAATAAATCCAGAACAGTAAAAAAATACTAATAATGGTTTGTTCTATTGGGTTTGAGATAATCCTCAAGAAATACAGATGCAGGAAGTAAAAGCATGGTCCAGAGATCAATATTAATTTAATGTAATAAGATAGTAATTCAAAGCATTCCTTTATGATCTTCCCTGCCCCTGAGTCCATGATCCTTCAGTCTGTGAGGGTTTTCTCCATTAACCCAAACAGCCGTCAATGCCCACTTCTTGACTTCTAAGCATAACATGGCATAGGGGCTTAGATAGAAACTTGAAAAAAAAAAGAATATGATCAATGATAGGGTAAATAATTTAGATACAAATATTCTGTTTCTCTCCTGGCCCTATTCCCATTTAAGGAATATTGCATGGAATTAGTACCTCTAAGTACTCATACAGCTGTGGTAGTCTATGGCTTCCTGTACCTGTAAAACTTTCAGCTTAGAGATAGAAGGGTACAAAGCAGGAGTCATCCCCTAAGGAAAGTAACAAAGGTAGAGGGATGAGTCCTAGTGGTTGTTAGAATTCAACTATCCACAGTCCCCTAGGGGATTTAGAAAGAAACTAGGAGAATGAACATGTGGACTCAAATTTTGCAGCAAAATTATTTGCCAAGTCAAAGGGTTCTAATATGAATATCAAAGCCCCAACTTCACATATGGAACTAATAACTATTGGGTAGTAGGCTTAGTACCTGGGTGACAAAATAATCTGAACAACAAATCCCCTTGACATGACTTTACCTATATAACAAACCTGCATATATACCCCTGAAACTAAATGTTTAAAAAAAATAAAACTTTAACACACAGAGAAACACACACACCACCGGAAACTTCCAATGCCCTTGCATACAGATGTCTCTTTGTATCCTCAGAGCATTTTCATAAAGTGGAGAGGAATAGTGGTAACAGAGAGTCAAATCATGAATGAACTCCCTTTCACAATAGCTTCAAAGAGAATAAAATACCTAGGGATCCAACTTACAAGGGATGTAAAGGACCTCTTCAAGGAGAACTACAAACCACTGCTCAGTGAAATAAAAGAGGACACAAGCAAATGGAAGAATATACCATGCTCATGGATAGGAAGAATCAATATTGTGAAAATGGCCATGCTGCCCAAGGTAATTTACAGATTCCATGCCATCCCCATTAATCTACCAATGACTTTCTTCACAGAATTGGAAAAAACTGCTTTAAAGTTCATATGTAACCAAAAAAGACCTCACATTGCCAAGACAATCCTAAGCCAAAAGAAAAAAGCTAGAGGCATCATGCTACCTGACTTCAAACTATACTACAAGGGTACAGTAACCAAAACAACATGGTACTGGTACCAAAACAGAGATATAGACCAATGGAACAGAACAGAGCCCTCAGAAATAATACCACACATCTACAGCCATCTGATCTTTGACAAACCTGACAAAAACAAGAAATGGGGAAAGGGTTCCCTGTTTAATAAATGGTGCTGGGAAAATTGGCTAGCCATAAGTAGAAAGCTGAAACTGGATCCTTTCCTTACTCCTTATATGAAAATTAATTCAAGATGGATTAGAGACTTAAATGTTAGACCTAAAACCATAAAAACTCTAGAAGAAAACCTAGGTAATACCATTCAGGACATAGGCATGGGCAAGGACTTCATGTCTAAAACACCAAAAGCAATGGCAACAAAAGCAAAAATTGACAAATGAGATCTAAGTAAACTAAAGAGCTTCTGCACAGCAAAAGAAACTACCATCAGAGTGAACAGGAAACCTACAGAATGGGAAAAAATTTTTGCAATCTACTCATCAGACAAAGGGCTAATATCCGGAACCTAAAAAGAACTCAAACAAATTTACAAGAAAAAACAAACAACCCATCAAAAAGTGGGCAAAGGGTATGAACAGACATTTCTCCAAAGAAGACATTCATACAGCCAACAGACACATGAAAAAATGCTCATCATCACTTGCCATCAGAGAAATGCAAATCAAAACCACAATCAGACACCATCTCACACCAGTTAGAATAGCAATCATTAAAAAATCAGGAAATAACACGTGCTGGAGAGGATGTGGAGAAATAGGAACACTTTTACAATGTTGGTGGGACTGTAAACCAGTGCAACCATTGTGGAAAACAGTGTGGCAATTCCTCAAGGATCTAGAACTAGAAATACCATTTGACCCAGCCATCCCATTACTGGGGATATACTCAAAGGATTATAAATCATGCTGCTATAAAGACACATGCACATGTATGTTTATTGCAGCACTATTCACAATAGCAAAGACTTGGAATCAACCCAAATGTCCATCAGTGACAGACTGGATTAAGAAAATGTGGGACGTATACACCATGGAATACTATGCAGCCATTAAAAAAAGGATGAGTTCATGTCCTTTGTAGGGACATGGATGCAGTTGGAAACCATCATTCTCAGTAAACTATCACAAGAACAGAAAACCAAATACCGCATGTTCTCACTCATAGGTGGGAATTGAACAATGAGATCACTTGGACACAGGAAAGGGAACATCACACACTAGGTCCTATTGCAGGGATGGGCGGGGGGAGGGATAGCATTAGGAGATATACCTAATGTAAATGATGAGTTAATGGGTGCAGCACACCAACATGGCACATGTATACATATGTAACAAACCTGCACGTTGTGCACATGTACCCTAGAACTTAAAGTATAACAATAAAAAAAAAAAAAAAAGGAAGAAAATGTGGAACATATATCCCATGGAAAACTATGCAGCCATAAAAAAGGATGAGTTCGTGTCCTTTGTAGGGACATGGATGCAGCTGGAAACCATCATTCTCAGCAAACTATCGCAAGAACAGACAACCAAACACCGCATGTTCTCACTCATAGGTGGGAATTGAGTAATGAGATCACTTGGACACAGGAAGGGGAACATCACACACTGGGTCCTATTGTGGGAGGGCGGGGGGGAGTGAAAGCATCAGGAGATATACCTAATGTAAATGACGAGTTAATGGGTGCAGCACACCAACGTGGCACATGCATACATATGTAACAAACCTTCATGTTGTGGACATGTACCCTAGAGCTTAAAGTATATTTAAAAAAAAAAAAAAAAAGAAGAAGAAGAAGAAGAAAAAAAAAAAAAAAAAAAAAAAAAAAAAAAAAAGGAAGTGCTTACTAGGAAGACAGTCCAAATCAGGAGTCTCCAAAAATTTTGATCATATATCACTATTAGTTAAAAATACTTGAACACTCTGCATGCTTCCTTACTGCCAGAAATGAACCAAGTTTGTACCAAACCACGTAGGTGACTGGCTAGAATTAATTTGGCAGACTCAAAATAACACTCTCTATGGATAAATGTGTTTAATAGTGATGTTGAGCACTGCATGGGGGAAGAGGGAGAAGGAAAACTACAAACAACTCTCAGCCTCTACCATCACCAATAACTTAGTCCTAGTCCTTGACCAGCAAATGCTCTTCAGAAGAACAAAAGACCTG